>NC_056726.1:193822229-193864066 GCF_019279795.1 Protopterus annectens
GTTTTCCCATTGCCTTCCTGTTTAAGCCCCAAGGCACGCCACGCAAACCCAGTGCTCAGATATGCATGGAGCTGCTATTGCCTGGTTTATTTATTTATTTTTCATTTAAAGCACAGTGCGCAGTGCTCACACCCATTTAGGCAGTGTAAAGAGTGCTTGGCAGCTTCAGACACACCCTCTTGCTTAGCTCTGCTAAGCTAAGGGCAAACCCGAGCCATAGGGCTCCAATAAGCTTACAGTATGCCTGACATAGCCCTCTATGATGTCAGCTAGCTGTTAGGCTTGTACCTTGGTCTTCCTGCACCTACATGGTTGGGTGCAGGCTAGCCATGAGGGGAAAACTGAGATTCAGTATCATTCGCCTCATTTGCATAGGATTGCCTGCTAATGCCTAGTTACAAGTCCCACACTGAGCCTTCCCCCTTAGCAACCACTATTCACTGGCCTTGTTGTCTTTTGCCTGCCATTGACTTTAATGTCAAAATTGTGATTTTGTAGGGAAAGCTTTTTTTCAGGGTTTTTCTCTAATTTTCCGTCCGATCCCATTTGCCCGCCACTGCCCTACTCTTAAACGACAGAAATCGGCCCAAAAAATAAAAGTTATTTATTTTTTTTTGCAACTGTTTTCCATGCCAATGATCATATATTTGGCCATTGGCATGCTTTGCATGTTATATACACCCTTTATTTGGAGCTGTCATGTCTCCGTTTTGTAGTTTGCAGAAATGTACTCGGTTACTAACCTAGTACATTTCTGCAGGTTACACTAGTCCTGCACGGAAGGCTGCCAGTTTCCTGGATCAGAAATTCACCTCATTTGCATGGTTTTCACCTGCAAATGGGGTAATTTACATACAGGAACCGTGTCCTTGCAGAAATAGTGCAGGAATGCTCATGCATGTCTCGGGAGCTTGTTCCTGCATCTCTTGGTGGCCATATTGCCTCCAGCAGCTCCTGCACTATTCCTGCATGCCGTACAGAGCTTGATGAATCCTGGGAATAATGTTTGTTACTCCCTATAAAATGTCTAAGTTTAGTGAAATGCCTGCTTCAGTCTGTTGGAGATGCAGTAAAGATGTAAAAGCAGATTGGACACACTTGTTTATGGATTATAAAAATTAAATGCATATTGGGAAGAGATACCTTTGTTAATTGTTTTTGCGCTAGATCAGTAATCCTTTATCTGCAAAAGGCAAACAGGAAAAGCTGATCTGAAGTCTCCTAGCAGTAGCTAGAAAAGTTATTGCAAAAAATTAGAAATTGAGTTCAATTCCTACATTCAAAAAAGTTTTAAATTTAACAGCAATATTATGTAAAACTGAAAAAAAGAAGTAATTAGAGCACAATTTATAAATCATACCAAGACTTTTAGTGATTGGGATAACCTTGAAATGTTGCTATTGAAATATCAGTACTTAGTGTTTTAATTGTGTAAGATAACTTTGATGATTCAGTATATTCCTAACTTTGTATAGCAGTATGTAATTCTGAATTTCTTCTTTTCTGTGTACATATTGTAAAAACATTAAATTAATACAATTTTTTGAAAAGAATGCACTGTGGTATTCAGCCCTTTTTGATGTGTTTCATCATTAATATAGATACATAAATAGTTTTGTTAGTTTAGATCATTAATATTCAACTTGATATTTTTTCATAAAAGAAGAGTTGTCTCTTGCATTCATCTGACAAAATGAGAATGACTGGTAGGTTTTGGTGACTCCTTACTGAATAACTTTTAGATGCCCATTCTCAAAGTATTGTTTGAAAGGCCTAAGATTCTCCTGGCCAACAAACATTTTAAAAACACTGTGCAACATTATTGCAGTTTTTTTATTAAACCTGATTCTGTCTGTTGTAAAAGTAAAGCGAGCAACAGTGGCATCTCATCACCTGAACATTGCAGCAATAAGGACTACTGAAAAAGAAGATACCACTGTGGTGAGTTCTACAATTATCCTACGGCACCATGTCTTGTTTCAGGTGAGTAGCATCCAGGTGGTGTTTGTGAGTATCTACAGCATTTAGCAACCACACGGACACAGAAAATTTGGCTACTAAGCACCCATAACATTTACTAACCATTAAGCAGGCACATGGACATCCAGCACACACACAGACTTCTAGAATATAAATGACATATTGTAATGTAATTTACAGTCACTTGGAAGGGACTGACATCACTACACCTTGCAGAATAATAGACAACTCAGTCATGGCTCTACTTACCCCAGCAGAGCAGAAAATAATTTTTGCCCTGACACCATATACATTACCTAGTCTTGATTGGGTTCCTTCACCAATTAATAAGATCTTTGTGGAAGCACCCTTACCCTAGTTGGTATGAAGAAAGAATATATTTATTAAAGCTAAGGTCCTTTTCCTTCTTGGAAGTAATCTTTATTGGCATTCATTCCTGGTCTAGATACAAATAATCCAGTTGCGATAATAACACTACAAATGTAGATCATAAAGTGTTTAAGATGATCTTTGCAGGTCATTTAGAGAATATCTATTCTGACTAATTTGAGTCATTTAAGAACTATCACCCCTGACTATTGCAAGCCATTTTAAGGATATTGGACCTGAATTTCATATAATTTGTATTTTAAGAAAAATTAGCTCATTTCAAGAACAATGCTGAAAGCATAAACATTACGTCATAGGAAAGTGATCTAATGAGACCATATCTCTTAGTCTTGGTACCACAATTTTTTTCTGATGCAATAGCATGGCATATTCTGTTACTGGCAATAGTATATTTAACTTTTTACAGAGCTTTGTGGATGTTGTGAAGACACTGGCTGGGATTCAGAAAGAATTCCACTGCAAGTGTAATCTTCTACGGAAAAAGGGCCAGTTTTTGTGATCAAGAAAAACTATGATTCAGAGATGGATTAGCCACCATGATGAAAGACTTGATGACTGGTTAATTTTCACGACTCTTCCAGCAAGTGGTTATCACTTGTGCTTCTCAGCACTTTGTTTCTGTAGTCACATTTGGGGCCCTATGCAAAGCATTGGCACATGTACCCCTATGACTTCTCCTACATACAGGCACACAGTCACACACTCACACACACACACACACACACACACACACACACACACACACACACACACACACACACACACACACACACACACACACACCTGAGACCACATGTAGTCCTACAGACATGCAAATGCATACTGCCGCACACATACATGCACTCATACATCCTCTACCACTATCTTTCCATTAAACTCCCCAACACATAAGTAACATCTGAATTTGGCCTTTTGTTGTGTTAATTAACATGGCTGGTCATTTTGATGTACATAGCAAAGTGATTCTCTGAATCAGTTTTGCTGCATAAGTCCCTTACAACAGGCATTTCTGGGACACAGCATGCATCTAACTAACATATGCCACTCCCCTGAAAATGCCTTATTACCATTGCAGTAGGCTGTGGAAACAGCCCACCATGGTGATTCGACAGACTTTACAGAATCATTGATAAAGGACTGCTTATGAATCAGAAAGGGCTACAGTCAGCAGAAAAAAAACAGGTGTGCTAGGGCTTACTGTTGGCAGTAGCTTATTCTGATTTTAGGGATTATGTTCAGTGGATTACTGTAGATTGCCTGAAAGGGGTGTCAAGAAAACTGAATTGAGAATGGGGGAAAGTAAAACTTGAGAAGTAAATATTGAGACCCTTTCTACTTGGTTATGATAAAAAAGACCTGATCATATTTCTTTGTAGCATATGCATCTTTACCTGCTGCATGTGCAAGTTCCAGAGAGAATGAAAGCATGCTCCACTACCTACACAAGCATCTTGTGTCAAGCACCAGCAGACAAACAATTCTACCAGGTGATAACAAGGTATCACCATATCAATAGACCTAATGACCAGCACATGAAGAATAAAACGAAGAAGTACTTAAACAATAAAAAAAATCTGTTGCTAGAACTGATGACAGCATCTGAATCTGAGCAACATGTGGAAACATGAGTAATCATACAATATCGGTCAGCTAAGACCTCACCTATCCAACAACCATGACTCACAGAAGTCTTGCAGGAAGTAAGGGAAATGAAGGAAACTCTGTAAATGTATGTTACTAGAGCTGAGAAATGTCTTCAGCAAATAACAGTAACACTAAATACTCAATTGGACCCCATTCAATCACTGAGAGATTCCACTCTACTGGGAGTGCTGGAAGTGAGACTGGAATATCTCGATGTGAGATTAATAGACTTTGAGGACTGAACTAGTAGAAAAAAACATAAGGTTAGTGAGTGTTCCGGAAGACTTGGAGGGTAGGGATTGCCCTAGCTTTGTGAAAAAGATGTTGGATGCATGGGCTGGTATGAAGGAAGCTCAGATACAAATAGAAAGGGCACACAGAGTACGATGGGACCTCATGCACTCTGCTTCAGCTCCCTCATGGCATATCATAGTGAGATTTGAAACTTATGCTTTAAAAGACCAAATTATTACTAATCTGTGGGAATCAAAAAAGAAATTAATATTGACAGACATAAGAATCTTTGTTGAACAGGACTTCTCAGCTCCAACCAGGCAATTGTGAGCTTCATATCTCCTGGTCATGAAATATGCAAGGTCCAAGGGATGTACTTTTAACATTTGTATCCAGCAAGTTTAGAACTATTTTTTGTGGGTGGACCTAAAACTTACCAAGACCCTCAAAGTACCAGAGAAGTCATATTGAATCTACCACCAACCTCACAGGATCAACACGAGAGCAACCCACGATGTGTCACTGCTGCTATATAAGTCAGACATTAAACATATCACTTTTGCAAAAACTCTAAAAGCTGTTAGGGTACTTGTGCTTAGGGTTAAACAAAAGGCTGTAACAAAAATGATAGCAAAACCTTTGGAAACTTTGCAAAAGCAGTGGCAGGTCACCCCAGAGGGACTACTAAAAACCTTACATACTTACTATGCACAACTTTATACTACCCAAGCTCATGAGTCCCAGACACCTGAAGAAGCAGAATATTTTCTAAATGGGATTACCTTAAATATATTAACACAGATTCAGATGGACAGATGTATAGTCCACTCCCCCATCTCAGAGGCAGACATACAGGAAATTTGCAAATACTAAGCAATGGGTAAGTCTCTGGGATCCAATTGCATTCCATGAGATTTATGGAAAATCTATAAGAAAGAGTTACTGGGGAAGGGGAGGGTCCTGATGGATAGGATATTAGAGGGGGAAGCCCCCCCAAGGTCTTAGAAGCAAACAGTTATTATTCCCATATAAAATGAGTGCAATAATGCAGTGTTCCCTGATTACTACCATCCACTCTCTGTGCTAAATCATGACTACAAGAGTTTCATGACCATTCTTGCCAAGAGATTGGCAACATTCCTACTGACCTTATTTTATAAGTGTCATGTTTAATCATAGTCTCACCTCAGGCTTCGTGCCCACTGAGTGGTGCACAACTACAGTTATCCCACTCCACAAGGGGGGAATCCACCTTGGATCCCGGAAACTACTGCCTCATCAGTCCGATGAGCCTGATCTGCAATGTTTTATCATGGAACTTATAAACAAAGACATTGGCAACCTTCAAACATTGGACCCTATGCAGTTTGGGTTCATGAAGAGCCGATCTTGTCTCCTGAACCTGATTGCCTTCTTCGAATCAGCCTCCAGAGCTGTGGACACAGGCAAGGTGACCCACACAGCCTATCTGGACCTTACCAAGGCCTTCGACACCATCCCCCACTCTGGAATCATAGATAAATTTACTAACCTGAGCATTAATCCCTACATCACTTGATGGGTTGCCAACTGGCTTACTGACAGAACCCACACTGTAAAAGTAGCCGACTCCAAATCCAGCTCCAGACAAGTGACAAGTAGAGAATCTCAGGGTTCAGTCCTGGGACTGCTCTTGTTTGGCATCTATGTCTCCGAAGTACAGGCCAACACTAAGGGACTCTGGCTAACAAAGTTCTTAGATGACTGCAAACTGGGAGCCATTACTGAATCCCCAAATGATGTGGATATTCTACAAAAAGGCCTTACAGAAACAGATGCTTGGTGACAGAGCCATGGGCTCAAGCTCAGTGCCAAGAAATGTATAGTTATCCTCTTTGGGAAAAAACATGTACCTGTGAATTATCACATAGGTGGCAGTACACTAAACACCGAAAGTGTGATAATAGATTTAGGGACACATATGGACAGTGTTCTCACCTTCGATAACCACATCACCACAACAGTCAGGAAATCCTTCTATGTGGCACACCTTATCACTAAGGGCTTTTCATCCAGAAAAAAAGAGGTCATTGTCCCACTGTACTCATCCCTCATTAGACCCATTATAGAATACAATGCCCTGTTTGGTATGTACCTCTCAAGACATCTGCAACAAATGGAAAGGCCACAAGAAATACCTCACTAAAAGAATCACAGGCCTAAAGCAGATTCCCTATTTCCCTATGCTGAACATCTAAAAAAACTCCACCTGTACTCTTGTCACATATCGTCTACTCAGGGGCGATCTCTGCTTAACATACAAGGCCATGTCAAACCCAGAGCTGTTGGACATGCTACACTTAAAGAAATCCCAATCTTTCAGAGACACACGCTCCAGGGATCTAAACCTTGTCATCACAATGAACAAAACATGCTGGGAGGATAGGTTCCTGACCCAGAGACTCCCCAGACTCTGGAATAGACTGCCCATAATGTCAAGCAGAGCGCCTTTTTGGCCCTCTTCAAAAGGAACCTTGATGATTGGATGGGAGGTAGGAAATTCACCCCAGGGATCACATCAGTCGCCCTGCTAGACAGGGGTCCAGAGAAGTAAATACTGTGGGACGAAATAGCCAAGGAATTGTTATGGCTAGACTTGTATAGGCCCTAGGGCCGATAGCCTAGTACCAACCTATGAACCTATATAGGTCAATATGGCTTTATAGAGGGATATCAGTCATATAACAACATATTATATACTATATGTAATTTGGGTGACTCTCAGGAAAATAGGAAACCACTGTTATTGTTAAATCTAGATGTGGAAAAGTCATTCAGTAGGGTAAAGTGGTCTTTTCTATATGGTATTGTGAAAAGAACGGCCTTCTCTGATGCATTTATTAATCTCTTGCTGAGCCTCTATGCAGGTTCAGCAGCAGTAGTGAAGACCTCCACAGGATTATCCCCCCCCTTTGACATCACATCGGTCCCCAGACAAGGTTGTCTTATATCTCCTCTGCTGTTTGCATTTTAGAATTAGGGAGTCTGTTATACAAGGCTATAACTGGGATCACCACAAACTAAAAATCTCTTTATTTGCAGATGATATCCAACTCACACTCTTTGACCTGACAGAAAAATCTAACATCTCTTTTTTATATAATTAAAAAAATGGCTGTTTTGCAGGCTATACTATTAAGGTGCAGAAGACTAAAGCAGTTGCTCTCAACTTAAACTTTTAGCAGGAACTGACATTTACTTACCCCTTTTTATTTGAGAACAATAAATTAAAATATTTAGGTGTATGGATCGCAGACACATGGCAACCGTCAGTCACTCTTACCTACCAGGAAAT
Source organism: Protopterus annectens (assembly GCF_019279795.1). NCBI lineage: Eukaryota > Metazoa > Chordata > Ceratodontiformes > Protopteridae > Protopterus > Protopterus annectens. The sequence continues at coordinate 193,829,812 of NC_056726.1, forward strand.
TCAGCACAAAGTAATAGCACATTTCCAGAACCGGACACTACGCCTCTTCAACCTAGAGCAGAAGGCCCAGGCAGTGCAGGCAGTAAATTGGTTTGTCCTACCATTTTGTTATATGCAATGAAAGCTCTGGCTTCCCCTCCACTGGAATCAGTTAGAAACCAAATTCTAAAACTATCTAAAATTTTAAGTGTGGGGCATAACCGCGTGACTTGGGAAAGACTAGAATTACCTAGACATTTGGATGGAATATTGATCCTGGATATATAACTTTATTGGGGAGCAACCACCTTCACTATTGTGGCAAAGATCACCTCTAGTACCCACAAGGCAGTATGGAAAGATATGATATTAGTGAGATGGGATATCACACCAGGAATAGATTACTTGGACATAGTTATCCATGGGCAGCTCCCATGGGGCCACCCTTCCCCAATGAAACTACTGTTGTAGCAACTAGGAACTTTATTTAAAACCCCATCCCTATGCCACTTGAGGGAACTTGTCCTACAGAAAGTTTAGTGTCGACTCGGAAACTAAGGTACTTCCCCCACTAGTAACTGGGGAAACTGGGGAAAGCAACTACGATGCAGATATCAGATGTTAGTTAATGGAAGAATATTGGAATGGCAAGATGTAAAAACAAACTATACCATTCCACAGATAGTCCACCTAGAATACCAAGGATCATATCGCTCAACCCCTTAGAGCAGAAAGCTGGACAAAGCTATACAAAAAGGAGGGACAAAGGCCCAAAAATAGGGACACATTTTAAATATTGCTTTTAAAAGTTGATAGAATAACAGGTTTTGTATTAACATACATTTCCTGAATATTGTGAAGTCTGAAACTCAAACGTCTGTCATTATTGTCTGACTTCAGTCCTCAGTGATTTGACAGAAAGCCACAATTTTATGAGAAATAAACTAAAAATATGAGGAACAAATCTGGGCATTCTGCAAAAATCTGTACAGTTGAGAGGTATGCCAGGGGCTAAGATTGTCTTTGAGATGCACGGAATGTTATAAAAATAAAGCCCTAAAGGAAACTGACTTTGTCCAATTAATTAGCCATTACAAGAATGAAGATTCAGTGAGGCATCTAAGGCTATCTGGCTTTTATAAGGCATTGATTCTTCTTAAACATGCGCAAATACAAAAAAACTAACGCACTCTGAGAGAGGTCATTAAACACCCAGACAGAATTCTAGAAATGGTTTAGATATCTGCAACTTCCATACTCTTGTACTGGAGACAGAAAATCTAGGACATTTGGGTTGAAATGTCTCCACAAATACTTTGATATTCTGACCAAATTAAGAAAAGCCTTCCTAACAGTCTCTGGGGACTGCTGCTGCTGCTTCTGTGGTTCTCCTTTAGATGGTAATTGCCTGCATATATTCCTTACATGCCTCAGCTTGGTTAATTTCCAAACTCAACTTAGATAACTACTTCATAAGGTATTTCAAAAATCACTGGATGTTGGCCCACAGCTATATCTCTTAGGTTAGTCTAACAGAGACATTGACCCCCCCCCAAAAGCCCTATTGACTTTAATAATGCTTATCGTAAAAAGCCATAACTAAGAAATGGAAGCAAACACAGCCACCAGAACTTCTTAGCTTGCAGTAGATGCTTACAGAAATGATGACAGCTGAATTAAGATTAGTGGATGGGCACCCCAGATCAAAACTCAGAACAGAAGTATAGCCCCTGGGAGACATACACATGAGTGTTGGCATCTGCATAGAAAATGGGAAAATTTACTAACTTCATGCAAGTTTAAGTTTAGCAAAGAAGTGAGAATAATAGGATTGCATATAAAAAGATCAAGGATATTGGTTACCTCATAACAAAACTGTACATTACTACAACCTGGGGCATCTCTAGCAGTCATGACCAGACAATCCAGATCCAAAGAGAAAGTAAAACTTTTGAGACTACCTCTGTGGTGTTTAGAATGCTGTGGTCTAATTGTCTGCTAATTCTTGTAAATTGTTGTCTGTTGCACTTTTATTAGTTACATCATTTATCTAATCATATCAGGGATAGGTAAAAAGGTTCAGCCAAAAGAAAATAATAAATAAAAAATAAAAAAGGCTCTAATCACAAGGATTTTACAGGCTGTGAATAGTTTCATAATCTTATAGTAGACAGCAAAATCCTATCATCATCTTCTTTCGGCTGTTCTCATTATGGGTCGCCACAGTGAATCACCTGTTTCCATTTCTTCCTGTCCTCTGCGTCTTGCTCTTTCACACCAACCACCTGCATGTCCTCTCTTACCACAACCATAAACCTTATCTTAGGCCTTCCTCTTTTCCTGTTACCTGGTAGCTTCATCCTTAGCATCTTTTTCCCAATATACTCAGCATCCCTCCTCAGCACATGTCCAAACCAACATAGTCTTGCCTCTCTGGCTTTGTCTCCAAACCTTCCAACCTGGGCTGACCCTCTAATATACTTATAGGTTCATAGGTTCATAGGTTCATACTAGGCTATCTGCCCAAGGGCATTTATAAGCCTAGCCATAGTTTTGTGGCTTACACCACCCCTTAGTTTGTTTTGGCTATGCATATTTATTTAGCTGCTCTGTCGAAGTCAGTGACAGACGAGGTAACCCTGGGGTGCTATCTATCTCCTCCATCCATTCATCCATGTTCTCTTGAACAAGGCAACCAGGCCTCTCGCCTCCCTCTATCCTCGGGAAACCGGGATTTTGTTCCACAGCTAGAGGTGATTGGGTGATATGAATCTCCTCTCCTACGCCCCTAATATTAATAACGAGTTTAAGGTACCCTCACTTGTGGCTCTGTCTTGATCTAGATTTTTTTTTGAGATGAAGCATCTCATCAATGGGTTTGTATGTCAGGCATAGGTCAGTCGTGGGGTCACCCTCTGAGTAAGCTGTTCTACTGAATATAATATAAGCTGTTCTTTTTCAGACAGCAGCATAAGATTTTTGATTTTTTTTTTGATTTTTCCTTGCTTTCCTTTCTCTCTGCTCTGCTGGGGTCAGATACATTCCAGTCATTCGATGAGGCAATAATAGACTCATTGGTCTGATGTTCTCAACTACGGCTCAGTTTTTAGTCATCTCGAACTTTGTCGGTAGGCTGTATGGACTGCCTTTCCTCGTCAATGGCCTTGGTGACTGTTTCAAAAAGTCAATCCTGTCCAACCTCGTCACACCCAGTGCAAATCTTAACATCTTTAACTATGCCATATCCAGCTCACACTCCTGCCTTTTTGTCAGTGCCACTGTCTCCAACCCATATAACATAGCTGGTCTCACTACCCTCTTTGTAGACCTTCCCTTTCACTCTTACAGGTACTCGTCTGTCACAAATCACTCCTGACACTCTTCTCCACCCACTCCATCCTGCCTGTACTCTCTTCTTCACCTCTCTTCCACACTCACCATTACTCTGAACTATTGACCCTAAGTATTTAAACTCATCCACCTTCGCCACCTCTACTCCTTGCATCCTCACCATTCCTCTATCCTGCCTCTCAATCACACACATATATTCTTAGTCCTGCTGGCCTTCATTCTTCTTCTCTCTAGAGCATATATCCATCTCTCCAGGGTCTCCTCCACCTGTTTCCTACTCTCACTACAGATCACAATGTCGTCTGTAAACATCATAGTCTACCAGGACTCCTGTCTGATCTCATCTGTCAACCTGTCCATCACCACTGCAAATAAGAAAGGGCTCAGAGCTGATCCTTGATGTAACCCCACCTCCACCTTAAACGCATCCATCACTCCCACCGCAGATCTCACCGCTGTCACACTACCCTCGCACATATCATGTACCACTCTTACATACTTCTCTGACACTCCTGACTTCCTCATACAATATCACAATTCCTTTCTAGGTACCCTGTCATATGCTTTCTCTAAGTCTACAAAAACACAATGCAACTCCTTCTGACATTTTCTGTACTTCTCCATCAACACTCTCAGAGAAAACATCGCATCTGTAGTGCTCTTTCCCGGCATGAAACCATACTGCTGATCACTAATCATCATGTCCCTTCTTAACCTAACTTCCACTACTCTTTCCCATAACTTCATGCTGTGACTGATCAATTTAATCCCTCTATAGTTACTACAGCTCTGCACATCACCCGTATTCTTAAAAATCTGTACCAAAACACTTTTTCTCCATTCCTCAGGCATCCTCTCACTTTCTAAGATTTCATTAAACAATCTGGTTAAAAACTCCACTGCCATTTCACCTAAACACCTCCATGCTTCCACAGGTATGTCATCTGGGCCAACAGCCTTTCCATTCTTTATTATCTTCATAGATATCCTTACTTCCTCCTTGCTAATCCATTGTACTTCATGATTCACTATCCCTACATCATCCAAAATTTTCTCTCTCATTTTCTTCATTCATCAACCCCTCAAAGTACTCTTTCCATCTCCTCAACACACTCTCCTCACTTGTGAGTATGTTCCCTCATTATCCTTTATCACCTTTACCTGCTGCACATCTTTCCTAGCTCGGTCCCCATGTCTAGCCAAGCAGTACAGGTCCTTTTCTCCCTCCTTAGTGTCCAACCTTTCATACAACTCTTCATATGCCTTATCCTTAGCCTTCGCCACCTCTCTCTTTGCCATGCACCTCATCTCCATATACTCCTGTCTACTTTCTTCATCTCTCTGACAATCCCACTTCTTCTTTCCCAACCTCTTTGCCTGTATACTCTCCTGTACTTCCTCATTCCACCACCATGTCTCCTTGTCGTCCTTCCTCTGTCCCGATGTGATACCAAGCACCTTTCTAGCTGTCTCCCTTACTAGCTCTGCTGTAGTTACCCAGCTATTTGGTAACTCTTCACTGTCACCCAGTGCCTGTCTTAACTCATTCCTGTACTCCACCTCACAATTACCCTTTTTCAATTTCCACCATTTAATCCATGGTGCTGCCCTCACACTCCTCCTCCTCTTCTTGATCACCAACGTCATCCTACAAACCACCATCCTATGCTGCCTAACTACACTTTCTCCAGTCACCACTTTACAGTCTCCATTCTCCTTCATACTGGCCCTCCTACATAAGATATAATCCACCTGTGTACATCTTCCTCCACTCTTGTATGTCACCCTATGCTCCTCCCTCCAGCCACTGAGGATGCACAAGCCAGTGCATTTCTTTGTGCCGGTCCCAAACCCAGATAACTGGGGAGAGTTGCATCAGGAAGGGCATCTGGCATAAAAGTTTGCCAAATAATTTCATGCAGTCACCAGTAAATATTTCCATACCGGATCGGTCGAGGCCCGGATTAACAATGACTGCCACCAGTACTGTTAGCCAACAGGGTGCTGGCAGAAATTGGGCTACTGTTGGCCGAAGGAGGAGAAGAGGTGGAAGGCATAGCCGAAGGCAGGAAGAGAGGAGAAAGGCTAGAACTGTGGTAGTGAGGGTCAGAACTTTGAATGTTGGCAGTATGACTGGTATAGGGAGAGAGCTAGCTGATATGATGGACAGAAGGAAGGTTGGTATATTGTGTGTGCAAGAGACCAGATGGAAGGGGAGTAAGGCTAGGTGTATCGGTGGTGGGTTCAAATTGTTTTATCATGGTGTGGATGGGAGGAGAAATGGCATAGGAGTTATTCTGAAGGAACAGTATTCTAAGAGTGTTTTGGAGGTGAAAAGAGTGTCAGATAGAGTGATGTTTATATGAAGCTAGAAGTTGATGGTGTAATGATGAATGTTGTTAATGCATATGCTCCACAAGTTGGGTGTGCAATGGAAGAGAAAGAAAAATTTTGGAGTGAATTGGATGAATTGGTGATGACTGTACCCAAGGGTGAGAGAGTGGTGATTGGAGCGGATTTCAATGGGCATGTTGGTGAAGGGAACAAAGGGGATGAGGAAGTGATGGGTAGGTATGGTGTTAAACAAAGGAATGCAGAAGGTCAGATGGTAGTGGATTTTGCGAAAAGGATGGACATGATTGTGGTGAATACGTATTTTAACAAGACTGCGAAATCCTATAATGTACACTAAATGATGGGACTACTCTGAGGTGTTAGTGAGCTATGGAAACATGAATGGGAGCATATTATTATTTGAGCTAAAGACAGCTATGTTTATCCAGATATCTATGGAATGTTCTGATCATAAAGTTTATGCAAATGCTTCTGTATTCTACAATACACAGAGAAATTTTACAATGTGTACAAAGTGATGAGATTGCTCTGACACATTAGATTTATGACACAGCATGAATGGAAGCATCTTACTACGTGAGTCAAAGTCAGATTTACAGAATAAGTATATAATTCTCTGCTTATAAACATATCACTCAACTGTACAGATTTTTGCAAAATGTCCTGATTTTTAATTCATATTTTTGGTCTGTTTCTCATTAAATTGTGTTTTTCTCTGGCAAATCATTGGCAATTCATTGAAGACTGAAGTCAGAAAATAATGGCAGACATTTGAGTTATAGACGTCATACCCTTCAGAAAATTCATAGCAATACAAAATATGTTATTTTATCAACTTTCTAAGTTTGTAAAAGCAATACTTAAAAAAGTGTCCCTATTTTTGAGCTTTTGTCTCCCCATTATGTATGGCTTTATCCAGATTTCTTGCTCCTAGAAGTTGAGAGCAATGCATATAAAAGCTGTATTACATGCTGTCATTTTGCTCTTTTAATAAGATCCACACAACTCTTCTCAAGCACTAACAGATGAGCATCTTTACATCAGAAGCTACTGGACAATTTGTTAGAAAATCGTTAGAAACCCTTAAATATAAGATATGTGATGCAACTGTCAACTGTGGTAATAAAGTTTATCTTATTTTTTCTTAAAGTATAGGAGTGCAAAGTATATTAAACAGCTTTAAAATCTATGATTAATTAAGTACTACCACACAATTATTTGTTACACATGGAGTTTTAGCTGCGTCAATATATTTCAAGATAAAGAGAAAAAAATAAATAAGAAAGTGCAGGTATGCAAAGTATTTTACGCCTTTTAGAACTGTAAGATACTTAGCACTGCCTCATAGACAATGATCAGAAGCAAAGTAAACCTCTGTTCTTGTAATAGTTTAGAAGTTAGAAGTTGAATCTAATTTTCTACACAAGCTAACATAAATATATATGTATATATATATATATATATATATATATATATATATATATATATATATATATATATATATATATATATATATAAATATATATATACAGAATCCCGAGAATCTGAAAACCTAAGACCAGAATCTCCAGATACCGTAATCTCGAAAGTAAAAAAAAATAAGTAATGTTAAAAAAAAAAGTTTTAAACAGGTATATGCAGGAGGGCAAGCCTCCCTGCTCCCCCCAGACACCCTGCAACTTAAATATACCAACTCTGAGATCGCACTACAGTGGAGTGAATGGCAAAATTTCCATTCCACTCTGCACGTCACTATTTTGCCATTCACTCCACTGTGGTGCAATCTCGGATTTGGTATATTTAAGTTACAGGGGGTGTGGGGGGAGCAGGGGGGCTTGCCCCCTGCCTATTCTTTCTAAACAGTTTTTTTTTTGTTTTCGAGATTACAGAATTTTGAGATTCTAGTCTTCGGTATTCAGAGTCTTGGGATTCTGTAATTTGATATTTAGTAGTGATCCCATATATATATATATATATATATATATATAAATATATATATATATATATCTATATCTATATCTTTATATATATATATATATATATATATATATATATATATATATATGTGTGTGTGTGTGTGTGTGTGTGTGTGTGTACATATAATGCATATCCTTTCTTTTTGTAAATAATTATGAAAACTTTTAAATGTGTATTCTAAGTATCCTATGTATTTTGTTTCAGTTTTTTTTATATTACCAAATAGTTTGAAACATGTATATTGGATTTTTCCTTCCCGTGCCTCTGCTGAAAATAATCTTTTAGTTCAGGTGACCTATTTCAGTTAACAATTGAATATAAACAAATAAGCGTAGCAATGCAAATTGTATTACAGCTTTTAAAGCTGATTTACCTTCATGCCATTGCTCTGTGGTAGCTGATGATTATGCTATAGCGTGAGAGCAAAGCATAACAGTTGTGAAAGGTGCTTAACTAAACTTTAAGTACATTTGTCTTATGCCAGTAAGGTGCTGAAGTGTCAGAAAAGTGTTCAACAAAATTGCTTTCTCCTGATTTCTGAGCATACTCATGGCATTCCATGTACTACATTTTATTTTTTTACATTAATAATGAAATTTACTGAAGTGGTTCCATGCTTAGTACTTTTCTACCTGACCTAATACATGAAAACCTTTTGGAAGATGATTTTATACCCACTGGACATATTGACTGGTGAAGTGTAATGAATCACACCTAGTATTTTTTATTACATTAAATCTATTTTAAGAGAAATTATAAGCCTCAAAACCATTTATCAATGGTTACTTTATGTATGTTCTTTACCCTAAGACACTTAATTATAAAGGGTTTTCACTCATGATTCCAGAATAATGCCAAATAATTGAAGACTTCATTCATTTTTAATGTTTATATATGCAGGCACTTAAATCAAAGCAGTAAACATTAAAACATGAACAAATAGCTGAAAATTTCAGTTAAAATACATACATGTCACCGCCAGTGGTGTGTTTAGGCTACAAGGAAAAATGATCCCACTTGCAGAGAGCACAATGCACCTTCATAGTTGCCTGGATGATGGCCTTCTTGGAAAGTGCTATCTGACTGGGGCTAGGGCTTAATGGTAGGCAGGCATGGGAGCAAAAAATAATGCAAAAATAGATGCAAGGTGTGGCTAAAGTTATTGTTCTTCTTGAGATTTAAAGCAAAAACAAGTGGTGATAATTAAAAATCTCTGGGGGGAATGAGCTATAGTTAGCTTAAGAGATGGTCCCTTCAAAAATGGTCTTGGTACCAAGTGCCTAGAATAGCTGTTTGCTGATTGCACAGGATTGACAAGGAGGAAAGTATACACCTTTCTGAACTCTCTAAATGAATCCTGAAAATAAATGTCAGCCTTCATCTGACAATTTTTGCAGTCTCATGATGGCAGACGGCAAGTGAAACTCCTTCAGACATACATAATCCAGACCACACAGAGCACAAAAGGTAAAACATGAGTCTTAAAGACTGACTTTGCTGTACTTGGTGATCAGCACATGCAGATCTTTCACCAGGAGTAACATGACTGGAAAATGAAATAGCAATAAAATACTTTTACATATTTCATGCTCTTAAGACAGGTTACTGTATGAAAGCCTGAGGTTGAATACTTGGCAATAATCAAGATGGGGAGATACAAGAGCATGAATCACTAGAAGGTCTGAAGATGGTATAAGGCTGCTTAAGCTAGGAGGCATTTTTCAGATGATAGCCTAGACCTAACCCTTAAGTGCCAGTATAAAGTCATGCTCTGGCCTGTTGTCCAGGAATGTTGTATGAAGCAGAACAAAAAGTGCTGAGCTATGTCGTTTAAGATTCATAACATAGCAACTTTCCGGAAAAAGGGATGTTAATTTTTACGTGTCATGGTCATCCTAGTAGTGAAGTGCACCTAGTTTCATGTGGTAATGTGGACACAGGTCTGTTTTTCATTTTAAGCAAAATACATGTTATATGTGTAGGTTCTTTACTTTTTTCAAGTACATTGAAAAAATCAAGCTGAAAGAAACAAGTGAATACATTCTAGAGACAGGGTATAGCTGATGTCATCATTTTGGAAATGGCCCACAAATTAGAATTTTGCTGTTCAGAAGACTTGTGTAGGAGTACCATTCAGATGTTTAATGTCTATCGGACACTATCTACAATGTGATGGACAAGTGGATAGGACTATCCAAGCAGTGAAAACAATATATCAGAAAGAGTAGTAGGAATAATTAGAATGGATGTCTTCTCATAATTATGAAATTCGGGTGCATATCATCACAAGGACTCAAGTCTTTCACCAGCTCATTTGTTAATGTGTAGAGGTTTAGCCTCATTACTGATGCCTGTAAATCAATATCAAATAAAGGAAATGCCAGAATGAATTCAAATGAAACTAAAATCTCCTGCATGTGGATAAAAAAGAAAGAAATCCTCAGATAAAAAAGAATAAGAAGCCATGGGAAAGACTGTGCTCTGAAAATTAAGTAGCAGATTAAGCAGACAGACCCAAAGATCTATTTTATTAAAGGGATAAATATAAAAGTGGAATCATAGATATTTGTATAATTTAAATATTTCAATAGTCAAGGAAGAGGAGAACTGGAGCAACCAATACTGTCACAAGACAACACAAGGATTGTGAGAAGTGAGGGTCAAGAGGAGCAGAGACTGATGCTGCTCAAACTGTGACTTGGAGTAAAACTGTAATGCAGCAAGGACTGTCTCAAAATCAAGATCAGAAGTCCACAGTAGACAGAACTAGTAAATACCTCGGATCTGTAAAAGCAGAATGATACATATACAGTATGACAGATGATTGGGATATTAAGGACTGAAAACTTACTGAAATGTGTCTTAAAAGTGAAAGAAATATCTGATTTTGCTATAAAACAACCAAGGCAAGATCAGTGTAAAATTAAAGATAATTTAAACAATTATTTTAAGTAATGCATGCTAACCTACAATACATATGCAAAGCATATATATTTAATAACTTGAAAAACCTAGGTGTTAGTGCGTGAGGTATATATTTTTTTAAATATTCTAAGGTTTAGCAAAGGAACATTTTATTTTATCATCTTCTTTCTAAAGACACTTTCAGTTAACACTTGAAAAATGAACATTTTATTTTATGCACTTCTTTCTAAAAACACTTGGAGTTAAGACCACATGGAGGCTGACAGCACATCAACAGAGGTTGCGTTATTTATGGAACATCTTTATGCTTATTATTACAATGTTTTTAGTGGTAGATGACATCATAAAGTCTAGAATATGAATTCTGAAAACTGTATGCATCAGTGAGGTATGTGCCATGTGGACTGGATTTAATAGACCATACTCTCATTAACATTAATTATAAGTGACAGTAATGTAAACCTAACATATCTTACATTTTGCTAGACAGCAGAACATATGTGTAAAGATGACAGCTCATCTGTTTAGTAGGCACAAATGAGTTGGCAATAAGGTGTGGATTCTAGTATGCAGAGATATGTGATGGGGGGAAAACAAGTATTTTATAAGGTCTGTCATCAGGGGAAAAATACTGGATTGCGGTATCAGATAATAATTGGAAGCAAGTTAACCTGAAGGCCCAGAGTGTTATAATAGGGTTAAATATAAACAGATTGCTGACCTGGGGATACAAGAAGAGCAAGACAGCTTTACACTGTCTCTATACTTTGCTGGAGGTAAACAAGGGATTCTAAGTAGCAAGCCATCTTCTGTAGGAAAATATAATGCCTGTGTAGACGTAGGCCATTTTATTAGAAAATTGGAAAGGTGATCATATTATGCAAGTCAACAGTGGGTGTGTGGAGTAAATATGGATGAGTGAGGGTCTAACAGAAAACTGCAGTGTACTGGTGTATTGATGTTATTCATGTTATATCTTGCATGAGTTTGGCTATATGTTTGACTGCTGCCTTATGCCTGGGTCATATGTGAAAATGTTTCAGGAGAATCAGTCCACCTAATAAGAAAAAAAAACAAGCACTAAAGCAGTTAAACGATTAACCAATATTTAAATGTAACAAACAACAGTGCCAAAAAGCTTCCAGCCATAGCTCGTTGCCAAGCCACAAGTAAGAAAACAGGCACTGCAGAGGAATTCACAAAGTCCAGGAGCCAGGAATGATGAAAAAAAACTTTAATTGATCAAAATAAAAAAACAAAACAAAAATGTCCACCAATGTATGACATGCACATTAAACACTTAACAAAGTCACTGCGTTTTTCGTCCCCAGTTTAGGACTTCTTCAGACATGAACAACCCTTTCCTTCTGAATCCTTTATATACTAAAATCTTAATTAAATAATTCTGTAACCTAATTAATAATTGAAAAGAATACTAATCAAATACTATAAGGGGCTTCATGAAAAAATGTATGCTTAAAGTACAATATACATTTTAAATGTGACTACTATTAAGAACCCTAACTAGCAAATACTAAGATAAGTATTTATTTCTAAATATTTAGAAACAAAAATACTTATAAACAAAAATACTATTTCAGCTCTCAGCTACCCAGTCAACAGCCTGGATTTATGATACGTAGTACAATCCCTCCAAATAGTAATAAATATATAAATAATTAAGTGTATATACATGTATAATCCTAAAAGCATCTAACTCTAAATTCTAAAAATCAGTACTTAGAAATCCATATACATCACAACCTGGCAGCTTACATCATTAAAATGGGGACAAGGGAAATAATTTTATTTATAATAATAATAATAATAATAATAATAATAATAATAATTAATATTATACTATTATCACAGGTCTTGTATTTTTCTTGATTTCTTTCATATAATTATTTTTTTTGTCAAAGTACTTTGTATCATTATGTTCTAAATCTTATGATGCATCATTATATGTTATTTTGTATTTTTGTGATCCATGAAGGCGAAAGGCTGAGGTACCAAATCGCTATTTGAATAAAGAAGAAATACTGGTGAAGTGGTGAAGTGCTGGTGATTGTGTGCTTTTTATTTTGTATTTTTCCCTAATTTTCTCACATCATATTGCCATTGTAACAAAAAAAAACATTTTTAATATTTTTCTTAAATATCACCCAGCATTCAGATACATTTTTATAAAATGCTCTTACAGTAATACGATCTTTCCACAACTGTACTACTAATATCTTTCCTTCTTCATTCCATACTTTTTCATTTATCATTTTTATTCATTTGCTTAGTTTTATATATTCCTTGCTATCCTTTATCTCTAACCTTATTACAAGATGATCAGAAAATACTGTTTCAACTACCCCCCTTCTCCTACAACAAAACCTTCTGCTACTATAAAATAATATATTTCAGTTCTATACTTACCCTTTTATAAGTCCATAAAATTTTGTCCCAAAGCTTTAACTTACCACATTTTATAACTTCCAACAATTTTCTTGTATCATTTCCTTTCTTTTTATGCTTGCCTCTTAAATTACAATTAAAGTATCCTATTATTATAATATTCATATCTATCATTACATAATCTAAAATCTGATGAAATAGGCTTTCCCTTTCTTTACAGTTAAAGAAAGGGAAAGCCTATTTCATCAGATTAGTATAAACATGCACTGTTATAATTCTATGTATTTGTTCTTTCCATTTCAAATCTACAGTGGTTAATCTTCTCATGTTTGCTAAAGCTACATTTAATATCTTTACTTTATTTCTATAGAATATGGCTATTCCAGGACATTTTACTTTTCACAAATTCCAGATTATCTTTCCTCCCTATAGTTTCTCTGTTTGTAATCGTTCTTCATTTGTTAAAAATGTTGTGTCTTCTAATATAATTGCATCCATATCACATGTATTACACATCTCCAAAATCCCTCTTCTTCTTACTATATTCTTAATACTATTTGCATTCACAAAAAGCACTCTAAAATTTTCATTTTCCCTTTGATTCATGATTTCATACATTTATACCTAATCATTAGACTAGCATTCTTAATAGGTCATTCTTAGCTTAACCAATTTCCCTCCCATAGGTGAGAATCAAACACTGCACCTCGTGTCTGTGAGTCAAATGCCCTACCCCATTACACCAACCCCTAATCATTAGCTTTATGTATTCTTTTTCATCTATTTCCTTTTATTTTTTCTTCATTTTTTCTTTTACACTATCCCTTTACATTTTATGTTTCTGTCTTTTATCCTTTTACCAATAAAATCCTTTTTTTCCCTTTTACTACCTCCTGATTTATATCTTCTTCATCACTTATTTCAGAACCTTCTTCTATGTCCTCTTTATTGGTTTTTCTCATCTAATTTTTCTTCTGTTTCTGCTACTGTCTTCTCTTTGTTCAGTTTCTTCTCTTTTTTTCCTTGCTCTTATTTTTATTTTTGCAATCCACCCATAAATGTCTAATTTTGTTACATTTATAACATTTAAATTCACATTTTTCTGCATCGTGTCCTATTTCCTCACAAAAATATTTTCTTTTGTCACAGTTTCTTGTCATTAAATGTCCTTATTTTCTAGAAAAAAACACGTTTTGGGTTGCCCCTAGTATTTTACGATACCCCTGTTCCCCTCCATATTTATCATGCTTAGTATAGGTATAACTTTCCTCTTTCTATTTTTAACACAATATTACAATCCCAGCCATCAGTCCATAAACCCCTTTTGTCATAAACTTTTGCAATGTCCAGTAACTCTTTACATAAAGTTTTCAAATTCTTTTCAAAGTCTCTCTTTCTACCTTTGTTTGAAATTGTACATGAATTTTCTTTTTTATTTCCCCGTCAAATGGTTTACCACATAAAGATTCCAGGGGTTGCAGTCTTTCATTTTTCATATTCTCCAACAGAATTTTCTTTTGAAAAAATTCTCAAATATTATAAAATGTCTCTCTGTTAATAACAATAAAGGCTCTTCTCTCATGTGATTTTACACCCAATCAATTAAACTGTCCACACTTCATACCTGCCCATTTCTTTGTCTTCTTTACTTTGAATCTTTACCACTACTTCTGTTTTTTTCATTTTCTTCTGCTTTCCTTTATGCTACTCCCTTTTTGCAGTCTTTTACTTTTCTGCATATGTTTTCCTTTCCATTTCACCACTCTTCTGCAAGATTGTCTCTGCATCATCCTTTTGTATTTTCTGGATAATGTGCCCCAGGAAACTTCTCCTTTATTTTCTGGCTCACTCTGCATCACCATTTCTTTATGTAAATCATCCTGCAACTCTTCTGACTGGAGGTTTGCAATTATACATCCATCATTTGCTGACTCATCTCCATCATTTGAAACATCTCAGAACCTTGCACACATGCCCCAGACTCAATATTTGCTTTCTCTTCCATTCCTCTCATGTCTCCATCATCACCTTATCTCTTCATCTGCTTCCCTGTTTCTCCAGGCCACCTCTCTGCCTGGAATGAAAATAATAAGTGCTCCTGAAAAATTGGTCCCACTCACAACAATGATGAGTAGGGAAAGTTTCCTGTTGCCCTGGCCAAATTTCCCTAAGTAGTATAAATACCACCCCAGGTTTGCCCTGAAAAGAGACTACTAGCCTAGTGGGAGTAACCTAGTATACAAAATAATAACTTACAAGTAAAATTCTACCAAGCAGAACACATTACCTAACCCACACGCACTAAAGCATACTTAGAGCAAGCTCCAATTCCTCTTTTGAAAAGTATATTCCCTTTTGAAAAGTATAATCCTCACCTTCCCAAACCTTCTTTGATCTATGCCCCATCTGTCTCCACCTCATGCAACCCTACTATATCACTACCCCCTCTCTTCCTCCCGACTAACCCCTTATATCAGACTGACCCCATGTTTATATTCTATTTATTTTCTCCACATCTACTACTATTCCAATTAACAACTTCATATCTTTTTCCAGAACATCACTAACTGACCACTGCCTGTACAGCTCTAATACTTTACTACTTGCTAACCTATAACTATCCCATGATTTATATTAACTAACTTTGCAGTATATATAATTAGTTTAAAATGTGTGCTATTTTGTTTGTTGTATGTTATTTTATATGTGTCATTTATTTTAATTGCAATGTTTTTCTCCCAGGCTGTGCCTACAAATGGTCATTCAGGGTCAGAGTACTTCCATAGTAAATAAATAAATAAATAAGATCACTGTACATTGCAATAGTGTGGATGGATAATCTTGAGGAACTATAACCTGAGACTTAGTATATATGCCACTTTGCTTTTCTCACACATCTACACAATAGGTTAGTTGACTGGCTACATTAAATGTTGTACTCATTCGTGCCCTTGTTATCTAGATCATAGCTGAAAAACTTCAACGAATCAGCCTACTTATCTGGGTAACAAATAATAATAATTTAATAATCAAAAATAACAATTAAGATGCAGGGGAAGCAAGACACACTTGCCATAATGGTTATGGTCTTTGCCTGTCATGCTTAGTGTGCAAGGTTTAATCCTGACTGTCAATCAATGCCTGTGTGAAGTTTGCATGTTCTCCTTGTGTGGTTCTTCCAAAAGCATGCTAGATGTGCCCACCTTTAGTCTATGTCCCACAGCAGGTTGTGATAGCAAGGAAAAGGCAGCAGTTGCAGGAAGTACTAGATAAAACAGGATAATATGAGTTAATGCTGATAACAGGGGACCTGAATACTCATATCAAGACAGACAGAACAAGATACCAGGACTGACTTGGTCCCCATGGGTAGGGCAACAGGAATAAAGAAGGAGATACATTCTAGACGTTTTTCTAGTAGACGGCTTTATTGTGGCCAAAACATGGTTCAGCAATAGACAAAGTCACACATATACATACTACTGTGGCGAACATGCAACTCAGTTTAACTTCACCCTGTAAAGAAAGGGTACTAGATTGCAAAGTCATCCCTAGTAAAACAATTGGCCCACAGCATTAACCACTGGTGGTGACAATCAGCTGCAAGCAGTGGTCAGAGAAGGCTTTAAGATCAACACAGATTTGGCTGAAGACCTGGAAGCTGAGCAAAAGTACAAGAGTTCAAGGAAATACTTAGGGCTGTAGCACTTCAGGAAGAAGAGAAAATAGGTGGACCAAAATTAATAAGGAAAGCTGATGGCAGAATGCAGAAGTTCAGGCTTTTCTTCTTTCATGGTAGGCTGTGGCTAGGGCTGTACAGCTTCTGTGTCTTTTTCTTCATTCAGAAGTTGGAAGTAGTCCTTCCATCTGCTTTTACTGTCCTCTGGACTGGTGAATAGGTCACTGCATTATATTCCTGTCTTTCCCTTGTAACCTGATAGAGTTTCTTGTGTCATCTGCTGAGTCACTTTCCAGAAACTGTTAGAGCACCTCTGATCAAATAAATCAAAAAAATGACCCAAGCAGCTCAGAATACTCCACTTTAATGTCACGACACAGGATGGTATAAAAATAATATCACACAGTGATGCCTTATACTTTGCTGTTGTTACTGCTCTCTTAGCATCGTTGTTAGCTAATCAGTATTCCTTCTTAGCCTGGTATGCCTTTTCTATTAGCCTGGTCTGTCTTTTCTGTCTCCCACTTTTTCCTGCATTCCTTCTTTCTCTGATGATTTCCCGGACATCTTCAATCTACCACCACCTTTCTTTTTGTACCTTATTTCCATACCTGGCTCAGCCGTGTATTTGGGTCCTTTCAACATGCCGTTTTGAGGTGCTGCTATTCTTCTTCAACACCTATTTCCCGTTCTTCTTACATTGCTAGAGTCCTGAGTAATTTCTTGAACTGTTGTGTTTTCTCTCCAGTCAACTTCCAGGTCTTAAGCCTGGTCTCTGTTGACCTTCCAGCTGCCTCTGATTGTGGCAACCAGTAGCTTATGCTATGGGATGACTGTTTCACAGAGAATGATTTTGCATTTGCTGATTCTATCTCACTGCCCTTTCCTTACTAGAATGAAGTCTACCTGAGTTGCATGTTGGCCACTCTTGTATGTAATCTTGTGACTATCTCTTTTTTCTGAACCATGTGTTGATCACTGTGACTCTCCACCACTGGCAACAGTAATCAAGGAGCCTTAACCCTTACCAGTGGAACTAGTGGGGTACATACACTGGAAGGATGACAAGTTACAAACACAGTATTTCCAGATGTAGCTCTCTGCATCAAGTATAAATTCCTTAAGAGCTCACAGAGACCACTGTCAGTCCGGGGCTGGTTTCTCCCTCTTTTCTTTAGGTCCCCAGTAAGACTCTCCACTGGCACAGCTATAGAGTTGAATCCTTAGCCAGGGTTCCAAGCCAAGTCCACCAGCACTCTCTGTCCAACCAGTGCTTCGTGTCCCTGCCCACCCATGTAGCTGACACACAGACACTCTTGTAGATTTATGTTTTACACACACACACACACACACACACACACACACACACACACACACACACACACACACACACACACACACACACACACACACACACACCTGGGAAAAGCTGACACAGATTTACTAGCTATGTCCCCTTCTTCTCAGACTATAAGGTAGTTATCACTTCCACCAGAACTGCTTATCAGCTACTCTAAGGCTATTAACAAAAGGTGTCCAATCTTACTGTGTAATGTTACTATTAATACACATGGTAGTTTGACCAAGAGCAAGGCTATTAGGAGTGCCCTACACAGGGTCACCAAATAAATATGCAAGTACTCTCAGAACTTAAATATCTCTAGACAGATCAGCCACAATGACATGTTTAAATATATTTAATAATTAATAATGAAATAACAAGAAAATACTCAGTATATATTTACAGTGATATCAGAGTTCAAAATGCATAGACCTCAAATCTTTGGCAAAGGATGGAAGTCATAAAGCAATAAAACACTTCCAAGATAGTACAGAAAGCTCCCTAATTTTAGACATTCCCCGGGATTCATGAACCTTGCGCCAGGCGCACGCATAGTGTAGGCGTCACAACGCCAAATATGTCCCCCGAGCGATTCAGGTACGATCCAATTCCACGTGCACTCCCGGCGTGCGCTGGATCTGCACCGCCCCCGGCGTAGGTATGCTAAACACCCCATGTGCGGTGTTGCACCATGCAAATGAAGGCATATAGCGATCCACGAAGTGGCGCAGGCGTAGCATAAGGCCACGGCAATGTAAACCAAAAAACGGTTTACTTTTTCCCAAACATAACATAGGAGTAACGGAAGACTGTCAGCCTCAGGTATCACACTGTTACCATATGCCAATGGCGAAATACACAGAGAATGTCAAAAGAAAACATGCACAACATGTAAAAAATAACATAAATGGTATGTCCACAGAAACTCACAGCAGAACCCCAGGACATGTTTGCGGAAGGTGCAAAACAATGAAATAATATGACAATGTTATAAAACAGCAGTGTAATACACAGCAGCTTCACAGCCATAATACACCATGGTATGCATGGAAAGCCACAACCACGGTGCAAGGGTTGCCAAGGACTCGCGGCAGTGTTCGGCGTGGTAACTATGAATTAGTAGTCAATGCCATGCAAATGAGGCAGATAATACTGAATCGCAAAACCCCCGCCGGCGTAAGGCTGTACCAAATGGCGCAGCGGTAATACACCGAGGAGTGGCTCAGAGGGAATACATGTCACCTGCAGAGGGGTGTGCCACTGTAGGAGGAAGCACATTGGAGCTCAGCAAACCTGGGCTGTACATTGCACATCACAGCTGCAGGACCGGCGTGTGGGGCAATAGTTGAACTGAGAGCACACAATGTGCGCAGAGGTGCATGTGCACGAGGATGACTACGTTCCCTTAACCCAGTCATGTGACGCTCACCCCGCAAACAACATCAGAAACAGGAAGGTGATGTTGAGAATATGAGGAAATGCGGAAGAAGTGTAATTGGAGTAATAATGAGCAATCAACACTAATCAAACCACGAAGGCCAATCGGCGGCAGCTGACAACTCTGCATGCAGAAACCTGCAAAACGGGATAGGGGAGGCATATGAATGCAAAGAAAGTAGGGGAGGTAGCAGATTGCAAAGAGTGAAGACGTGACACAGCAGAGACAAGCAGACAGGCAGCACAACGGCGGCACACAAAACGCACGATATGCCATGTCCCAGAAACTACACATGACAGGGCTCTGCAGAATGCATGCCAGGAAATAGTAGGTGCAACGTGCAGAAATAGTAAGGGAAGGTCAAAAGGTAATCCATTGCAGGCAAGAGTAATGCAACACCAAAGGCAACAGCGTTGCAGTGCCAACGGTAAAACATGGAAGATAACCCCCAGATAAGGCCATACAGACACACCCTATGACATCACCGGGTGCACAGCATAATAGTATAAAGTGTGAATACACACAACACACAGCCGTGTATTCCCAAACGCCGCAGCATAGGTGTAAACACGCAGGGAACTTTTAAAATGTACATGTTGGGTGCTGCCGTGGCCGTGATCCATCAGCATGTGTTAGAGACAGACGGTGTTGTGGAGGAGGGTGCCGACAACTACCGTAGACCTCGGAGGAGAAGAAGAGTGTTCAGACCAAGGGTAACCTACCAGGGGCTACAAGACCTGGAGATAGTAGAGTGTTACAGGGTGGATAGGGACACGTTACAGCAAATAGTGGAGCTGTGCCGGCCACGCCTGAGAACAAGAAACAACAGAGGGGAACCCATCCCAGTGGACACAAAGGTATGTGTAAGCTTGCAAATACTGGCCACAGGTACCTTTCAAAGGCCAACTGGGGATATAATGGGCATCTCACAGGCATCAGCATCCAGGGTACTACACCAGTTTCTGGATGCCATGTTACCACATGCCAATGAGCATATATACTTCCCCAGATCTCAGGAGGATTTGGCTAGCAATATGCGCCACTTCCACCGTGTGGCACAATACCCAGAGGTACTGGGTGCGATAGACTGTACGCACATACGAATCAAGTCACCACCTGGGGAGCAGGGTAGACGCTACATAAACTGCAAGGGATTCCCCTCCATCAATTGCCAGGTCATGTGCAATGCTCAGGGCATTATCATGGATGTGTGTGCTGGCAGCCCCGGAAGCTACCACGACTCCCATATCTGGCATGCCTCACAGCTGTACCAGGTATTCACCAGGGGGGACATCCCACAAGGCCACCTCATGGGGGATGCTGGCTATGCACTGGAGCCGTGGATGATGACTCCAATCAGAAATGCACACACACACATGTAAGAACACCATAATGAGGCACACGCACAAACCAGAATAATCATAGAGCGTGTGTTTGGGATGCTGAAATCACGGTTCCGGTGCTTGGATACATCTGGTGGAGCCCTGCAGTACTCTCCAGGCACATGTGCCCACATATTCATAGTATGTGCCATGCTACATAATATGATCCTGCGGAAGCAGCTGCTGCAGGGACATAACGGTGAAGGGTCACAAAGCCCACCACAACTGCCAAGGCCAGTCCAGGCACAGAGGGTTCAGGACCAGGAACACACTGTGCCAGCCCCAGTAGGCAGACGGAGGCATACCCAATATGCCTATGCCCTGGCAAAGAGGGAACGTATAGCACATACTCTGACAGCGTAGGCCCCATGGACTGACAGCTCCCTACCTGCACACACAGTGAAATGGATGGCACACAAACATGACCACCCATAAAGTGTACCGTATGGGTGGCCCCATGTGCGACTCCAACATAGGCAGCCCCCAAACACTGTATACCCAACAGCCAGTGGAGCATGGAATGCCAACACCCGAACAGTACGCGGGTCCTACAGCAGACGGCGTTGCTGTATGCTGCCACATTCGCCGCAAGGTGTATACATATAAACATATATATATATATGTATATACATATATGTAGATAGATATAATTACATATATAGAAATATATGTACACATATACATATAAGTACTACAGTTAAAACAGGGAATCAGAGGGATGTAAGGTGACTGAGATGTAACACGTGATATTTGTACATAGTATACATAGTGAAACGACAACCTGAGCATCCGGGAGGTTCAACAGAAGAGGATACCGCCAACCATGGAACGGCCAACATACCGAAATGCATAACCGCGAGGCGGAAAGATCGCCAGACCACAGTACTGTAACAGTACATGCGCGGGTAATAGTATGATGATATGAGGGGAGGTAGACACCGCCACGGTGTGCCGCAGGTACTGTGTGCAACCGTCCCCATGAGTGCCGTAGTATGTGTACGTGTGCGGTGAGGGTGCCATGTGTGTTGCTGTGTGAGTGTAATGTGTGTGTCTCTGTAACATGTGTATGTTGGTGCCATGTTAGAGGCAGAGTGGAATAATATGTGTAGGCATACGGTACACTAGCCACAGGCATATGTACACCAGTAGTCCCAAAGTAGTAGTGAGAGCCCCACCCTGGCTAGGCGTGTTGTGGCGTAGGACGATACAAAGTGACAATGTCCCAGATTGTAGCACAGGAATATACCCCACAGGAAATGGAAAGGATGTATGTAATACTCATGCCCATATGTATGACACCGATATGTTAATTGCAAAACGATACGTTGGCAAAGTCACACAGCAATAGGTATGTACCGCGAAAATACGTATGTGCTACCCCAGTACTGACCGTGGCCACGTATCGGCCCGTAAACACCGCTGTGTGTTCTACAAGTGTCAAACAAGCAATCCCCATCTGAATAAGTGGCAACCACTGGCAAACAGGCCGTCCCAACAACAGGACCACAATGACTGTAAATATGTGGGACAGAATGACAAGGGATAGTCGTCACGTACAAACAACCGCTGATATACCACAGATGTGACAGAGGAATACATGCATCAAGCACACCCGCAGGCGATACCGACACTACATGACAACAACACAACCTACAATCCCATACAAACAGACAATTAACTGTCAACTCTCCAGGTAGGGATGGAGCACACAGACAACTATACTGTGTATGTAGAGATGCAAGGCCCACAACCCGTATCCGTCACCTACAACCACCGATATCCCCCACCATACATATTAAAGGAATACAAACCGTAATAGCAGCTCAAACATACAGGCAGTCAATGACATCTGCATAACCGCAACATCTCGCGTGGGAAACACAATCAAAGGCGGATGCATACTTGCATGCGTTGTTTAAAGGAATACAACAGCCATGTTACACATCCGAATGCAATACACCATCAACAGACGTCGTCAGGACAGGGTCACCCACATGTCGAGCCAAATACTATACCCTACACACACAATCCACGGCTAACATCACTGCGAAATATACCTGTCATCACACATAGCGGCTGCAGTTACACATAACATAACACAATACAGACCATCTCCACAAAGGTAGGGCAAATAGCCAACGCTCAGGTGAGGAATCCAACCATACCCCAGTTACGACGCGTAATTTCCGAATGGAGTAGATGCACAGGTGATATGCACATAATTACTCACTGAGGAACAGCAATTGGTGGGATGAACCCACATGTTGCAGGTATCGACGGATATAAGGATGACTCTCAGGATAATCAAACCGTATGCTCATACCGAACCAGCAGTGTACAACCGAAAGTGAAATAAAAAGGAAAACCGTTACACGGAACGAAACACGGAACGAAACACCGACAAGGTATGTAGAATATGTACGGTTGTGTAACGCATGATGTGTATGACGAAGCTGTACTGTATGGGAATGGCGTTTGTAAGTAATGACACTTGTCCATAATGCAGAGAGTGGTGAAAGGTGGTTATGTATTGCTATCCTGCTGAGCATACCAACGACTGTGGACACCGTGTGCACAGCAGTGGGACATCATGTACACAGCCGAGACACCACAAGGTCTGCCACAGGGGGCATTAGAGAGAACAATGCCAGACCACACACCGATGCTGGCAGTGGATGTTCAACAAGGAAGTGCCATAGCAGGGGATAGGACATGTATGTATACTATCACAGCACGCATGTGTATGGGCATATACCATCGATGTCATACGTAATGTGCGGCCGATGTGCACATATGCCCTGCAGTAGGGGATACTATGTCAACTATGTGTAATGTAAAGCTGTCAGGGTGGATATGACAGACATTATACACAGTATCACAGGCATATCATACATAACAGAGGTATCGCCTATTGGTATGTACAATAACAGGATACATATGGCCTGTAGGTATGGGACATAGTAGTAGCATTATAGCCAGCCAAAATGGAAGGGACACCAAGTAACCATGCCCAAAGGATCTGTAGCAGGTGCACCGTGGGCAACAATGAAGTCTGGCAGGTCCATGTGTAAACACATGTGCAGTGTACACAGTAGTGTCACCTCCCCATGGTAGTGTCCTGTGAACAGCAGAGGCGGGTGTCAACTGCATGTCTACACAGTACCGCTGCTGTGGTGGTACCATGACTACGTGTCACCCAAACAGCAAGGGAGGTATCACATGAACAGTGCTACTGTGTGTCCCTATGGGATGTGCACAGGACCTATGTTCCACAGCATGGTGTGTGTTGTGTCTACGGAAGTAACACAGAAGCCCAGCCCATGCAGTGTGGCGTGTGTGCACATATCCATGAGCAGTCCGTTCACACTGCCCACTGCAAATGTCATGTATGAGGAGTATATACATCAGTAATGCAGAGGACATGGTCCGTGTCAGAGCAGAAGAAACCCCTGCGTATGTGGTATGCAGATGTGTACAGATGTGTTTTCCGTATGTCAGCCGCATATGTAAACCGTCCGAGCCTGGTACACATCGTGGCATGACAATGCTGTGCCATGTAAAGTTGTAGCTGTTGTGGAAGGTACACCATAAATGTGGTATTGTACCCTTGACTGTGTGTAGATGTGTGTATGCCACAGGTACAATGGCTACCTATGTACCAGCATCACACACAGTACAGATAGGTGTGGCCCTGCAGAAGGGTATCCATGCCACAGTGGAATACAGTAACCACAGGACCGTGTGGGGCATATGTGTGTACAGCAACCATGTACAATGTGATATGTATGTACGGGGCCAGTATCCATGTGATAGTCAGTGGGTGAATGTTGCTATGCAAAGGTGATGTGCATGCACCATGTGTCATGCATCCTGATGCCATGACACTCATATGATGTATCCGCCACACTGACACCCATATGGTCAGTATCGGTATGAGCTGGTGGAGCAATAATGGCACCAGGTATGTAGGCATGGGATATCTGGGCATGGATAGTACTCTGTGACAGCATGTTGTGTATGTAAGCAAATAGTGAACATGAGGGGCCCCATGACTGAGGACTTTGTAATGCCATATGTACCTGACATGTAGTAGGTACTATGATATGCTTGCACCACTGTGTGTCCTGTCCACGAGTCATATAGCATAACATCCTGAGACACAGTGCATGATGTGCAGGTGGATGTGTACGTTGCCAATACCAGAACGTGGAATGGTGCTGAAGGGTAATGTGAGGACAACGTCTGATGTGTTGGCCTCTGTACCACCCCAACCACCCATGCAACGGTATGACAGGTGGCCAGCATGTGCATGTGGCGTGCTGTGGCACACACAAGCCCAACAAGGGTGCCAGGAAAGGCATGGAGGCCATCAATGTATGCAGGAAGCACGTTCGTGAGGATGTGCCCCAGTGCCATTCAGAACGGTCCAGTCATGGGTGTATGACTGCAGTCCCACACGTGCAACGCAGTGCCACCCATGGGTAGTGCGAGATGCCGCTGCCGCGGTCAGGGTACACAATGTCCGACAACAGGCTAGCAGTGAATATAGCAGGCTGGTGCGGAGACATATACCAAACAGGTTGGTGGGACATAACAGCCAGGGACATTGGAAGGTGACATCGGGCCAGTGTCCCGGGACATAACGTGTGCATGTCAGTACCATGTATGTGTCCACAGGGACACTATGATGTCCATGTATGGATTGCGAACCTGTAGTGAGTGAGAGTGTGTATTGTTGGTAAGTACACCATCGCCTGGCACGTTGCCAACATTATCTCGGTCTGCAATGCCTGGGTGACTATTGTATGTGACATCGAATGTGGATGTAGCCAAACAATACAGACATACCACCACACTGCCTGAGGCCCCACACCGCAATGTGCGGCAGTCATGTTTAGGTAACTAGCCTTGGAGCATGTGATTGACCTCGAGGACCCACCATGGCTGACAAGTGATGCACCCCACACATGTGAATATACACCACCGTGCAACAGCCTGCACATGTGCTCGTACATCATATGTGCATGGAACATGACCACCACCGTGGCGTCTGTGAATAGGTCAGAACCTCCATGTCTCTGTGTGGAATAGCATGGTCTCCACAATTGTGTACATGCTACGGAAGCGCACTGTGGTATGTGTCAGCATATGTATGTACACTGTCCATCTGCCGGGGTGTCATGCCATTAACAACTGCTGTCAGCAGACATCAGTAGTACTGGTTGTAGTACACATGTTCCGTGTATGCTGCGATGGGTGTGTTTCCAGGGTGTGGCTAGCAGGGCCGTGAAGCATATGTGTTCATCCACCAAAGGGGGGATAACCCCAGGTGCAATACACCAGACACATGGAGGTATTGTGCATGCTGAGGGTAGTGTAGGTATAGTATGTGTTGTGTAATGTGTCAGCCAGCTGGGCGGAGTGCATGCCTCAAGCATGTGTAGGTACATGGGTGTCTATTCTAGGGAAGTGTGGGTTGCTGTCAGCACATGGCAGTATCAGCTGTCTGAGGCCCAATGTACAGTATAACAACACAGACGGCATGTAACCTGTGGTGTACAATGTCAACTCTGTCGCGTGTTACAATGTGTCTAGCGGTCACAAACACGGGTATCCGCACATTGAGCACCTATGATGCATTGTGTTAGGCAACTATCCAGGATGTGTGCAAAACACTGTGTGATGTGTGATCCCCTCACCTGTGGGTGCTGCAGTCCAGGTATGTGCCTGGGAGGTATGATCCGTGTACAACCCGTACTCGCAGGCATGCTGCACAGAGCATGGAGGCAGGTCCCAGTCACTGCAGAGAAATGTGAGTGGTGCAATAGTGTGTGTGCCTTGCTTGCGTGCAGCACAGTGGAAGATGCAAGCATTGTCCCACATGACCCCATGACGTGCCTGCCTGTTACAGCCCTGCTGGAGACAGTTATGTGACACCGCCACAGAGGCAGTATAGCATGTGAAGATGTACATGTGTGCTCCACACCCCAGGCAGATGGCTGCAGGTCATGAGTGCCACAGCAGTGTGGTCGACCAGGACTGTCATAGCGGTCAGATACCACATGCCTGTACAATAACAGTATGAGCATAGGCAACAGTTGCAGTGACACAGTAGGTCAATGTACAGTGTCCCTGTGTTCAGACCACTGCCTACTGTACACTTGGCTAGACACACACCCAGAGGGTAATGACACCGGTGAGCCATCGCATGTCCCAGTACACGTAGCCTGTGTAATGCCATCACAGGGCGGTCACAATAACACATTGTATGAGAGATGTATTGTACCAGGTGATGTGTCATGTGTGCATATGTTGAGTTGCACAGCTGTTCACACGTCCGCAACATATCAGTGCATGATGCCTAGTGTAACATGATGTGTGGAACTGCACTGTGATCCACAACAGGGTCATCCGAGACAGGTGTGTTGTGAATGGTATAACCCATGGGTCCGCGGGATATACACTGGTGCTGTTGGCTGCCATGCTGGGGGCCAACAGTGGTGCCTACAGTGGTCATACAGACATACTGCACACATTGTTCTGGCAGGAATGTCCATTGTTGTAGATGATGTGTTACTACGTGAAGGTAGGTGTGTGTTGTGAATGTTACCCATCCAGATGTGACCATCAGGTGCAGTCATGGTTGTCGACAGCATCATACCCATCCACAGCTGCCAGCACCCTGTCCCCAGAATGGTATCAGCCGCCCTCATACTGTGTGACTAATGTGCAGATGGCGGAACACCTACTACTGGCTGGCTAACAGTGTCATCTAGGAAGGCTATGTGATGGCTGGAATATGCCGCTCTAATGTATAATGATGGTATCCCAATGAATTACATTGAATCACATATAGTAAGCCATGGCTGGCATGTAAACCATGTACAACAATGACTGTGTGACAGACCCAAACAATGCAGAGCAATGTTGAACATGCACCCGTTAGAACACCAAATGAGGTATGTTGCATGTATTGATGTACAATTGTCAGCTATGGGCACAGCATGGATGCAGACGCACATCCCCCACAGGCAGTACCACTCCATGTTGGTAGGGGGGCATTGCACGAGTACATGTGACAGTTGCTGTACTGCCACATGTACTGCATATCCATCATATAGGGGTAGCAGTGGCACGTGACTGTCGGACATGCCTGTACATATGACCATGTCCCACAGGATATGTGTTACGTGTGTACAACACCTGTCGTACCGTCATCAAGCTGTGAAGTGTATGGCTGCCAGTGTACCTGTGTGACATGTTGTGCAATGGGTGCAAAGGTACGCAGTAGCGCATTGCATGCCCACATGTCCCACACAGGTGCATAGCCTGAACATACAATACAAATAGGGTGTTGGATAATAGCAACCCACAAGAGGTGATGGGTATGGGTGGCAACCCACTACCACCTGTCCGGGTAAGGTGTGCATGTCCATGACACATTAGCACCAGAGATGTTAGCAGTACAGCTGTACAGGGCGGCATGCATATTTGATCACTAATACCCTTGGTGTTCCACCACTGGCCTGTTGACAGACAGACACCAACACAATGTGCAGCATTGACATGTGCACAGCACATCACCGCTGGCTACAGTAGAACAGGGTTACTGTGTAGACATGTGCTCAGAACATCTGCGCCAGCCACAGTCAAACACGGTATGTGTTGAACCCCACCGTCATTGTAGCCCATGCCACAGACAGATGTTCATACATCTGTGTATGTACGGCTGGGAATGTCCCTGGCCTAGCAGTATAGCTGTGTCAGTGTTGCGAACAACATACTGAATGGGCTGGGTGTGTGAGGTGTGCGTCATATGTGTATGGTCTGATGGATGATACCAGCAGTGCCCCCGCTATGTGAACATCCCTGTCCCCATAAATGGATACCTATGCTGTGCCCAACACCACGGTCCCTGTGGGAGGGATGGTGCTGTGCGGTGCACCCGCCGACATGGCGGTGGCAGCAGGCACTGGATGTAGACATATGTGGTACCCATGTCAGGCTGGGGTACCATCCATGTGCATGGAATATCATCATGCGGGCACATACAGCACTGTGTTGAACAATATCACAGCACATAGCACCTGTCAGGGGTAATGTGTATGCATGGATGTGCGATACCAGCATGCACCATACACACCCCCACCAAGCAGCATGCTGCCTACCTTGCAGAACGCCATTGTCCACACCATGATGATAGACATGTGTAATGTCCATATACCCATAGCAATGACATATGGAATGGACAGCCACCCTCCCAATATCAGTATCCCCAGGTGGGACACATCCCTGTGCCATGTATGTGACATACCCTGCCATACCATGCATCCCTGTCCAGCAAGGCTATACATGCCATCACAGTCATACATGGTGCAATGGCCAAATGGCACTTGCACTATCAACTGTCCAGAGCAGTAATGTGGCACTGATGCACCTTGTGGTGTCACAGGTGCTGTGTGTTGGCGTGTACAACGTGCGCGCACACATGCCATGTATGACCATCCCTGCTAATGTCATATGATTACACATTGTCCCATGTGTATCACATGTGCAATACAGGCGAGCCGTGGCAGGTTGTCCAACACCCATACAGTGCTGTGTAGATGTACATGGCACAACACATGCATGTACAGGTGTCCATGTGTATGTGTGCAGTGCCACCGCTGACATCCATAATGGCTGCGTCTGTTATGCCTAGTGACATATACAAAGCATCCAGGTGAACAGTAGAACTGTGCGCACATCGGGACACGTGCCGACTGGTATGAACACAGGTGCAGGCAGGTACACATGTCCACAGCAGGTTACCATCTACATGGGGTGTGTACAGTGTGATGAGTTGACACACAGATATGATATGATACCCGCTGCATAACGGTGTGACAGGGTGTGACAGCAACACGTCAGCTGTGTCAGTGTCATGATGCATCGCAGAGATTACTGTGCAGATGTCGTACATGTCATAGCAATGTATGTCCAGCAGTATGCCAGTACATCAGTGTAAATGTGACCTGTCACCATCATTATGTCTTACAGATAATGCCTCATTCACGGCTGCCAGCCTTCAGCCGCCAGGAGGATGACGTAATCATACCATTGTTCCATGACAACTATGACATGCTATTCAGCCATGTTCCACAGCAAGCGCAGCAGCGGGATGACCTGTGGCAGGATATGCGCAGGAGGGTGAATGATGTGGGTGGCAACAACCGCACCTACCAGCAGATATGCCGACACTGCACGGACCTAATACGGCACTCAAAACAGCGTGCCGCCGCAATTGCCAGAGAACAAGGTGGAACAGGTGGTGGGCCACCAACCCAGCCCCCACTCACACACACCGAGGAGCTCCTGGCCAGTCTGGGGACACCCAGGGAACAGCATGCAGAAACACTAGCTGCCATCGTGGAGGTGGGTGTCTCCCAACCAATGAGCCTAGAGCTGCCTGGTAAGTCAGTCTTGCATATGTGTATGATATCTGCTGTAGGTGTGGGTGTCACTGTACCCACGTAATGTACCAACACATGCCAGGTATATGGGCACACAAGCCGCATACTACAGTATGCTACATTGTGTTTGCAGATGTGTGCATACCTCATGCTATCACACAGGTACATGATGTGACATGCACAGTGCTTACTGTGGCTACAGTCATGGATAATGTTTATACTGTTGTGTCGCCCCTATACAGGTACCTCTGGCGTGTCGCACAGCCATGGGTCCGTCGCAGGTGAGACTGTTGTTAGTAACAGGCATGTTACAGTGTAGAGTTATTCACCATGTGGCCAGGTATAACATGCACACCTGGGTTCTGCTCCAGTCACGGTATACAGGTCGCACCACCAGACACACACATGCCACCCATGTGCAGTAGATACAACCGTTATTATACACCGGCATGAAACCACAGTACCTGTCAGTGTGATATGTGCAGTCAGCTATGCATACAATGGTGGAGGTGTTCTACAATGGATGCATATGTAGTATGCATTGGAACACCATTTGTGGTACGCACACAGTACCACATAGTGAGCTGTGATCTGGGCAGCACACAGGTGTTACCAATGTGACATATGCCCCTCCATTGTGTGCACACATTGTGACATGGCACACGACATGTCCCATGCCCGTGGTGTTCTGTCTGCAATATTGTCACACCATGGCATGACCTATGCCCGACATAGCAAACATCCACACTGTTGTCTGCATAGCCCCCTGGATTGTGACACCTCTGACTTGTATGGGTGTATGTCACATGGGCCACCACAGGGATGGGTACATGATGCCCATCACACACAATTGTCCATGACCCAGTCAAACATGGCCATGGGTGATAGCCACAGGCATGTTGCCACACAGTACATCTAAAGTGGATAGACGCCGTTGCACATTGTCCACACATAGTGCAATCATAGCCGTAGTGGACCACCTGTACATTTGATGTGGTACACCAGACAACCAGAATGCCTGTCTGCAGCCACTGGAGGTGCCACCAATGTCTACCATATACGTGCTGTGGAACAGCATGACTGTGTTGCAGACATGGCAATGCAATGCGTCCATGTTATGCATCACACAGCAACATACCTGTGTCCTGTTGCCATGCAGTGGCACAGTGCCTGTACTCCCCACTGTATAGCTATGTACATGGCTCACACCAACCACACCTGCACAGACATCTTTGTTACACATGCATTCTATCCATAGCCTGTACACATAACACTGCACTGTGAAGCTCAGTATGATGTGGTGCATGTGGTGGGACACCATTGTCACATGTCCACATGTTATCGCACATGTCGGCGGAGTACATGTCAAGGTGACGCCAGCCATGTGTACTGTTAACCTGCCTGTGGCCACATGGTGTATCATGGTGATGCATGGAAACTACCATGAATGTGTGTACTGCATGCCTACTGATGTGACACCTGCTTGATGTAGTGTGCACCCCAGTGCAGTATGCATACTAACACTATTAATGTCTGGCCTGCATTCTCTGTGCTGTGGTGTGGGAATGCTGCATGCCATCTGCAATATCACATGCATGATGTGTCTGCGTGTGTGTGTCTGCGTGTGTGTGTCTGCTTGTGTGTGTCAGCGTGTGTCTGCATGTGTGTGTCTGCGCGTGTGTGTGTGTGTGTGTGTTCCGCGTGTGTGTGTCTGTGTGTGTGTGTGTGTGTGTCTGCGGCGCGGTTCGCGGTGTGTGTGTCTGCGTGTGTGTAATGTACCTTACAGTATGTCTTTGTATTCACAGGTGGTGTAGGTGCGTTCCCCTCCTGCGGTCCATCTGATGCTAGTGTCCCCACAGATACTAGCGGTGATGACCATATGCATGAGGTACAGGCAGGGTTGTCAGGGGCAGAAGCTGTGCCATTGGTTACCATCCCACCTATGTCCCCTCATCCCGCACACGGTTCTGATGCCGACACATACCACATCACCGTTGCCCATAGAGGAAGGACAGTCAGCATCTGTTGGCATTGAGCAGGAATGTGTGGTGGCTACAGAAGGTGCACGTACACACCATGTTGCCAGTGTAATGACTGGTGATGTGCCACACAGGCATGTGGCTGGTGCTGCTCGTAGGAGGACCTCTGGCAGACATGCACCTGCTGTACAGAGCGCAGCAGCTGGTATCACCAGACGCATGTTCCAGACTGTAATGGCGGCACAGGCACGTGCTGAACGCAGAACCAAGAAGGGCAAAGGCTGCAGAGGGCGCATTAGTTCCTAAATGACAACATCCAGTCATTGGCGAATGCTCAACAGCAGATTGCTAATGTACTGGATAGGTGATTAGGTGAGATGGTTGGAATCCTTGACCGAGGCATGTCAATCCGCGAGCGTGAGCTGTCTGTGCTGGAACACCTGGTAGGGGTGAGGCATAGGACACATGGCCGTAGACCAGCAACACCACCTAGTGTAGGTCGACATTGCGTGCCACCTCTCATGCCCACTCACACAGTGCCGGTAGCAGCAGCAGTGCAGCTGGTGCTACACCGACCACACCAGGACACAGCAGGCCACGTGGACGTGGCCCTGGCCAGTCCCAGCATGGACACGGTTCCAGCGGACATGTGTCATCGGAGAGTGGCCACTCCATACCTCCACCCGGTAGTGCCCGTGCGACCCCAGGCAGGCACGGGTCACGTGGCCGCAGATGGTCACAGTGAGCCGTACAACCTGCACTGTACAGTCTGGGGCTGCCAAGTATACCCCGTGTAGGCATCACGTATGGCTGAACTGTGTACACACATACCCACACACGGCAGACACAACTGTAGGGCTCCACCACATCCACATGCATTCTGCACAGTCATGCCCAGTAAATGCACTGGCCCTTCCACACACACATGATGTCATCCATTGGTACAGCCTATGCCCCTGGCAGACATATCACCCTGTGCATATGATGAAGCCTTTGCCGCATCACAGTCATCCACACCATCGGTGCAAGGTTATGCAAATATATTCTGATGCACAGGGTGGACAAGATAGTGAGAGGTGTATGGGATACCTGTATGCATAGCGTGTGATGTGTATGTTGCAGTGGTTGTGTATGACAAGTGACAGGTGCGTATGTGACGTGGGTTGTGTACTGTCATCATGCAGCAGACATACCATGTAGTGCAGGTGCAGCATGCATTGAGCTGTGTACACGGTATGTGTGACGGTTACATGTGTAGCACCATGTTGGTTCTGTTAACCTTTATGCCTCATATGGTGTACTCACATGTGCCTACTGGGAGCACTGTTATCAGTCCCCCACGTGTAGCTGTGGGTTACCCACAGGCACATCTGGCAATATCAGCATACCACATGTACCCGCAACCTGCCTGGGCACCTACATAGGTACATAGGTGCATAGGTACATACTAGGCTATGTGCCCTACGGCATGTATAAGCCTAGCCAGAGTGTGTGTGGCTTTCACCACCCCTTAGGATGAGGATACTATACCCATTGGTCTGCTGTCCCTCTGTCCAGCAGTGACACAGAGATGATTCCTGGGGCATACCTACGATCTCCCATCCACACGTCAGGATTACTCTTGGACAGAGTCAGTGAGGGGCTCTGCCTCACAAGGACTGGGAATCTGTTCCATGGTGTAGGGAGTCTCTGGGCAATGAACCTGTCCCTCCAGCACGTCCTATTTATATCCGTGTTGAGGTTTGTGTCTGTTGCTCTCGTGCCTGTGGTTGTTTGGATCCCATGAGGTGGAGCATGTCCATGAAACCCGGGTTGGACATGGCCTTGTATGTCAGGCACAGATCACCTCGGAGCAGACGGTATGAGAATGTATAGAGCCGGAGTTCCCTCAGTCGGGCAGCGTGTGACATATGTTTCAGCCCCTTTATCCTTGTGTTGGGGAACGTTTGGGGCCCTTCCAACTGCTGCAGGTGTCAGGTTAGGTACATTC
>NC_056726.1:193864566-193899566 GCF_019279795.1 Protopterus annectens
TAGCTTAGGCTATTCCCATGCTATGACATACCCATTCATCCGGGCATATACGTGTTATTCAATCCTTTGCATTGGCCGTGGGTGTTTGGCCATACGGCACCACTATTATCTACGTGTGATGTCCCACCTTCACCTTCTGTGCATGTGGCACCCTGTTGGGGTGTCCTGCTTGGTGGGCGGATGTTCCGCCCTATGTTTTGTGTTTGACATGTCTGCATAGCTAATCATCGGTACAGTGGCTGCACATCCTGCTTTGTCCAGATGTGTACAGTTATGGACACCGTGGCGTGTGAACACCTATGGGGTTTCGACAGGTCCGTACCACATGCGAGATGTACGCATTCTGCCGACATATTCACATGCGGCCATTTGAATATCAGTACCTGAGGTGGGATGTTGACATGTGGGGTACATATTTGCACGCGTGGCACTGCCTAGGACAATACTTCATACTACATTTGGGGTATACCCACTGTGTGTAGGTGTGCAGCTGCGCAAGGCTGCTAGCTGGATTAGGTGGACGGTCGTACATGGGTGCGGGTTACGTGCTATGACGGGGCTGTTGTGTATTACATTTGCATGCATGGGTTCTGCTTCTGGATATTCCGCTTGCATACGCCATCCTATGTGTATGCACGGTACGTTGCTGGGTCTAGCACATGTTGCTATGCACATGTGTGTCTGTGTTTAGGGTATCTGGTTTCTTTCTGGTTGTTATATAGACACGGCTGCCCAGCTGTGTACTCTCACTACCACTGTGGAACTGCTGGTGACCATGCCCATGGGGCTACTCGTGTGTAGGTGCGGCGCACTGACATGCTGTGGTACACCTTCACTGGGTATGCCTGCTGACAGTGCATTGTGTGAAGGACATGGTATTATGCATATCCTTTGTTCCTTGGACGGGTACAATTTGGACTTCGTGGATTAATGTTTGGTTCTCCGTTTTGTGTGGACGGGTACTATGTTGCATACTCTGCATACGTTTCATTATCCACGGACACTGGTTGGTGCGGTTACTATTGCAGGCGGGGACACTGGTTGGTGCGGTTACTATTGCAGGCGGCCTGTGACAGTCAGCACTTTAGGTTGCTCCTCGCCTGCTGGCTTGGCCACGCCTACGGGCGCATCCTACTTGGGCTCGCGCACGTGCTCTCTGCACGTGGTTGTGGTTGCGGCGCACACTCATTACTATGCATGTGGCGCTGCTATGCCGATTATACACTGCACTGCCGGCGCAAGCCTTACACCGGCCTTGCGCCGAGCTTCATGAATCCGGGGGATTGTGTCTGTTGCTGCACTGAAACTGAAAGATAACATCTTTTTTATGGCCTGGCCATAAAGTAATTTAATTTCAGCTATTTTTCTGAAGTTAACCTTCTGTATTTCCGTTTCCACTATTAAAATATATACATCAAAACAGTTACAATAGTGCAGGTACATTTCTGTTCTATTTGAGTAGGGCATGCTGTGGTTACATTTTAAGCATTTTTCAAAAAACCTTTTCAACACACATGTCTGTGCCAGCAGTTTGATATACACCTGACATACAGTTCTAATACATTTTTAACACAAGTATCTTATATGAATCATGTTGATATTCACAAATGGCATATAATTATTTGCAAAATTTCAGCTAGCTGGACTGGCAGTATCTCCTTTTGTGACAGTCACCATCAAATCATCTACTAAAGAGAAGTCTAGAATGACCTAATCTTTATTCCTGTTGCTCACCTCATGTGGATCCAATCAGTCCTCGTAACCTGTTCTGTCTGTCCCAATATGTGCATTCATGTCACCCATTATCAACACTAATTTATGCTGATCTGCTTTATCTAGTAGGTCCTGTAACTGCTGAATGCACTCTTTTCCTCACTATCACAACATGAGCATAGGCTGAGATTATGAATACTGCCCTAACATTACACTGGAGTTTGATTGAGATGAGTCTGTCACCAATTCTGTTGACATCTCTCACTCTGTTCTGAAGCATCATCCTGACAATTCCCACACCACTTCTAAAATGCCCTCCTCCTGATTAATAGACTTTGGATCCCAGTCTTTGCTGCACTGCCCTTCTGTCTTGTCTCCGGATGCACAGGAGGCCTAGAATCCTCCTTACCATCATGTCATCCACTTCCAAGCTCCATCCTGCCACTGAACCTACATCGAGTGCAGCAACTTCCAGCTTTAAATCAACAGAGATAGCCCAGGTAACCTAAGTTGGGCAACCAGTATTTTATTGACCCAGGGTTGCTGGACTTTTGTACGCATTGGCCAAAAGCACATATACCCAGCTAGCGTGCATGCCTGCTTCTTGGTGTAGGACCTGGCATACAGTAGAGCAGGCCAAGTCCTCAACCCACTTATTACTGGCAAATACCCATGCCTTTTGTGACATTAGTCAATATGACTGGATCACCTAGGGACATATTTTACACCTTTCTGTGGCTACCCCTCATATTGTGTGCAGTCTGTGATTCATGTTCTCCTATCCTGAGGATATGGTGCATCACAGTCAATGCATATTACAGTCTGTGCTGCTGACCACAACTTGAGTGAGTTTAAGATTGAGTTTAAGATAGAAGTTGAGTTTAAGCTGGACACATTCAGCATGTTTTTGAGAGGTGAAAGAATCCCCCACAGACACAGAGAGAACATGCAAACTTCATAAAGACATTGAATAGAAGTCAGGATTGAACCTTGTACCTTGTGCACAGGAGGGGACATTCACAACTATGGGCAATAGAGAAGTATCAAACCCTTGTCACACTGCATGAAAATGCTAGAGATGATGATCAATAAATGAATACTCAGAGTAGTAGAAAGTAAGATGGGAGGTGAAAAGTTCATATTCAGATCATGATGCAGCACAACCAATCCAATATTTTCAGTAAAACGGATCATTGAGAAAAACTAGAGATGAGGACAGAGCTCAGTTGGATATTCCTAGTCTTGGATAAACCATATGGCAAGGTTCCAAGAATTCTGATTTGGACAGTCCTGTGGTGGTTCAAAGTCCTAAAATCACTAGTAGAATTAGTGTGGGCTATGTACAAGGCCACAATGACACAGGTATGGACAGTGTTCGGTCTCACAGAGGGGTTCTCAGTGGGAGTTAGTGTGCATCAGGGTTCAACTCTGACCCAACTACTGTTCATGCTGGTGATGAACTATATTATAAACAGGTCATAGGGGACAGCTCAACAAAGCTACTGTATGTAAATGATATGGTATTACAAAAAAAAAAAAAAAACTCTGAACAAGAGCATCAGCAAATTATAGGGAAGTGGAATGGAAATAGGAAGAAACTGAGCACAGATAAGACAGTTACCCCGACTACTGTGGTGATGTGATTATCAAAGAAGAGACTACTGGCCATTTGTGTCCCAAGGTCTCTTATTACACTTTCGGTGTTAAGTAGACTACTGCCTATGTGGTAGTTCATGGGTACAGAGTTTTTACCTGTCATCAAGACAGAGATATTATAAAACAAGAAACATGTTTTTTTTTTATTATTTTATTAGATTAAAAAGGAAAATAAAAAGGAAGAAGAAATAGCAGACAAATGTTAGTGGATGGATGACTAGATAGTAATGGTCTGCATGACTAAATTGTTTGCGAATGGGATTGTAATACAAAAACAATGCCATACCAATTTGTATTGAAATAGAAAGAGGGGAATCATGGTCATCTTGAGTCAGATGAGGCCTGAAGCAGCTACACGTGTATTCATTTTTAAGATGTCTTCATTTTTTTTGTTGTTTCTTTAACAAAGAAAATTTGTTGGTAGAGGTTATTTCACTTGGCATTGTGTCACAGGAGGCTGGGGCTAGTTTACTAAAGACATGTGGCCATTTCATCACATGAGCTGTTACTGAATTTAAAAAAAATGTTTTAAATTAGTTTTCCAGTTTTTCCAACCTTTGCATCTTGCTTAAAGTGTGCCATGATGAATTTCTGAAAGCATGCTGTTTTGAGAACTTGCACACTTTATTTGGATAGGAAACATGGTCTTTTGCAGATGGTGATGACTGCCTTTGCAGTGAGTGAAGAAACAATTGAGGATGCTACTCTGAACATTATATTTAAAATTTTGAATTACATTGTCAATACTCATTCCCATTAAAAAATGTAGAAATTAACCAGACTTCAACGTAAATAAATTACTATTATTTTTATTAGTTAAAACACATCACATAAGCACTTTCATCTCTCAAGGAGACTTCTTCAGATAAAATATACTCATTTTCATCATCTTATTTATAAACTAGCTAAATTTCATCAACCAATCATGAAATGCTAGTAATTAAAAAAATCTCCTGTGTTAAAGGTGTACAAAACACCTATTCCAATCACAAGTACTTGCAAAAACATTTTTCAAAAAAGAATAAACAATGAAACATAAATAAAAATAAATAAAAAATCATGTTAAATTCCTTTAAAATTTGTTAACAAATCTGCTTTTTCACTCAGTATGGGTTTGAGAGATACTTGGTTGTTCAGACCTGGGGGGATTATGCATTTAGTTGCAACTGCCAGACAAGTTCTCTTTTTAACAAATGTCTTTGCCAGTCACCACCCGTGGAATGAATCTGCACTTTTTCCAGTATGCCAAAGCTAAACTTAACAAAATTACTACACACAACATAGTGCCTGTACAATGCATTAACTTCCTTTTTCTTCCTGATCTCATAAAGGTGCTCATAAATTCTTGATTTTGAAAGCTCTCTCTGTCTTTCCAACATAGTATCCTGAGCATCTCTCACATTTAGCTAGGTACACTAGTTTATTGGTATTACAATTCCCTTTCACAAAGAAACCTTGGTATGAAAAACATTGTCAAAAACATTGTTTTCTCTTTCATAATGTACATACAATATGCGCAACTACCACAAGATGTGGTACCAGTGCCAACATTTTTATCTGTTTGTTTAACATTTTCTAAGATATATTTAAAGTTCCTACCAGTTTTGCTTACAAAAAGGGGTTCAGGCCCAACCAACTGGGGAACTTCATTATATTCATTATATTGTGTGTAGTAATTTTGTTAAGTTTAGCTTTGGTATAGCTCAGCATATTCAAAACCCTCCAATCACAGCAAAGTGCAGGAAATCAGACATATTTAAACCTCACAGGTGGGAATACAGCCCATAACTGGTTGTAGCTCCCCACTGTAGGCAGTATGGCTGGTGTAGGAGAAGACATGCACTTTCGGGCACAGTGCTGGGGCATATAGGAGTCCAAGGTCATGGTAGGACTCCTTGTAAAAAAACATGACGTGAGACTGCTGCAGGACCAGTACCAGAGCTCCCAATACAAAGCAGAAGCCTGGGAAAGTCTCGCCTGTGATCTCACTATTGTCACTGGCATCCCTTGGACTGGTGAGCTGGTCTGGCACCACTATGCACGACAGAGGGGTGATGTCCCAGAAATGTATAAGTATTCATAGCAATAACTGTTTACCAAAGTCCAGCCTGTGTATGTGATGGATAGGTATGCCTAAATGTTTCTCTATTTTCATTACAGCTCCAGCTAAGTGGGTTGCAAACCAGGAAGCCCATGCCAGCAGGTTGCAAAAGCTGTGTCGCGAGGCTGGTGAGTAACAATCTAGCTTGTAGTATTCATACCAAATAAATATAAAGGAGTAGAATCTCACCTGGCAGTATTAAAATGGGTACGGTTTATACTGAATAAAGCAGACAATATTACAGTAATAGTCTAATATAGGTTATATATAAATAAAAATGTAACTGCCTGTCAATAAAATTCAAAACCCTGGACTGGTTGTGTTTACTCTGGTATGGTATGATTTGAAATCATAGCAACTATAGCTCTGAAAGCATTAAACAATCAAGTCTCATCTGTCAAAGTTAGTGCCTCTATAACACATGGGATTAACTGATATTACAAATGGCATGCACCAAGATCTGGTATCTGAATAGTAGTATTGTGTTAACCACTGTTTTCCACACTGTGCTATGTGAAAGGTATGCAGAGGAATGTATGTATAAAAATGCTATAATTACAGGGTCAGATTGTACAACAAAGAGAGAATGAGAAAGAAATTGTTTGAAGTGAAGAGTTTCTCAATAGCTCTCTGATGAAGCATGTATCTCTTATATTTTCAGCAGAATCAGCCACGGTTCAGATCCCAGGAGTGGTAGTAAGCTGTATTCATAATTTCAACTAGAATTTTGTGAAAATGTGTAGAAACAGTCAAGTAGCATTAACAAACATTCTGTCCACAGGTCTGCCAGGTAAAGCAAAGTATAAAGTAGCTATCAGAAGGCTGTAGTTATACTGTGTCCAACACCCATGGTCCAACCCCAGGCTGCAAATGACAGCAAGATAAGTACATACACCAAGTGGTCTCCCCCAAGAAATATTCAAAAGTATCATGATATCACAGCTAGTGGTCCCTGCTAACAACAACCAGGGTTACTGATAGAAATCAAGGCAGAGTGTGCCAGTAGCGCATGCACACATACATACATACAGTGTGATTGCACATATGTAACCCTGACTATGTGAATATGGGTAGAAACAGTCATATAGTATTAACAAACATTCCCTCCACAGGTCTTCCAAGTAAGAGAAAGTATAAAGTAGCTATAAGAAGGCTGTAATTATACTGTGTACAAACATACCACTGCCCAACCCAAGGCCATAGTTGTTGTAATAACGCCTGTAGAGTAATGAGTAGAGCAATGATCATTAAAGCTGTGACCATTGCAAGAATCTACATTTCTTAACAGGCATCTCTCTCTCTCTCTCCCCCACCTTATCTTTACCAATAATCTAAACACATAAATGAATGGTTATGTTTTCCACCAAACCTACTGTTGGGACATGTATCCTGTTGTTCTACAAATGTTGAAATTTATTCCAATTAATGTTCCCTGTTCAAATACTATCATTGGTGGCCTGTTACTATCAATGTAACTTGCATGCCAGTGTAATGCCCACTGTGGTTCTGTATATGCATGTGTTTTGTTTGCTATGCAAATGTTCCAAATTCGTTATTTGAGTTAATGTGAATACTCATGCATGCTGTTATAACTAATCCTGGAATGTGTTTACCATTAGTAACCAACATATGTTCTAAAACTGCAACACCATAGCACATCAGGGAAAGCCAATCCTGCCTCATCTGGCCATAGCACCAGGCCCGGGCACATTTGGGACCCACCCTGGTACCTCCCTGTCTGCTGGCCCTGCACCACCTTTGGGTAGAACCACATCAGGGGATGGGGCTCATCCCCCTGGGTGCGGGTGCGGACTGGATCCTGTCACCCAAAGCCAGGTTCGGGGTCTGGTGCGTAGTGAGCTTTGCAAGGAATTTGGAGATCTGCTACACCAGCATGAGGGCCGTGTGGTGCAATTAGAGGGTCAGCCTACCCCTCCTGCTCAGCCCCCAGCACAACCACCTTCGGGGCCGTGAAGGTGCAGTGGGGACTGCCATTGGGTGGGGAACTCAATCTCACTGTATCCATTTGGGGGCTTGTGAGCTTCCAATTACCAAACACCCCCTCCTTGTTCAAGGTGTTTGTCCCCCCACATGTGTCATATACTGCCCCTGTATGCTGTCTTGTCTGTCTTGTCTGTCTTCCTACCCAACGTACCTCCCCAAATATACCTATCCTTCCCCAACATCCCACTCTCACCTTCAAAAAAAAAGGGCAATCTGTTCCCCCAAAAAAAATTTTGTCCCATACATAGCTGTCCATTTCGCACACATGTCCACTGGACCCATGTAATCTTGTCTAATTGGCTTCACAACACATTATTGTTGTCCTCACCCCTCTCTGTTAAGGGTTTGAGTGTCCAAATGTACCTCCAAATTCAGTATACATGCACATCTGTTGCTGTAGAGGGAATGGACAGCTATAGACCTTCCCTACATCCATCCTGCATATCCCTAGCTACCTTTCATATTGTTTTACCCTCTTTGTGCCCCCTATTTCACCACTTTCCTATCACCTTTTTTTTCTTTTAACTTATTCCCTCCAGGAAAGCTGTTTTGAGTGTGTACCTTTAACTCCCAGTGGGTGTGGCTTCAGCTACATATAAGGTATCAGAATATTTTATCTTGAAACATACATGTTGGCAAGCATAATTGCATTGATATATTACCTCTGTCAGTGACTATATGTTAGTACTGTAAGGTGATAACTTCATTTTTTAAAATAAAATATTCTGATACCTTATATGTAGCATGGTTTTGGAATTATTAATGCAAACTTGAACAGGCAATATTTGATGCCTAGAGGAGCAGTAGGAGGTAACTGCAAAATGCCTGGAGGTGTCACTCGGCTGTAATGAGTTAAAGAACTTAGCACAGGGGTAAGCATGAGTAAGCAGTAGTAAGCGGGAGTAAACTTGTTTGCATGGTGCTAAGCGATGCCTACACAGATTAAGCACTTTTAAGGCTGTCTGTCAGCATAGTTAACCAGAAGTTAGCATTGCTTACCACCGTACAAACCTGTGCAAACCCACTTACAACTGCTTAAAAGCACCTTAATCACTCCATATCCAACAGTCCTTGTTCTGCACAGCAACACAATAATCAACACTGCCAAGTCTTGGACCCAGAACCCTCTACAGCAAAGTCAATGACCATACCACTGCACCATCTGTGCTCTAAAAACTGCTCTTGCTTTCTCAAACTTATCATGCAGTCTGGTCATTTAACACTAATGAAAAACAATCGTTGGTCTCAAACCCAGGACTCTTTATATTACAGTCAAAGACAATTCCACTCTGCCATTACAACCACATTGACAGGCTTGTTTTTTCAAACATACAATTCAGTCTGCTCATTTAACATCAATGAAAAAAAAATAGCAAGCAGTCGCAGGTTTTGAACACAGTATCCCATACATTGCAGTCAGAAAACATACCACTACACCACCTAAGCTGCATAAAATAACCTTGTCGTTAGTGTGATATCTACTAAAAAGGAAACGTGAGCAATGGTTAGCAATGCACAGCTGTGGTTAGCTGATGTATGACTTGCTTAAATATAGATGCTAAGTGTGTTTGTGCATTGGTAAGCATTGCTAAGCAAAATGTACACAATGTAAACGCCTATATGTTTAACCATGTTTTAGCTCCACTTAGTGTCATGCAAACCTACGAAAACACGCCTAAAGCCACTTTAAAATGCCTTAATCATTATGCCTACTTCTGACCAGCAATAAAATAAACAACT
Organism: Protopterus annectens; assembly: GCF_019279795.1. Taxonomy (NCBI): domain Eukaryota; kingdom Metazoa; phylum Chordata; order Ceratodontiformes; family Protopteridae; genus Protopterus; species Protopterus annectens. The sequence continues at coordinate 193,873,781 of NC_056726.1, forward strand.
CTTAACAGTTTTGAACCAAGGACCCTGGACACAACACTCACAGCAGTTAACTACAAATCCATCTGAGCTGCAACAAGTTAGGACAATTTCTCTAACATATCATGCAGAACAGTCAGTTTACCATAGGGAATGTACAATGTGAAAGCAGTAAACATTCAAATGATACACGCACACAGACACGCACACGCACACACACACACACACACACACACACACACACACACACATATATATATATATATATATATATATATATATATATATATATATATATATATATATATATACACATATATATATATATATACACTGTATATCCTCAGAATACTGAACTGTCGAAATTGAATATTTCGAGGCTATAAAGTAGAAACCTTAAAACAATGAAAACTCAGAACCGCAAAATTAAAAATCTCGCACTGGAGATTTTGAATTTCACACTTCTACTCCACACACACACACACACACACACACACACACACACACACACACACACACACACACACACACACACACACACACACCTTCCTCCCCACACACAAACACAAGCTCTCACCCTCCCACTTAAATATTCTCACTCCAAGGTCGCACTACATACAAACACACATAAAACAGCACCACACAAGCTGCATTCTCCTCGCACACACACATCACAGCAACAAAACACACTGACACACACCACAGCCCCTACCCAAAACCCTTAACACATACACACTTACCTGAATCCATAACCACAGTGAAACCTCAGAAGTGCAAAATTCAAAACCTCAGGTATTCGAGGTTTTGCTCTTTTCAAGATTCCACTTTATGGGCTCAAAATAATGAATTTTTATATTTCAGTATTTCGAGTTTCTAAAGTGAATCTATATATATATATATGTATATATACACACACACACACACACACATACATATATAAATATATAAATGCATATAGATATATATAAAGACACTATATATAGAGAGTGCGCAGAAAATCAAACAGCCAGTAATGCTAGAGTTGCCACATTTTCAAATGGCCAGAGACTGATTCTTTTCTGGAAATGAGAATTATTTCATTAAAACATATACCCACACTCAATGCAAAGGACATAACACCACCTCCCCCCTGATTCAGCAAGCCCTGCACGGTGTGCAGGAATAGTGCAGGAGCTCCTGGAGGCAATATGTCCACCGTGTGATCCAGGAATAAGCTCCAGCGACATGCACGAGCGCTCCTGCATTATTCCTGCATGGACACAGCTCATGTATGCAAATTTCCCCATTTGCAGGTGAAAACCATGCAACTGAGGTGAATTTGCAATCCAGGAAACTGTCAGCCGACCGTGCAGGACTAGTGTAGTGTACAAAAATGCACTTGGTTAGTAACCGAGTATATTTCTGCAAACTGCAATACGGAGCCATGACAGCTCCAAATAAAGGGTGTATAGTATGTGTAAAGCATGCCAATAGCCAAATATATGGCACTGGCATGAAAAAAAGTTGGCAAAAAAAAACTTATTTTTTTAGCCAGTTTTTGCTGTTTAAGCATAGGGCAGTGGTGCGCCAACAGGATCAGGCCGAAAATAAAAAAAAAAGACCAGAAATAAGCATTTTAACCAAAATCACTATTTAGCCATTATACTCAATGGTAGGCAGAAGACAACATAGCCAGTGAATAGTGGTTGCTAAGGGGGAAGGCTCAGTGTGTGACCTGTAACTATGCATTAGCAGGCAATCCTATGCAAATGAGGGGAATGATACTGAATCCCAAATTTCCCCTCAATGTTAGACAGCACCCAACCGTGTAAGTGTAGGAATAGCATGGTTCAAGCCTACGAGTTAGCTGACATCATGGGGGGGTTGTCAGGCATACTGTAAGCTTATTGGAGTCCTGTGGCTTGGGTTTGCCCTTAGCTTAGCAGAGCTAAGCAAAGGGGGGGAGGTCTCAGGCTGCCTAGCACTCTTTACATTGTCTAAGCAGGTGTGCATGCCACACACTGGGTTTTAAAGGAAAAAAAAAAGTAAACCAGAAAATAGCAGCTCAATGCACATCTGAGCACTGTGTTTGCATCGTGTTAGGTAGAGTTCTTGTCCCAGCCATGGCAAGTGTGGATGTTTGTGTGTGTATTTGTTTGCCTGTGTAGGGAGCAACACTTTTGAGGCTATTCACAGTCACTACAACCACCAGTGCCCTTCTTTGGCAAGCCTGCTGATGTCATTCACTTTGAAATACACCTTTGGGGAAGGAGTAGTCCAGTAATCTCTGGGGTATGTCCTATAACTGCATAATGCTGTACTGTGATAAACCAATTAGGTAGAAGTGTGGATGTTTGTGTCTCTCTGTGTAGGGAGCAATGCTTTTGATGCTATTCACAATCACTACAACCTCCAGTGCCCTTCTTTGGCAAGCCTGCTGATGTCATTCACTTTGAACTACACCTTTGGGGAAAAAATAGCCCAGTAATCTCTGTGGCACATCCTATAACTGCGTAGTGTTGTAGTGTGATAAACTTGTTAGGTAGGAGTTCTATTTCCAGACATGGTAAGTGTGGGTGTTTGTCTATATAGGGAGCAATGCTTTTGAGGCTATTCACAGTCACTACAACCTTCATTGCCCTTCTTTAGCAAGCCTGCTGATGTCATTCACTTTGAAATACACCTTTGGGAAAAGAGTCACCCAGTAATCTCCATGGTGCGTCCTATTACTGCATAATGTTGTAGTGTAATAAACTGGTTAGGCAGGAATTTTCTGCCCAGATGCGACAACTGTGAAACTCTGTGTCTGTAGAGAGCATTTTTTTTTACCATTCGCAGTCACTACGCACAGCTACAAATGGAGAACATTGATAACTGTGCAGTAACAGAGACCTGATCCAATCCTCCAGAGAGCACCCCTGCAATATCAGGTACAGCTCTTACCACACCTCTTGGCCACCAAAGCAATAAAGGTGGAGGAGTGCCCATATTCACCAAGGATATTCACACCACCAGTCTACTTGCCCAACAGAATGTGTCTGAAATACTCTGGTGCAACTAACAGTAGGTTAGACTGCATTTCAAATTGTATAGCTTGCTACAGATCCCCCACCATGCCCCATAATACCCACTACAGCCTTTGAAACATACTGTGAAATATTATGATACAAGCAAACACCCTAATACTGGGTAAGTTACACTACCCTGCCATTAACTGGGAAAACTACTTGTGTACCAACACATGTGCCCAACGGTTCTTGAAGTCATAATTCCCAATGCCCTGGATCATGTAACCCATAGTCCCACCAGGGGCTCAAATATCCTAGACCTGGTCATTACCAACATGGGACATCAATGCTCCACATCTATGGTCACCCCATTTGTGGTCAGGTATGCCCATGAGCTAAACACCCTTAACATCAACATGCCTCCCCCACACCCCAGTAAGGACACCTCTGTAACACACATCTCCAAAGCCAATGTCATGCTACACATGTCAGATGTGACTAACATCATAACACCCATGCAGAAGGGAACTGAAAGGACAACTGCTGAATCATACATGAAGGCACTGTATGAGCACATCCACTCATGAGTAAATCATGCCATCCAATAGTGAACCAAGATGCTCCCCATCCAAGAAAAGGATGCCAATGTGGTGGCCCCTGCCATAAACATAATGTACAACAAAAGGAGGAAACTCTTGCAGAAATGGGGGACTTTCCAGGATGCAAAATACTCCCTTACCAGCTACAGTAGATAGCAGAGACCCCTCATAACATCCACCAAGGCTAGTTATGACCATATTATAGCCACAGATGCCAAAGACAACTGCAAGCCGTTCCATAGCTATGTGAGGAATCTAAATGGCAATGCTCAGAACTGCTGTGAGCTACAACAGGATGGTACTAAATCTACTCCTCCCAAGGATGTTGCCAATATCTTGGCAGATAGATTCAGTGCCAACTGCACCCCTCCCAACCTCCAAAGGGCCCATCTCAACATGGGTAGATTGCCATGTGCTGGTAATAATGGCCACATAGGTAAAAAACACACTCTACAGAGCTATGACAACAGCAGCCATGGGACCAGTCAACATCCTGGAATGTGTACTACATGAGCTACAAACTGCAATTGCACCTCACCTACGTGCCATGTCTAATCATAGCCACACCTCAGGCTTCATGCCCACTGTGTGGCACACAGCTACAGTTATCCCAGTCCACAAGGGGGGATCCCCTTTGGATTCTGGGAACTATAGCCCCAGCAGTATGATGTGCCTGCTCTGCAAGGCCATGGAATGTATTATCATGGAAATTAAAACAAAGGCATAGGCAATCTGAAACACTGGACCCTAACCAGGTTCGGTTTGTGAAGGGCCAATCATGTCACCTCAACCTAAATGACAGCTGTGAATCTGTCTCCAGAGCCGTGGATGAGGGTAAGGTGGTTCACACAGCCTATCTCAACCTTGCCAAGCCCTTCAAAACCATCCTCCAGTCTGGAATCATAGATAAATGTATCATGCTGGCCATTAATTCCAATGTCACCTGATGGGCTGCCAACTGCTGTAATGACACACTGTAAATGTAGGTGACACCAACCCAAGCCCCAGACATGTGACAGTTGGAGTACCTTAGGGTTCAGTCCTGGCACCGCCCTTGTTCTGCATCTACTACTCTGAAGTACAGTAAGGGACACTGACAAACAAAGGTCACAGATGACTGCACACTCGGAGCCAATATTGAATCCCACATGATGTGGATATTCTACAGAATGGCCTTACAGAAAGACATGCTTGGTGCCTGAGCCATGGCCTCAAGATCAATGCCAAGAAATATATGGCTATCTCCATTGGGAAGGGACATTTACCTGTGAAGTACCACAAAGGTGGCAGTATACTAAACACCTAAAGTCCTTTGATAATCACATCACCACAACAGTCAGGAAATCCACCTATGTGGCACACCTCCCACTAAGGGCTTTACATCTAGGAAAAGGATCCCATTGTCCCACTGTAGGCATCTCTCAGTTAACCCAGTACAGACTACAATGGCCTATTATGTATGTACATCACAAGACATCTGCAACAAGTAGACAGGCTGCAGACATACTTCACGAAATGACCACAGGCCTAAACCAGATGCCCTATGCTGACTGAAAATCAGCAAGTAATACTCTGTCACGTATTGTGTTCTCAGAGGCAATCTCTGCTTAACATAACATGCCATGTCAAACCCACAGCTGTTGCACATACTCCACTTAGAGAAGTCCAAATCCTCACAGCTTATGCTCCACAGATCCAAATCCTGTCATCACAATGAACAATACATGCAGGAGGGATGTGTTCCTGACCCAGAGACTCCCCAGACTCTGGAATTGACTGCCCACACATGTCAAGCAGAGTGTCCCTTTGGCCCTTTTCAAAAAGAACCTGGACAATTGGATGGGAGATGTCTGTATTTGTTATTTGTATCCTGTGTAGAGGTGGCTGTGAGTGTGTAACAACTGAACTCATTGTGAAGTGGGTTTTGCAAATTTCTTATATGCTGGGCCTATTATATGTCACAATGTCCACCTTACAAGGATAACAGATGTCAAACAGCAAAGAGGCTGGGGTTGACAATCCATACCCCTACATGTGACATCAAGGCCTGGCGGAAAATTTAGGCAACCCTTGTATTACCCAGAAAACACTCTCAACCCATGTCTCATACACAAACACACCCTTCTAGGCAATAACTGCTTTGTTGGTAGTTCCCTGTATATTGCCCACAGATAGTAACCATGGTGTGATTGAAGTGGACTACAGAGAGCATGGCACCCTGTCCCATCACTACAATAGGCAGATAATTGCAGACAGTGCGCCTTCACTATGTTCCCCACTGGACACCTGCAACAACTGTAGTGCCATCAAATGTAACTGACAAAGGACATACCATGCCTTAAACTCATGGCCTGTATGGGCAGATGCCACTGACACCAGGGAATACCTGTATCATGCTGTCAATGTAGGTGCAGGGTCAACCTGGTGTCCATTGCCAGTTCCCACCACATGAGGCCAGGAATGGCACACCTGATGATAACAATCTGTGTACATAACATGGCCCAGACACCCCAGGTTCAGTTCCACATGTCACAGAACATGCATGTGGGATGTGTGCACATCCTAGACACCGTCCATGTCATGGACTATAGAACACATACATGGCAAGCATTGCACAGCACTGGCCACCCACAATAGTAATCCAGATGACTGGATGGTGAATACAATACCCACCTGTGTGGGCCAATCTAGACACTACACCCCTGAGCCACACTGAAGATCAATGCCATGTCACCTGATACCAAGGTATACCCTTCACCTAGCCTTGTACAGCCTTCTGGCACAATCAACCACTACACACCTGTGGATCAATGCACCCATGCATGTCAGTACTGGCACCCTGTGTCTGTGTGTGTGGAGTATAACTATTTCGACCACATTCACACTCATTACACTTCCCATTGGCCTACTGAAGCATGCCGTCTGATGTCAGACACCTTCACATACCCTTTGCCTATATATCATCCTGATAACCCCTGTGATGCATGTCATACCTGTGTATTACTGTATTGTGGCAAACTAGCTAGTTAGGAAGACTATTTCTGACCCTGATAACTGTGTTAATGTGTGTGAGTCCCTGAGAGAGTGTGGCTGTGTCAACATTGACACCTGTTGATGTGGACAGGCACGTGTACTACACCTACCTTATTGCTCCTATATCACTGTTGCAGATGTCACTCACCATCCTTTATACCTTTGGTCCACTCTACAGTATGTAAGCTCTGTGGCACATGCAATAACAGCACAGACATGTGAAAGGAATACATAGTCAGTCAGGGGGTTGAAACCCTGTGCGGGTAAGTGTGAGAAACAATCATGCTTAGGTTTTACTCTCCCACTCCCTCCCTGTCTTACTTTGTCTCTGTCTGTCTCTCTCACTCCCTCTCTGGTGGATGTAGAGAAGTACACCTGCTTTGCGTAGGCAGCAGCTTGTGTTTTGTAAGTGATGCCCATGATCACTTGATGGCCTCTGCACGAATTGAAGTCCCCTTCTAGCTGATTGCATGTGGAACAGCTGTGGTAACATTCCCATAGCCAATTGCATGGAAACACACTCCAATATCTAGGAATATCATGTGGGTGTTGGGCCTTTTCATTCTCTGTGAGCAGGACCTTATATCAGTGTTTGACAAACAGCATCACAGTTGGTATTGGGATTTACCTCTAACAACATACACTGTGGAGACAGGCCAACAAACAGGAGGTGGATGTGCCAGACATGACTACAAAATGTAAGCGTTGCTCTTTTGCATTTAGAGTAATGTTGGTTTAACAGGGTGTGTGTGGATATGGCTGGTCTACATGATTTAAATCCTGTCATGACAGTGTTATGTGTTTGAGGAAACTCCCACCTGTACTGTTATCTGCAGACTGGGCAGTGTTTGGAGTCTTATGTTTCTTGTGTTACTCACAGATCACCTATCTTAGAACTGCAGAAGCATAGTCTGAGGATTGCAGTCAGTACATGGTGACAGCCATGAGAGTTACTGACTTCATATCCCTCATAGGATATATGTCACAACAAACCCTGTTACAACAGTAAATGTATGAAGGTATCACAGCAACATGCCAATATTGGCCCAGTGTTTGTGGCTCCAGCCACAAGTCTGTCAACCTTTGTACATATGTTATGCAGTAAGAGGTGCATACATTCTGCACACCATTATTTATTGACATCATACCTGATAACAGGCCAGTCAGATATCAGATTGCTAGACATGTTATGTATAGTATGGGTTATTTCTGGGGACATAGCCTGGGCATTCTGTGGTTGTGTGTACAGTACTGAGATATGTGTACTTATGGTGATCGGCGACAGTATGTGTATTGCAAATACGTACCTTGGCCTGTGCACATACTGTGGTAGATGCCATTGTTCTTTGTCCTGTTCTATCTGATGTTGCATGCTGCTCCAGTGTATGGTACCCTATCAGCTCACATGTTTGTAGGGCCAAACACACACATGTCCCATACCATAGACAGGCACTGGACCACACTGTGTCGTGACCCAGTTTATGTAGGGTTAGTGTGTGAGTGGCACATAAGAGGATGGTGTTTATCAGACAGTCCATATAGCGTCATATTAAGCTTGCATACCATAACGGGTTTAAACTATTCCCAGCTCCACAAAGTCTGCTCTTCACTTTTTCCCTTAGAACTGTTCTAAATCTCAAAGTAAGCACTCTATTTTCAATCTAAAGCCCTGCACTTGATCTTATAAGTAATCTTATAAGTAAGCACTAACTAAAGCACTACACCCTCTTATACTCCTTATAAGTACTTGCCTCCCTATTGGTCCTTTCTGATCAGTCAAAAAACTGTTCCTTATACTGTTCTGGCATGTCCAATAGTCATTTTCGGGTTTACTCTCCAGTCCAGCTGGTGAATCTGAGTATCTTGAGGCAATGTTACAACTGCCTTATGTACACAGACCACCCTCTCCTCCTCCCATCAAACACAAATATATGTGAGAGATGCAACTATATAGCCAAACTGGAGGCTGAGCTCTCTCAACCCAGCACTGGCACAGTCAGTCAGGAGGAGAAGATAACCACACACACCACTATTCCAGTCTCACATAGACCTATCACATCAACAAACCAAACACATAAACACACAAAAACATACTCGGAGGCTCTAAATAAAAATCTGCCAAAGCAGCAGAGACCTCCAAAGCAGACATCCAAGCAACCACTACCCCGCAACAATACCCACGTATCACATATTTCACAAAGTCAGTGTGCCATACAGCCACAGCCCTTAAGGCTAAACAACACACCTGACACACTTGTAATAGGGGACTCTATTGTCAGACACACTGATGTCCCTCTCACCAGACTGAACAAGGAGAAGGTCACTGTAAGCTGCCTGTCGGGTGCCAGGACCCGCCACATAACACAAGCACTCAGGTTACTCCAAAGCAAGTACAAATATGACTCTGTCATTGTCCATGCTGGTGTGAATGACCTGAGATGTACCTCCCTGGACTACATGAAAAGAGACATAGAGGAGCTCTCTGATCATGTAGCCCAGACCAGTATGATCCTGACCTTGAGTAGCATCTTGCCCTCACCAATAATGATGCCACACTATAAGACAAAATGATCAATTTTAACAATTGGCTAAAGTATTGGTGTCATTCTAAGGGGATTTAGTGTCTGTCAGCCTGGAATGACATGCTTGACAAGCCAAATTGCTTCGCTAAGGATGGCTTGCACCTGTCACCCCTGGGCTTTTGAATACTGGCTAAGGCTCTTGCCACCCCCATAGTGCCCTTTTTAGGCAAGGCTCAAAAGACAAACCCACCTCCATAGACAACACAAGAAAAAAAAAACTAAGGGTAATGCTGCTCAACGCCAGAAGTCTAAACCTCAAGATGCACGCACTCGAGGCTCTCCTCAGTATGGAGAATATTGATATCTGTGCAGTGACAGAAACCTGGTTCAAGGCCCCAGAGAGCACTACCAGGTTATATCTCATACCATGCTTTTAGGCCCCAAAACTCAGACTGAACCACAAAAGGAGGGGGGTATCCATATTCATCAAAGATACCCATACCTCCAGGGTAGTGGCACTACACAAAGCATCGGAGACTATCCATGTACAGCTAACAGTGGGCAAAACTGCCTTTCAGTTTGTAGCCTGCTACAGACCACCCTCCCAAACTCAGGAACCCCACTCGGCCTTCCTGAGAACACTGGAGAATATGAGGGTCACTCCAAACACAATAATATTGGGTGACTTCAAAGACCCAAACATCGACTGGGAAAACTACTCAAGCCCCAACACCCTTGCCCAATGGTTCCTAGAATTTATAAACTCAAATGCTATGGAACAACTGGTCACCACTCCCACAAGAGGGGATAACATATTGGACCTGGTCATCACCAACATGGGGACTCTATGTTCCACACCAGAGGTATGTCCCTCATTGGTAAGACCAGACCATAAATTAATCTCACTGGACGTCCATATCCCATCCTCACCCCCAGCCAAGGAAATCACGGTGAAAAATTTCTCAAAAGCAAATTTCACACTTCTCAAAACTGAGGTGGAATCCTTCAAAGCCACCGGGCCAGTGGAAAATACTGCCCAAATAGCAGAATCCTTTACAAATGCATTCTATGGACACCTACAGGAATGCATGGATTGTGCTATCCCAAATAAAACCAAGACTCACTCCTCCAAAGGCAGGAGACCAGTCTGGTGGACCCCGGCCATAAATAAGCTATACAACAGAAGGAGGAAGCTACTACATGATAAAGCAAAATCCCAAAAAGGGAAGGCATCTCTGATCAATTCTAGCAAGAAACTACGATCCCTCATAAAATTATCTAAGGCCAGCTTCAAAAGAAAAATTGCACAAGACACTAAAGATGATCACAAGGCCTTCTTTAGTTACATTAGGAATCTGGGGGGCAACTCCCAGATATGCTCTGAGTTGGTACAAAATGACAAAAATACACTGATCCCACAGACATTGCCAACATCCTGGCAGACAGGTTCAGTGCAACCCCCCCCCTTCCCCCCCAAAAGAGCAAATGTCTATCCCAACAGAATGTAGCCTCCCTGACATCACAAATGCACAGGTGAGAGCTGCCCTCTCCAAAGCAAAAAACACAGCATCAATGGGACCAGACGGTGTTCTGGGCTGCATCTTACATGAGCTCCAAGAAGAACTAAACCCTTACATAAAGTCACTGTTCAATCTCAGCCTTGCTACAGGATATGTACCCAAGGAATGGCGTACAGCAACAGTGGTCCTGCTCCACAAAGGTGGTGCCACAACAGATCCAGGAAACTATCGCCCTATAAGCCTGACTAGTCTGGTCTGCTAAGCTATGGAGTGTATCATCATGGAACTCATAAACAAGGACATTGGTAACCTCCAGACACTGGATCCCACCCAATTCAGCTTTGTTAAGGGCAGATCTTGCCTCTTGAACCTGGTTGACTTCTTTAAAACAATTACCAAGGCCATAGATGAAGGGAAGGTAGTCCACACGGCCTACCTGGACCTCGCAAAAGCCTTTGACACAATACCCCACTCAGGCATTATAAATAAGCTCACCAGCTTAAATATCACCCCCTATGTCACAAGATGGGTTGCAAACTGGCTCAGGGATAGAACCCACATGGTCAGTATTGCAGGTGCCATGTCAGACTCCAAACCAGTTACAAGTGGCATTCCACAAGGCTCAGTCCTGGGACCTCTCTTGTTCGGTATATACTTCTCTGAGGTACAGGCTAATACAGGAGGACTATGGCTGACCAAGTTCGCAGATGACTGCAAGCTGGGCACCATAATCGACTCTCCGGCTGACACAAGCATCCTCCAAAAGGGTCTCACAGGGATGGATAACTGGTGCCAGAGCCATGGCCTTAAGCTAAATGCCAAAAAGTGCATAGTCATCCCCTTCGGGAAAAACAAAGTGCTCACAAATTACCACATAGGTAGCAATCCATTAAGTACGGAAGAAGCAATTAGGGATTTGGGGACCCAAGTAGATAGAAACCTCTCTTTTGACAATCACGTTGCCAGAGTGGTTAGAAAGACCTTCTATATAGCCCACCTTATCATGGAAGGGTTCACATCTAGAACAAGAGAGATCATTGTGCCCCTCTACTTATCACTCATCAGGCCCATAATTGAATGCAATGCCCCATTTGGGATGTACCTTACCCGACATCTGCAGCAACTGAAGAGGTCCCAAAAGTACCTCACCAAGAGGATCAAGGGACTCAAACAGATGCCCTATGCAGTTCGGCTAAAGAAACTGCAGCTCTACTCAGTTGCTTACCGCCTACTCAGAGGTGATCTATGCCTGACGTATAAAGCCATGTCCAACCCAGAATTAATGGACATGCTCCACCTCAGGAAATCCAAATCCCTTAGAGCTACACACTCCAGGGACTTAAACCTCAGCACAGAAATAAATAGGACATGCTAGAGGGACAGATTCATATCCCAGAGGCTGCCCTCACTCTGGAACAGAATCCCAGTTCATGTTAGGCAGAGCCCCTCACTGACCCTCTTCAAGAGAAATCTTGACGAGTGGCTGGGAGATTGTAAGTTCACCTCTGGGATCTCTTCTGTGTCCCTGCCACAGTAAACTAACCTTAAAAGGGCTATCTTCTGTGACCTACTCTATAGAGGCACAGTAAACCAATCTAAAAGGGTGGCAAAAGCCAAACACACTCTGGCTAGGCTTGTAAATGCCCCAGGGCAGATAGCCTAGTATAAACCTATGAACCTATGTGGCTGTGGTTGTGTTCACAGTGGTTGTGGGTGTGCATTTTCTCTCAGGTGTTTGTTACTCTGTGTTGTGTCATGCCTGTAGAGCCTGCTATATTTGCAGGTGCATGTGTATTCCCCCATACAAAATGTACTCCAGTGTTGTGGCAGTCTGCCTGTAGTTTTCACAGTGTATTGTTACATGCCTAGCAGCTTAGTGTAATTACCCATTCTGATGTTATGTCCAGATATTTGCAAGATGTACTGCTGCCAGGCCACCATAACTGTTGTGTATTTCTGACAAAGTCATGGGATTCTGTACATATGTATGTCACTAACTACTGGGTAGTATGTGACCTCTGCACCACCAGTTATTATGTGTTAGGACGGACAGGCATGTGTGAATGCATAAACTGTGTCGGCATATGCAGTCCAGTATTTAAGTGATATACCCATGTACATGGCTGTTAAAATCCACATTGGTTTCGTCCACATATCTTGCACGAAGGGGATCTGTGTACACCTCTAGACTGACCAGAGAGTGCCAGACTGTCCACATATATTGGTCATATCTCTGCTGTAGTCCATAGGATCATTACTATGCTATCAGTGGTACTGTACTATGATGTCCTTAGGATGTCTGTCAGTAACCGATGGCGCACATGTCAAAAGCAGATGCGACCTCCCACACAACATGTCTGTTAAGACAACCTATGTTACAGTAGCAACAGTCTACATGTATACCTGCCATACATACATGACATCCCCTTGTACTAAGAGGTTGAGACTATTGGAGCTGAGGTAGGACTTCACTCCATGTTCTGGACATATGGTAAACATATATGTGTATATATATATATATATATATATATATATATATATATATATATATATATATATATTATCCATATATCTATATAGATATATAGACATATACATATCTACACACATATATATATATATATATATATATATATATATATATATACACATATACAAACACATATATATATACATATACACATCTATAAATGTCTACACATATACAGATATATATAGATATATATGCACATATAGTTATGGATATATATATATATATATATATATATATATATATATATATATATATATATATCAACATAAATAGGTATATCTGTACATATATGATGTACATATATATATATATATATATATATATATATATATATATACAGAGAGATCTATAAATGGCCATATATATATGATGCACTGTACAGGTGTGTATAAATACATATATATGAATATATATATGTATGTACATGTAGACATATATCTACATATGTATATGTATATATCCATATCCTTGTCATGTGTAAACATTACTGTTGTGTATACCTTCCCAGATGTATCACACCGTATGTGTCTGATATGTGTATATTTAGATATAACAACATATGTGATGCAACAGTAATATCACTAACAAGTATTACAGAATTGTGGAAGTCACAGCAATTGTTCAATACTATTCAATATGTGTACTGACAGATATAAAAACAACAGATGTCTTCACAGCTGTCATGGAGTAGTGGTTAACTGTTGTGGCTATAGTGTAGAGGGTCCTGGGTTCAAGGGCTATTTATTTTGTTGCTGGACAGAACAAGGGCTGCTGGATACAGAGTGGTTAAGGCACTTTTGAGCAACTTTAAGCATGTGTGCACAGGTTTGCATGAAGTTAAGCAGTGCTATCATACAGTTAAATGTATGGGTGCTTACACCATGTAGGCTTCGCTTACCAGTGCACAGATGTGCTTAGCTGTTATATTGCAGCAATGCTGACACCTGCTAAGCATGGCACAGCCCTGGTAACCAGTGCTCACATCCCAGTCTGATAACATAGCAGGGTAAAGACATCTGTAATATGTGTATGTAATGCCATGTACAAAACATAAGTCTGTGTGCCGTCATTACAGTAGCAAGGGGTGTGAGTGTCATATCTGGGACACTCAAGTGTATTAGACCTATACATCACTCTTACCTGTGTGAATGTGTTACATACAAGGGTAGTAACCCAGGTTGCATGCTGTCACACTGGCATGTAGTGTATCATGCCATTACTACTGTTGACAATGCTTTCCAATAGGAAAAGTAGATTGCTAAATGTAGTACTGGCAACAAGCACCCTTGCATGCATAGATGGACTCTGTAGCCTCACTGTCATGTTACTGATGTGTGTGATCTGTGTCACAGTATATATCCCCTAATGGATAATGATCTGACATGTGGAAAGTAACTGTAGCCTACTGTCTGTACAGCGCATGTCACTGAGGGCTACCATCATGTCGTAATGGCATACATATTGGTGTCAGATGTCTATTCTGTCTGTCAACACATTCATCCATCTGCATAGCTAGTTGGCAAGATGATGTGTATCAGTCCCTATACAGATGTGCAGATGGCAGGACTGACACTGACATGTCTGCCAGCTGTGTTATAACTGGCACAGATAGGTCACAACACCTTGTATGCACCACATGCCATGGGTACCACGACTATGTTACTGCAGTCCACAGAACATGCTTGGGTACAGGTCTCCAACACAGACACTAGCCATGTTTTGTAATACATGTTGCATACATGCTAACTGGATCACCTCAGTGGCCATTTGCAGGAGGCACCCATAGGATTGACTGATGCATGTCACTCTCACTTTGAGGGTCACCACAGTGGTGTCTGTAGATAGATTGCCTGCTGGCACATGGCAGGTGGCATGATACCAGTGCACACACATCCCCTACACTTCCCATCTCTCCATTTACAATAGCCAGGTACACACCTATGACCACCTGCAGTGATGCATCCCAGTACTGACATATGTGTAAGTGTGCATTACTGAGGACATCAGTGTCTGTGTGTTAGTATATCTATAGTTGGGAATACCATGAGGGCATTCACACCCACCACAGCACCCATTGCCATAGTTAGATGTGGCTGCTGCTGTACCAGACATTACATGTACCCTGATATGCTCCTCTCCCTAATGGCTACCTGAGCATTGCAGTACCAAAACAACACTGTTGTACAAATGGGTTGATAGACATGGGATACCCACTGAGTTCTGGCAAGTGTGTGTATGTGTGCATGTGTGTATCAGTAGGGTACAGCATTCCGAGGCCACATACTCCTATTACAATACGCATTGCCACACAGTATTACAGATAGTGATGTTGCTGCCCATAGGTAAGGCATGACAATGCATCACCCTATTATGCCTGTGGTATGTGCATTAGATGCATATCCCTTTAGTACCACTGTTGGGATGGAGGGTCTATATCATAATATCGAAGTGTTACAATTTCGAATCACTAAAGATCGAAGTTTAATGATTGAACTGTAATACTTCTAAAATATAAAAAAAAACATGTAAAGCGTAAAACAAAAAAAAAAATGTTCTATGCAGGGGGGCAAGCCCCCCTGCACCCCCCACACCCCGTTCTACTTAAATATACCACTTCTGAAATAGCACTTCAATGCAATACAGTGCGTAAATAGAAGATTTACGTTTCCTACACTGTAGCAAGATCTCGGAGTTGGTATATTTAAGTAGCAGGGGTTTTGAGGGGCACAGGGGGGCTTGCCCCCCCTGCTTACACCCTTTGTGTTTTTTTTCCCATTGAAAATGCCATTGACATCATTTCAAACTTTTTTAGTTCAGTCACTTGAGGTCGATGTTAAGTGATTCAAACAATTAAAAGTTCGATGATGTGATATAGACCCAGGATGGACAATGGGTTGTTTCGCAGTCATGGTCAATGTGTGATTGTGGGAATGTCAGAGTGTCATCATGGGTTCAAGTATGTAAAATACCCACAGTGGGGTGTGGGTGCTGTGTACACTGTCATTACACCATGGTTCCCCTGGTACATGTCCCATATACCACTGTATGGTGACCACTGTCACCATCAACCATATAGGCAGCTGATAACACAATCTAGCCCAGTTATGCATGTGCTGTGTGCAGCCTACTTGTAACACATTGGACACACTGACAAGTTAGTGAACACTGATAGGCCTTGTGCCTGCCTGTGATGTGCCTGTTAATGTGTATATGATGGTATGTCACACTGTGTATTATCCATATACAACCATTACTTCCCCCATTACCATACTGTACATGTCTGGGGATGTTCTGCATGTAACATGTAACCTGGAACACACCTCATCTTAAACACTGTGTGGTGTGTGCAATGAAAGCCACACACATCAGTAGCACATAGCAGTAGGTAGGGGTCTAGTTCCAGTGTTGCAAAGTAAGAGTATGCATGTATGTGGATGGATCTACATCAGGTTGCTGATTATACATGTCCTAGGGGGTCACATATACATGTGGCACAGGCAGTAACTGTTATACAGACCTGTAACATGTGTTCAACTGTACCCAGGATATGTCACAACCGTAGTGTCACCACAGTGCCATACCTCTTGTGGAATATGACTGCAGACCATCCTCCTGCTGACACATGTGCATCTACAACACTAATGGATAATATTATGGAGACCACAATCACTCAGTGTTACTAACAGCTATAATGCATCATGTCTGGACAGCTACACTACCTGACATGTAAGCATTAAACATTACTGCTGACAACATGTTACACAGCAGTACATTGGTACACTGTAGTACAGTCACTGTGTGCTTCAGAACCATATTAGCCTGTCCCTGCATTGATGTTATGGATGACAGGAATGTGGCACAGGTATCATCATATGCACAGGGTGTGTTGTTGGTTTGCCAGAGACCGAGGGTGGGCAATACATTTGACACCATGTGTGTGAGTGAGGGGTGTAATAAGGTGATATGGGTGTGGTGATGTGGTGTGTGTAGGTATGGGGTTGCCCTACGTCTGTTTGTATAGTGTGTAGGTATGCATGCACACAGTTCTGCCATGTGGCTGCACAATACAGGTGTTTCTTGGACAGCTGCAGACCATACCCGGAAGGTTGTGCAGTTCAATGCCTCTGGCCACGGACACACAGACTGTTCCTGTCAGGGGTTCCATGGATACATCCAGGTACAAGCCTCGATGTGCTACTCTCCCCTGATAACAGATGTCCGCTGGAACAAGTCCCTCCTGGGACTGGCCAGGGCCATTTGCAAGTGGCCTGCTGTGATGTGGTGTGGACAGTGCCCCCCTACAGTGCTGGGGCTGGTACTGCCACTACAGGAGTGTCTTGGTGTCCTTGCATGTCCATGTCGACCGCCAGCTGTTGGTGTTGCTGGCCTATGTCTAAGCGGCCGTCACCCCACTCCCACCACACGTTTGACCACGGACAATCCATGGTCAATGAGGCCCACCATCTCACCCAGTCATCTATCCATGACCTCAGTATAATCACTGAGGGCACCTGCAAGTTCATGGAAGTTGTCGCTTACAGATGAGAGAGCAGCCCTCTGCAGCCTCAGACCCTGTCTAGTGTACAGCTCCATATATGTCTGCACCCCCATGGCAGTCTGAAACACGCATCTGGTGGTACCAGTAGTGGCACTTCTGCCATGGGCATGATGACCAGAGGCCCTCCCATGAGCACCCCGGTACATCTGTCTATGTGGTGCCCTGCCGGACATCTGGCTATGCCTGCTGTGTCCAGACACAGCAGGCATAGATACCACACTCTCCTGTGCACAGCCACCAACCACCAACTGTCCCTCTGCTATGGCCACTGGTGATCGGGAGTATCTATAGGCACTGTGACTGTGTGTGAGGTTGGGGTGGCTAACAGGGGGATGTCAAACTATGGCACAGTTTTGGCCTCTGACAACCCCGCCTGTGCCTCAACAGTCCTATCATCATTTTCCGTATCTGTATGGACACCAACATCAGATTGCATGGAGGAGGGACCCTGACCCACCTCACTACCTGTGAGGGGAAAAAAAGAAACGCACATTAAGACCTGTATGGCATTGCATAACAGTACACACATACACACACACACACACACACACACACACACACACACACACACACACACACACACACACACACACACACACACATGCACACACATGCCCTGTAATTCCACCATAATACCTACCTGTCCCTGGGTTTACAGACAGTCCCAAGTTTATTCACGTAAGTTCCCCATCCTGCATCACACTTGGTAACATACACTCATTAATACCACTCATTAATGTATCATTCTTCTAAATGTCTAGACAAGTGATCACAACACATGACCTGTTACACCATTAACTCTTTGACTTGATTGGAGTAGGTTTTACTAGGCCTCACTACTGTCATCCAGTGTTCACCCTGGGTATGTCTGGACTTCGTGAGCATGGCCCCCATATGTTAGGGGCTACTATGTTCACATAATAATGTCACACACTGGAGTGTCTTACATAACTATTGCTCAGTAGATACAATATCTACTGCTCAATTGACTTATTATGTGGACAACAGTAATATATGTATACACTCCCTGTTTTTTTCTAGTAATTCCCCAATGCATCTGTAGTGCTGCATATGTTGGTAGTCATTCACCCTTCTGCTGATTGCAATTTTAACAGTATACCTGGTGTCTAGTGTCCCTCCCAATGCATGTTCCATGCTACAGACCTTATTATACTATCAGCTGTCCTGAGATTACATATCATACAAATAGTTCTGGTGTCTCATGTGTCTGTCCATGTCCATGTACTGCATGATTCCAAAGGGAAGTACTGATGTATAAACACCCCACAATCACACATGGGCATACATGGACACCCACACAAACACACACATGCAGACACACATCCTACATGCATCAACCCCCTCCACTCCACCAGATTGCACTTACAGACAAAATAATTCCCCCACCCACACACACAACCCTACAGGTGTGGTTGCACAAGGATAGTACACACAGACCTCCCTTTACCCATCTGTCAAAATGTATAACATATGGTACTCAACATCATGCGGTGCAGTTATAGTCAATCCATGCTGGCAACAGTATACATGTGTGTGATGCATGGCCTATAAGTGATGGCCTTTCCCCTGGAAAACACTGCACCCATGTACACAGTATTGCTGTGCACCTATTCTGCACCCTGCCATGTACTGTGCACCATACCTCACAGGTGCACACACCATTGCTGAATGTGTATTACTGTGTCAGTTATGTCTGCTCTAATGCTCACAGCCCCTATGTGTTTGTCCAACACATACCTGGGATGATATGTAGACAGATGTCATTTATGAATGCCTGATGTCTGATTTACAGATCTCAACATCAGCGGTGCATGTATGACCAATATGATGCTATTACACTGACAATCGTCAAACCTTACCATGGCTATGGGGAGTGTACACACCCTTATTGATATGGCGCCCTCTTCCTTGACATGCCATGGGACCACATCACTGCATATGTTAACATTACATGAGTCTGATATATGACATATGTCCTGTATATTCAAATGCAGTGTCTAATAAATGTGTTGGTTGTGCTGATGTTGACCACAATGCATACACTTTGTGGGTGCATATGTGTGCATGCCCATATCATGACGGTTTCTTGCAGCTAATGTTATGTGTACTGCAGCAGTCACTATTCCTGGCAGGGGTATACTAGCATGAGCCATCCTATTTGCCAGTATATGGTCAGTCTGCCCTACACATGTCCCCCAACTCTGCATGATTGCAAGTTCAACTCATGTGCACATCCCTTGGAGTTCACATACTGCCGCCACTATTCTTGTGGATTCAGGCTTACATCTGCCACAGTTCCTGAACCTGACTGTGTGCAGATACATCCATTCATAGGATCCTTAGGATCCCTGCTGCAGTGCACTGGTGTGTCATGATGATACCCACTCCCCACGTTCAGCCTTTTTGCAGATGCTTGACAACTATGGTCTACACATGTGTGTCAATTTGCAGTGTCCCAAACACTGAACACCACTTGTGACAACCTAGTCCCAGCTAATGAATGGCAAACATATAGGTGTTCAGTGGCACCAGCACAGTACAGATGAGGATGGTGGGCCTGAGGTGGGGTGAGGCGGTTGTGCAGCACATGTATCTTTCATGATACTGTCTGTAAGTTTCCAACTTGGTCATGGTACACCAGTACATATTGCAATGCATGCCTTTTGGGAACCACTTTTGTTATGCATACACTACCTGTAGGGAGGCCTGGCTGATGTTTCCTGTGGTACAACTGTCACATCTGATTACCCTTACCCATAGACCACATGCTTGCAGAGTCCAGGCAATTGCTGACATGGGTACTACACAGCCAATACTTGTTGGACATTCTTGCAACCCCCTCAGTGTTGTGGCATGTTACTGGGTAGCCTGCATGACCAGTTTGAGACATGTGACATCATTTGTCTTGGATGGCCATCTGTTTATTTCCTACATCACTCCTGTCCCGTACATCCTTGCCACATAAATGACTGTCTGCACTGTTTTCCATGGCGTATGCAATGGTGAGGTATGGCTGCATATCCAGCTCATGGGTGCTACCTGTTGGGTATGGGGCCCATGCCATGTCATGTAAGATGTGTGCAAGCCATGCCTGCCTTTGTTGCAGGTAAGTGTGCACATTTGATGGTCAAACATCTTGGACAGCAGACCAATATGTGGTGTGACATTGGGGATGTTTACTTGCTGAAAGGTGCATTTCCATGACAAATGCATGCAGTTAGTACCTCAACAGCTGCTTCTACTATATTTTATCTGGAGTGTGTGCACACATATGCTTCCAGTGCTTGTGAAGGTATGTATTTCCCATAGTTGCTGCCCTAACCTATGATTCTGTACTGCACACTCATTGCTCATGTTGGGAACACATTGCAGGGTTTAAGGGGTGTGGACCACAGTATTATGATATGCCATATTGTAGATCTGTAACAGTTGCCATTGTAATACTGGTATATATACTATTGTAGCACTGTATAAGGGTGATGTTTTACACATTTCCCTACTGTAGGCCATGTGTCCCACCATTATGTTCATCCCTGTGGACGCATTTCGCAATGACAGGATATTAGTTATATTGCAGGTGTCTGACATACCCTTCTACACCATCATGGTCACAACTGTGATACAGTACAGTTAACAGCAACAATACGTGAACATGTACAACATGCATTATGGGTAGGTGTGTTAGATGTGTGGATGGAATATACCATAGCCATTACATGACCAGTGTATTGACAACCATGAACATAAACCATACTCACCAACTACAGGCTGCTTTTTTGGTGGTATACCAGAGGGACCTACATAAGTGTATGAGATATATGATGTCAATAGCCACAGCTGTGGCATTGCTACAAGATGGGTGCAGCATTACAGTACATCAACAGTACAAGTCCACAATACTACAGCTTATGCACATCTGTTTATTACTACTACACAGCAACAGACTATATATATGACATCTCACATATGCATTATCTACCTGTACAGATGTGGATGCATATACAATAGTGGTCTACTGATGTGCCCTGTGGCTTTATTGCATGCTCCTCTGCTGGTGTGTGGGTTACACCCACGTCCACTATAGTCTCTTCCAGTTATTGCGTGCAGCCGGGCACGTGCCATGAGGTTGGTGAGGAGCTCCCCAACATGTGTCAGAGGGGGATGGATGGCATGACTCCCCCATGTTGTGAGGTGATCCCCCTGGACTGCAACAGCATGCCAACGGGCATTGTGAAGCAGGTCACTGCAATGATTCTGGACCTGCTCATAACTGAGGTTATGCAGGCCGACATCATTGACCCTCTGGACTAGATCTTTCCACAGGACTGTCTGCTCCTGCTACTCATAGGCTGTCCTGCCAAAGAGCACCTGGTAGTGCTTTACCAGGTGGTTGACAATTACCTCATTTTCATCTGCTGAATACACCAGTAACCGGTCGTGTGACATCTTGCCTGAAAGACATAAAGATGGAAACAGGTCTGAGCAATTCATACAGCAAGGTTACCATAGTTCTTAATACACATCACTGTCTCCCTTCCACCATATCTGCGACAACAAACTGTTCACACAACTCAATAGGTATGGGTGCAGCTTACCTTCCATTGGGACATATATCGTATTGTACCACACTATGTGTTATGTGTTTGTAGCCATGTTTCCTATGCGGCCACTATCATTGCTGGCCTGTTACAGACAATGTCACCTGCATGCCATTGTAAGGGCCACTATGATTCCATATATGCATGTGGTCTGTTTGCTATGTGATTGCTGCACATCTGTTGTTATGTGTTATTGGAGATATCTATGCATGCTGTTGAACATGATCCGGGATTGTGTGGACTATTATCAACCACATATGTTCTATAACAGTGACACAATAGTATGTTTAGGGAAGAGTTGCCAGCAGAACCACCTCTCCCACCTCATCTGGCCATGTTATCAGGCCACATGTGGGATCCAACCTGGGGCTTCCTCATCTGGTCCAGCACTACCTACAGGTGGAACCACCTCAGGGGATGGTGTCCCCCGCTGGGGGCACACACATGCATGATCCTGTCACCCAGAGTCAGGTCCAGGGTCTGTTGCATAGGGAGCTCCACAGAGACTTGTGGGATGTGCTACAGCACCTTGAGGCCCTCAGTACACAATCACAGGGTCCAGATGCTCCTCCTGCTCAGCCTCCAGGCAGGGACCCTCAGGGCCATGAAGCTGCTGTTGTGACTAGCAATGGGTGGGGGCCTTGTTCCCATTGTTTCCATATGGGGTTCATGGGGCTTCCACATCGCAGACCACACTCACCATCCAGGGTGTTTACCCACCACATGTGTCATATACCACCACTGCAGGCTGTCCTCTTTATCTACCAACACAACCCACCTCCACAAATATATCTCCTATCCTTCCCCAAATTCCCATTCCCACCTGCAAAGAAAAGGGCAATGTGGTCCCAACAAGGGGTGCACATGTGACATATCCATCCATGTTGCACACACTTACAGCTGTATACATGTGTGTGTGTATTGATATGCGTGATGTTCCCTCACACATAGCATGCAGCACTGTGATGAAAATATAGGAGACATGTATTTATATACAGTAGACAAACATGTGTTTCTATAAATGAAACAACACTGACACACACACACACACACACACACACACACACACACACACACACACATATATATATATATATATATATATATATATATATATGTGTGTGTGTGTGTGTGTGTGTGTGTGTGTGTGTAGATATTATGTTGCATATATATGTATACATATAGGTGTCTGTATATCTGTAGACATACATGTATGTGTATATATATATATATATATATATATATATATATATATATATATATATATATATATATATATATATATATATATATATATATATATATATATATATATATATATATATATATATATATATATATATATATATATACATGCACATATACATACCTATATATATGGGGTACATTCAGACATCAGGTCCACAATCTGTAACTCTCCTTTCTGCACAGCCGCACTGTTCTGTTTTGCTACAACACAGATAGGTGTCACATATGGATACAGTCTAACATTAGGGGGGTGTGTATATATATATATATATATATATATATATATATATATATATATATATATATATATATATATATATATATATATATAGGGACAGATTGCAGGTAAGCCTATTATACACCTATGTCATTTCAGCATGCTACATTACATGTTAACTTGAGTGTCCTGCAAGAGTTGGGCTCTGGATCCCATGTGTCCATCATTATGGCATTACTTCCACCACCAGCTATTGGCTACAGTAATATACTTGCTTTCCATTGCACAACACATACTATGATGGCTTACATCTTTTCAGTCAGTACTGTTCTGCACAGTTGATGGCCCACTACCCACAGGGACAGACTATATTGTCCATAGCAGTTGTTCAGCTGAACATCATTACAATAACAACACCTGATGGCACATATAAATCATTCCACATCATCTATCCCATTTTTATGGACCACGTACTACAGTCAGTTACATGCATATATACTTTGTTGTGGGAATGACGTCTGTTCTGGATACTTTCCTTGAAATTTTTTTTTCTTTTCCCCTTTGGCTTGGCCTTTAGCCTGCTTTCTTTCTTAGTTTGTTTGGTTGTTTCTTTGTTTCACTTTCACTTTCTCTCTCTCTCTCTCACTCACATTCTCTCCAGTAAATGGATTGAGCTGCTTTGAAAAGATTGCAACATGGCTTTTGTATGTGATGCACATGATCAGGTGATGGCCTCTGCACCAATCAGTGTCCACCACTTGCTAACTGCATGCAGTATGCTGTGTAGTACTTCCAATTACCACTGTCATGGCAACCCACTACTATAAATCCCTACATCATGTGGGAGAGATCCCTTTACCTTTCCTGTATGGTGGACATCCTTACTGTATGTTGGCAGCATTATTACAGACAGCAGGTAGCATTAACTCTTACAAGAGAACTTGCAAACACAGGCCAGCTACATATTTGTATAAGGTTCCAGAACTACAGACAGAGTGTGAGTAGTGTTGTTGTATGCATTGTATAGCACCAGTGTTACAGGGTTTGTGTGTGCATACTAGTGTAACATGGAATGCAGTCTATCTACATAGCTCTCAACTGTGGGCCTATCCACTTGATGGCCAGAGGCGTGCCTGTTATGCTTTGTCTGTCCACCACACAGATCTTGTGTCAGATATATCAATGGCAGTGTGTGTGTGTTGAGCGCTATCAGTACATAGCTACATCCATTTGTTTTTCTGACTTCATATTCCTGACTAAGGGTATGTTGCAGACTATTCTGTAACATCAGCAACTTGCTTAGTGTATGACAAGACTATTTTACATATGGGCCTGTGTTCCAGACTCTGTCCTCCACCTACATACCAGGCTTTGTCCATATGACATGCAGACAGGGGTTGTTACGTAGTGGCCTGTGATTATGTCATGCCACCATTCCTGCCATCATTCCAGTGCTGTTGTTGTCCCCACACATATTTTGGGGTTGGGTCCATATATATGTGGGCTTCCTCTGCACAATATATGTGTGCCCTTCTGCAGCCCAGAGGTCAGTGTATGCAACAGTGTTATATGCCCCTGTAATTCCGTCTATGGGGGGGTATGCACCATAAATAACCTAGTCTGTTACAACATGTGAGGGATATCAGGAGTAAGCTGCCTTAAGGTATATGGATGTACATTACCATACATTTCATCTTGGGAAAATGTTGGCCTACTGCTTCCTGCCATACAGACCATTCTGTTTATCAGTGTGATTGTGATGGCTAAGCCTTGTTATGTAACAGATACATCCCACTGTGTCAACTGTAGTCCTTTCCCCCTAAAGATTGCATACAGAGTGTTGTTAGCGGCTGCTGGACTATACATCTGCATTACTTACTGTTGATTAATTGTTATCCTGTGGCCCACTCTGTCTTTACTGTTGTACTACTTGAAGGCCTTGGCCTGGACAGCAGCATATGTTATGCTTTCAAA
>NC_056726.1:193902066-193952066 GCF_019279795.1 Protopterus annectens
CCATAGTGGAAACAGTGGGACTGAGGTCCCCTCCCATGAGCAGTCACCACTGCAACTTCACAGCCCCAAAGGTAGCTGTGCTGGGAGCTGAGTAGGAGGGCCAGGCCAGCCCTCTAGTTGCAACACATGGCCCTTAAGCTGCTGTAGCAGATCTCCGAACTTCCTGCGGAGATTGCTACGTACCACGGCCCGGACCTGGTGATGGGTGACAGTGTCCTTTCCACTCCAGGGGGGCGAGCCTCATCCCTTGAGGTGGTTCCAACCAAAGGTGGTGCAGGACCAATGGACGAGGAGGTCCCAGGGTGGGCCCCAGACATGCTGGTGCCTGGTGCCATGGCCAGTTGAGGTGGACAGGTGGGTCCACCGGGACCGGCTTCCCCAAACGTGCTATGACGTTTCAGTTGTACAACATATGTGGGTTAGTAATAGTCAACACATTCCTGGATTCAGTATAATAGCATGCATAGATATTCCCATTAACCCAAAACACCAGATATGGAACAGTTGCATAGCAAACAGAACACATGCATATATGGAACTACAGTGGCCATTACAACATGCAGGTACATTGATAGCAGCATCTCACCAATGTGGGAGTATTTTAACATGGCACATGCATATAAACAAATTTAAATATTTATCAAACAATAGGACATATGTCCCAACAGTAGATGTAATGCAGCACATACCGATTGAGTTGTGTATTTAGTTTATTGTTGCAGATATGGTGTGGTGGGGGGAGATGTCAGTTAACAACTAGTATATTCCTGTAGTTCTCATTACTTTCCTAGCCAGTGCTGTGATCTGTACCTTCCAGGTATTAGTACACTACCCTATCACCTTAGTTTGGACAGTGGTATGGATGTAGACAACTATATACATGAACTGAGTTTTACCTGCAGTAAACACCTCTTACCTGGTATACCTGTGGAGGTATTGTTTGTTAACACTACCTAACTGTTTCTACACATATTTCCAGATTCCAGGTTGATGTTATGCACATACCTGCACAACTCTTATGCACACAATCTGGGTTTGTCTTGACCACATGCAGGTGAACCGGGACATATTTTGACTATTGCCCTCTTAAACCTTTGGTGAATTGTACAATGACAGGTTTGTTTTCATTGACATTTTCCAAATATGTACAGGCCTGACAGTCAGTTATATGATATAAAATTCTGCCTACATGTCAGAGATTAGCACACTGATATGCCAGGGGGACATGGTAACAGCTAGAAGATATGGGCTGATTAACTGGACATTCTGGACAATTCTGTACACTTGTGGGGTACAGCTTACTAACATTCCCAGGATTCCTACCATGGCTGTGTCTGCTGAAAATAAAACAGTGTCCATCACAGTTGAGCGTGCTATATAGATATTGCTGTGTATCTCTTGTCTGATTTCTGTCTATAATTCTTCTGTGGTTTTACAATCTGACCTTGTAATTGCAACACTCTTATACAGGATTTCCTAGACAGTTTTGTTAAGTAGCACAGTGTGGGTGACAGTGATGAGTAATACCTTATTATTCAGTGCAACTGCAGCAAATGCGGTGGTGGTGATGCGGTAGCGTTGTCGCCTCAGTTGTAGACGCTCGTCTGTCTCATTCTCGCGCCTTCTGTGTGTGGTGGCATGTGTGGGGCATGAAGCGTCCTTTCAGTTGAAGGTTGTGCCCCCAGCAAGCCAAGCAGCAGTAAAAAAAAAAAAATCTAATGCTTAGCGAATTAGGAGTCGCTGCCTGTGGTGACCCCTAACCGAGAAAAGCCGAAAGACACAATTCAGTGCAACTGTAACACTAACAATGCCATACAATACCAGAGTAAACAGTACCAGTACAGGATATCAATCTTTTTATTCTAACCACAGTTTTTGTATCTGACAGACCTGTGGGGCAATGTTTTTTAGCACTACCCGAATGTTGCCCCACATATTACCAGATTCCACATTACTATTATGCACATATGTCTCACTCTGTTACTGCACACACTCTGGTCACAGCTTGACAACATGGGGGTGGAGATGGGACATACTTGGCTTATTACTCTCATAACATTTTGGGTAGTTGCTAGGGTGACAGGTTTGTTCCTATAGATATCTGACAATCAGTTGTATTTCTTATTTGCTGCCTAAACGTCTGGGATCATCCCACTGATTTGCCAGGGGGACAGGGTGACAGGCAGCAGATATGGGTCAATTTATTTGACATTCTGGACATATCTGTACAGTTGGTGGGGTATGATTCTGCATACAGCCTACAACCACTCCCAGGATTCAAACTATGGCTGTGTTCATGTATCAGCTGAGTGTGCTATTTGGATTATGTTGCCTTTGTTTTCACTGTTTTCTGTCTAAGTCTCTCTCAGTTGTACTATATGACCTCTTGGGATAACAACTGTCATATATAGACATTCCTACACATTTTATTTATGTAGCACAGTGTGGGTAACTGTGCTTAATACAACAGTACTATTAAGTGATTGCAACTCTACATTACCATATGATACCAGAGTACACACATGCAGTCCTGCAGTTAGACCTTTATTGTCAAGCTATTATGATTTTATTTACATACAACCTATATGAGACTCTTCCTGCCATATTCTCTGGTGTATGCAGTACATGCCTTAAACAATACAGGTTTTATACAGGCAATTAACTTACTACTACTTTTAGATTTATTTCCTATGACAGTACATGCAAGAGTATTACTAACTTGCCTTGCGTCACTACCACTGCAATTTACAGGTATGGGCTGAAAGACATAAGAGGAATATTTAGCCATACCTATCCATAATATACATGAGCTGGCAATTATTAAACAAGTAGTAGAGTGATGCTTACACACAGCTGGGATCTCCCCTGTCCTCCTAGCCTTTTGGATCCACTGATCCAAGAGATCCCCCTTTCACCGCTTCAGGTCAGCATAGTGATGCCTGACTTGCTCACCAGTTTGGGGTATGCCAGTCTCACTGGTGAGGTCACGGGTGAGATGGTCCCAAGCTTCTGCTTTGTATTGGGAACCTTGTTACTGGCCCTGCAGCTGTCTCTGGTCATAGTCTTTCACAAGGAGTCCTGCCATGACTCTGTACTCCTGGATGCCACAGTGCTGCACCTGGAAGTGCACACCCTCTCCAATACCAGTCATAGTGCCTACAGGAGGAAGCTGCAACCAGTTATGAGATGTATTCCTGCCTGTGGGTTTTATACAGGGCCAATTTCCCGCACTTTGCTGTGATTGGATGGTTTTGAAAATGCTAAGCTGTGGGCAAACCTGCTTACCTAAGGTTGGCATTGCTTTAAGGGGTATACCAATGGGCAAACTGATTTAGCTGGCCTACACATTGCTTACACCTTGTAAGCAGGGCTTTGCAAAGCTTAGCATTGCTTAAATTTTAATTTGCATATTATTTGCTGTTTGGCATTGATTTCTTATTCATTAGATGTTATATATGTGTTTGGTATCTATGATTCATGTGTACATACACAGTATAGGGCCCTTGTGTTTATTGGGGGATTTCAACACTTTATCACAATGACACCTCACATCTGGACTTAATGCAGTACTCCAGTTCAGATATTAATGTTATGTAGTAGGTTATACAACATAAAACTGTATATACATTACTTTCACATATTAAGTTTAATATTCCTATAGTGAGGATTTGTTTGGTGATACCTCAGTCTTATGTATTACTGTGATGGCTTAGTGGTTAACTACTGTAACTATAGTGTACAGGGTCCTGGGTTCAAGACCTGCAAGGGCTGTTTATTTTGTTTCTGGCCAGAACAGCGGTTGTTGCATACAGAGTGATTAAGGCATGTTTAAGCGATTGTAAGCCGGTTTGAGAGGGTTTGCGTGAAGGTAAGCAATGCTAACCTGCAGTTAAATATGCTTACAGAGAGTTAGCTTCAATATTGCTTAACCTGTGTGTCCATTGCTTACCCCCACACAAATGGGCTTAAGCCCGCTTACTACTGTTTAAGTATGCTTACTCTTGCTTAATAGTGCTTACTCCCACTTACCACCGCACTAATTTAGGCAGTAATGTCAAATGGTTCTTGGGAAGGTGGTGGATTTGGTAACTCTATGGATTTCTCATTCATTACACATTTTAACTTTCATCTGTATCCCTGATTCCTGTGCACATATACTGTATGGGGCACTTGTGATTATCTGTGGATTTTACAACATTATGACAATGACACCTCACATCTGCATTTAAGGCAGTACTCCAGTTCATAGGTTCATAGGTTGGTACTAGGCTATCAGCCCTAGGGCCTATACAAGCCTAGTCATAACAATTCCCTTGCTATTTCTTCCCACACTATTTACTTCCCTGGACCCATGTCTAGCAGGGTGACTGACGTGATCCCCAGGGTGAATTTCCTTATATGTTATTTAGGTTATGCAACAAAAAATATTGGTTATAAAGTGATTTGACATGGAATATACTGGAGTGGGACTTGAACTGGGAATAACTGCTTGTGAGGTGAATGCTCTGCTCTCTACACTATTGCAGTACTGCTTCATTTGTATACATCTTGCTTTTTATCCTCTTGTGCCATTTAAGCTGCATTAAACGTAGCTAAGCGATGGGCAAACCCATGCACCTACAATTAAATTTAATCTGTTTCATAAAAAAAAGCTTCTTTATATTTCATGTTTTAACTATTGCTCTTATAAACTTGGGGAGATGGTGGGGGTATGCAAACACCTATGCGCGATCTCACTCATTCTTATTCCTACACTGATGTTCTTGATTGCAGGGATGTGTATATTCTGAGATCTCTGCTCTTAGACATGCCCCTACACTCGTACATGCTCCGTGTCTATTTAGGAGCTCAGGCAGTGTGCCTTCATTGAGATGCATGGCTAGCCTGCATGGAAGGATAGTGAATCCAGTGGCACAGGTTTTGCATAAATATAAATGTTTATTTGTGTACTATTTAAGTTGTTTATGCCATTTCTTATAGCATTTAGGTGTTTGAAATACAAAATAACTGATTTATGCAACTATCAAAGAAAACATATGATACATTCTTGGTTCTGCCATCTCAGGACATTTGCCATTTGTCAGTTTTTATCAGCATGACACAATTACACAAAGAGAGTTTGTCCCTTGCAAAGAGGGACAGGTAGTAACCCAAAGTAATACATGAAAAATAAGATACTCTGCTGTCTTGGTCAAAGCCTTCAAGTAGTACAACATTAAAAAACACACTTTCCTTAAATACAATAATCAATCAACACTTAATTATAGATTTAGTTCAACAGCCTCAAATTACACTCTTTAGTTAACCCCCTAGGGGAAAAGTGTCAAATGTTACTATGTAAATGGATCCTTTATAGAACAATGCTTCACTTCAAACTGTACTATCACACTGACAAACAGAGCTGTCTGCAAAACAGTAGACTCTAGCCCACCACTGTCCCCATGGTGAAATGTATGAAAATGTACAGCCATATACCTCTATGTTTCTTATTAGTAATATCCCTCACATGTACTAACAGCCTAGGTTAAAAACATGTAATACCCCTCCCCCATAAAATGTCTTATAAGGGCATATAACAATGTTCTCTATACACTGACCTCTTGACCGTTCAGGGTCACACATGTTGTTCAGCCATAGCACTCATATTTATGGCCTCTACCCCACAACATGTGTGGGAGTCCACAAACATCACTGGGGTTATAGCAGGAATGTCAGCACTAAATAATGACAGACCATTACCTATCAACCTCATACTGCATGACATCTGGACAAATCCTGGTATATAAGTGGAGGACAGGGGCCAAAACACAGGGTCATATTAAAAATATTGCTGTTATACACTGTGAAAGTTGCTGGTGTTACAGGATTGGTTGCAACATACCCTTTCTGAGGAATATGATGTCAGAAACACAAATGGATGTTGCCATGTACCAATAGCAATCAACAGAGAGAATGCCACTGATTTTTCAAGGACAACACATGTCTGGGGAACAGACAAAACATAGCAGCCAAACCTCTGGCCATTATATGGATAGCCCTGCAGTTGAGAGCTATGCAGACAGACTGCAATCCATGCAAAACTAGCATGTACACACAAGCCCTGTAAAAGCAGCAGTATTCAAAGCATATTACAGCAATACTCACACTCTGTCCCTAGGTCTGGAACCTTATACAAACATGTAATTGTCCTGTGTCCACAAGTCTTGTTGTAAGAGGTATTCCTACTTGCTGTCTGTAACACTGCTTCCCTCACACATGAAAGATGTCTTCCATACAGGCAAGGTAAAGGGACAACGCCTATATGAAGTAGTCAGTTATAGTAGTGGATTGCTATGACATTGGCTATTATAAGAACTACACAGCTGCTCTGCATGCAATTAGCAAGTGGGGAATACCAATTAGTGTAGGGGCCATCACTTACTCATGAGCATCACCTATAAAAACCATGCTGCAACCTATTCAAACCAGCTAGATACCTGTAGTGCAGAGAGAGAGAGAGAGAGAGAGAGAGAGAGCGAGAGAAACAGACAAACAAAAACAAACAAAACAAGAAAGACATAAACCTAACCGGAACATGGAAGAGGGCATAAAAATAAAACAGGTATGTGAAAAATGTAAGCATGTAATTGAATGTAGTACTTGGTCTATAATAATGGGATAGATGATTTTGAAAGAATTATATGTTCCAACAAGACATGCTGTAATGATGTCATGCTGAACAGCTGCAATGGACATAGCGTCTGTCTCTGTCTGCAGTGGGCCATACCTGTCAACTGTACAGATCTTCACAGAATGGCGAGATTTACCCATGATAGCATTTGGTCTGTTCCTCCTAACATCTATATGTTTCTGGCAAATAGCTGAGAATGGAAGTCATGAAGTAATGTCAAACACTTGAGTTTCATACTCCACATCCTTCAGAACAGTCATGGTAATGCAAAATGTATTATGCTACAAACGTTATAGATTTTTAACAGGCATATTTAAGATCTGTCCCTATTTATCCCCCCATAATTTCAATCTTTGTCCAGATGTGATGCTCTAAGAGGTGAAGAGGTAGGATCACAGCTGAGAAGCCTGACTCACCCTGGGAAAGGACAGCTCACATATGGAAACCACTAGACTGTCTGTCAAACAGTCGTGACTGTGCCACTGCTAGGCCAGTTAATGGGATGTTGTCCATATCCATATGTTACCTGTGAATATGAGTATTATACATGTTTGTCTTGTAAATCTAAGATACCTATATAGTGCATGTGCATAGTAAAGTACTGTTGCAGATGTGTGTGTTAAATTGTATGTGATATATTGATTTAATAACATTCAGCTGTACAGCATTCTGCCAGACAATAGTCACCGTCGTGACTGATATCTGTAGTCACATACACATATACTTGTGTAATGTCAGCTATATTAATATTTATCAATATTGATTTCCCTGTTGTCACCCATTGATGTCGGCCATTGTCCAGAAGTCCTGGTATAACAGGTTGAGAAGTATGATTGAGCTGCAAGACTGTAAATACAGTGTGCCATACTGACAGAGCACACAAATGTATACCAGGTATCCCCTGAGCATGTGTATGTATACCATGTTCAGCTGAAAGGCACAAAAGTAATAACATGGGTTACAAGCAGTCCGGAAAATAGGTTGAGCATATTGCACGTGTGTAATATCAGTGTCACTGCATAAAACAGAAATAAATGTGTAAAGCTAATGGTTATTGCATTGCCATGACACTGATATGGTACTACAGTAGGCATGACTATCAGGTAGTAATCAGAGAAGTGTGCAACTGTATCATGAGCCACTGTCCATGCCTACCACTAACAGCTATATCAACACCCATATACACTGGATATCCAAAGTGTACAACCCCCTGTTGGAATGTCAGGTTTGTGTGCTGTATGCCAATGACACCACAGAAAATCATTTAATAATGTTTCGCATCTCAAATGTGACCCATAACCTGTACAATTCTATTGAAAAAGAAACAAAGCTGCATCAAGGAAGGTGAGCAACCATTGCCAAGTGAAGATATATCATGATTTTAGAGTACAAACCAAGACAAATGGATGCTGTAATCATCTCAGCAGGTGTTTACACTACATATCAGTTTAAGGGTGTGCACACACATTCAGATGGCTTACTGTACTGAGTATTATTTCTCATATGTTTTCACAGAACAGATTGTCATGTTTTCAAATGAATTGTGCCAGCTATAGGTAACATTACAGGTGGGGATTGTGTTGAAATGAGTTTTTGTGGGGTTATGCTTCAACTGCACAAATACCAGGAATTGTAACAGGGGTGTGTACACTTTATATCCACTGTAGCTATATGGAATCAGCAGTACCTGACCTGTAAAACCTGCCTCCACCAAGGATGGAGTAATTCTCCTTGGTGGGCAGCAGCAATGCACAAAGCACATAATAGGTTGCTATAGTGGCAGTACAGGGACACATAGGTGCAGACCACAACTTGGAAGCAAGTCCACCTCTATCTGAGTAAGCATGTAGTAAATCAGACATATCCTCATCACCAAGGCCAGTTGCTACAATGTCTTCACATATGTAGTTAGTCTCAAAGGCAGTAACACAATTCAACCTGTACTGGGAGGAAAGCACACCACAAACACACAAGCAATGGATACAGGCAACCTACATCAGACAGGTTAGGTGGGAACAGTGCCACCCTGTCCACACCATTTGTGCAGGGGGATATGCACATCAATTACACTCCTGCCCTCATCAATGGTGAGCATGTACATAATGCCTACTGATGGCAACAACAGCAAGTCTTCATGGGGTATGAGAATATCACAGTCTGCCTCCTACATGAACTCAGGCATGTGCTCACAGCTCCATCGCACACTACAGTCAAGCAAAGACTTGCCACCATCCACACACCGTCCACATGGAAGATGGCCACTGTCATCCCTCTACACAGAAATGAATGGAGAATAGAGGATTATGCAATTAAGTGTCCAGCACTGAGGCAACTAGACAGGTCAGGGCCAGGAGTGTAATGCAAGATGCCAAAGTCATGATAGATTACAGTGTTATGGTATAGTCTGGATTATTTGCATGTAAAATCCACTGATGATGTGCAAGTGGAGAACCGTATGAGGTCCTGTGACCTTTTTTCCTGTTTATATCTTCCAGGTAAAATGCAATGTCTGCAACTGCCAGCATTCAGCAACACAGAGAATGACACCATAATACAGTATGTGATAGAATTATGACATGTTATTTAGCTGCAGACCCCGGGATCTGCAGGAGAGGACCGCCCTGTGGAATGAGCTTCTCCACAGAGTAAACAATGTCAGCCTGCACAGCCTCACACCTGTCAGTGGGCTGCTGCTGTTGCGAGGGACCGGCTAGCCACAGGTGGGGGTCAAGCCATCCAGCCCCCACTGACACATGCTAAGGAGCTCCTCGCCAGCCTTGGGGGCACCCGCCTGCCAGGCAAGCCATGAAGCCGAACACAGCATTGTGGTGGTGGGTGCCACCTACACAATGGACAAGGAGCGTGCAGGTAAGGCCCCAGTACACATTACTAGAACATTGTTGCTTATAAATTTTTATCTGTAAAGTATCTACATGCATATGTCAGATAAGACAGTCTGTTGCTGGAATGTAGTAATGCACAGATATGCATAATCCTTAGTATTGGGGTTTGTACTGTTGATGTGCTGAAATGCTGCTTCCATCCTGTACCAATGACACAGGTGTGACTATTTATTTATTTATTTATTTATTTATTTGCAGTTGGTTTACCAGGATAGTCCATTGGGCCAAAAGAACCCATTTTCAATGGAGTCCTGGGGAGAAAATCTCCAATACAGACAAAAACAGGTACATGCAAAAAACTACAATAGTACAGGATAAAGAAAAAAAAAAAATTTTAATTTAAAATTCAAAAAAAATCCAAAACAATATAATGTAATCTAATTATATAAAATGGATGATAAGTTAAAAATGAGTAATAAAGTAAAAAGTTTAAGAAGTTAAAAGAAGTTGTTCAGAAGAAAACACACATAGGTATTACAATTCAGGGTAGGTATTCTGAGGAAGCATGATTTAAGATAGGAAGAGTTATGTATCATATATGAAAAATAGAATAATAACATAGAATTCAAGAGGGGAGGGATTAGAAACATGTAATGGATGATCTTAGATATGCAAGAGATTTTTTTTGATGTACTGGTTAGAGGTGGTGGTGGTGGATGGGAGGATGGCAGACTCCAGAAAAGATAACGAAAACTTAAAGATAAAAGGTGTTTACCTGGGGATGATAGGATGGTATGGTTTATTTAGGGACCTTTAGGCCTGAGACTTGGGACCTTGTGAGGAAGGTAGGCAGGGGGAGAGAGGAGAGAGGGACAGGAGAGATGGCTTGGAGTCAGCTAGATATATGAGTGATGAGTATAGGTAATTGGTTTTGTTTAGGTAGCTGAGCCAGTTTAGTTTTGAGGAGAGAGGATGTGGATGAGTGGTGGCCCTATGGCTGTTGGTTGTTAATGCAGTTGGAAAGAGAGAAGAGGGGAGCTGAAAATTAGAATGGAGTGTGTCAATGAAGAGAGGAGGAGAAAGAGAGAGATGAGAGGATGAAAAGCGAGAAGAGAGGAAGTTAAGGAAGAGTATGTATACCTAGTTGTCGATATTTTTTTTTTGTTAGTTTTGGATAGATTAGTTTATTAATTGAAGATGTCAATCTGTACACTTCATTGCTTAGTTTAGCCACACAGTTCATAGGGGGGGAAGTATTTTTGAGGGGTAAGTTAGATGAGTTTTTGTGTCATGTGAGTTGAAGGTTTGAGGGTGAATACCATCTTGTTTTGGTGGATTTGAGTGTGAATTGGTTTGTTTTTGATTTCATCCAATGTTGATTTGATTTCATCCAATGTTCAGTAATTGAAAAGCCCTGAGAGGGTTTTGCATGAGCAGATTTGGGATGAATCATAGCAATATGAATGTGCTTTGCAAATGGGATAGTGATGTGATGGGATAGAGATATGATAGGATAGGGGGAGGATAATCAATCCTTGGGGAGGGGGAATGGAGGGTTTTAAGGAATAGATGGTAAGGGTACTAAGGAATGGGAAGAAGCCTTTTTTTTTATTTAGATTTTGCATCTATTTGATAGAGGGATGATGATTAGAGTTTGGGTAGAGGTGGAGTGGAGGTTAAGATGTGAAAAGGTGGTTAAGAGCAAGTTATGTGAAATGGTCAAGTAAGGTTTGGAGAGGTCGGCAGTAAGGTGGACACAACAGGACCGAATCACGACAACAAAGTTAGGTGTCTCAAGAAATTGAACAGGAGGCTGAATGTTGTGTAGGGGTTAGCAGGTTGTCTTAGATAGGGGAATGCAGGTTGGTATCTAGTAGATTACAGTTCTCTAAGGTGTATAATGTATTATAGATGTTTAGAAATGTAGGATGAGTTTAAATGTGGGGAACAGAACTGATTTGATGGAATGTTTGCTCCCTTTTGCTAGGGGACAAGTAAGAACAATGCATGGATGGATGATGAAGATTGTTCTAGGATTGGATGGAACGATTGATTGCTATGCTGCCTGGATAGTAGGGTGGTGAGCCGGAGCATTAGCAGGGGGGGAAGGAGGGAAGGCTGAGAGGGCATTAGTTATTTCTGCATAGTTTTGGTGGAAGTGGGAGTATGAAAAGGATGGGGAGAAGGAGGAGAAGAGGGGAGGAGGGGGAGAGAGAGAGGGAGAATGGGAGAAGGGGGAGGTGGAGGGGTGTTTAGGAGGAGGGGATTTGTTGGTTAGGGTGGAGGGAGTAGAATTGTGATAGGTGAGGGGCAGAGTGAAGGAGTGTTGAGTTAGGGGAGTCTGGTGAGAGGAGTTGAACTGTGTAGCTAAATCCAAGTCTAGGATATTTGGGTGGGTGTGTTTTGGGGGTATAGTTGTTGCTTTTAAGTAGGGTGTGAGGGTATGGGGATTTGCTTGGGTTAAGAGTTTATTGTTTTTTGAGTGAGAAGAAGTATTGTTGTTTATCAGAGATAATTAGCTTTTTTATATTTTTTTTCTTTAGATTTTATATAATTGTTGTTGGGTTTTATAGGGCAGGTTTTATTTCCAGGGTTTGTCCTCTTATTCTCGTGCTGTTGCCCCAGGTTGTTATTCTAAGGTGATTATTTTATTCTTTTTTTCTCTTAGTGGCTGTGTTTTTTTTATTTTTATTCTTTTTGGGCTTAGTGCAATTTGGAACATTCTTGGGGTGAAAGCTTTTGGAGTTAAAGTTCTTAACTGCTTTTAGGTAATACATGAAGATTGATGGGTTGTGCAGGAATGCTTTTAGGGAAAGACTGAAGATAGTTGGGTTGGAAGCTTTTATTAGGGGGTTGTAGTGGGTTAGTGTTGGGAGATTGGTACTACAGGGAGTCGGTGAGGAAAGCTAGCAGATGATCAGTAAGAGGGTAATGTATACATCATCAGAAAAGTAATGGGGTGTGACACTCAGATCAGATGGTAGGGTTTAGGTGACCTAGGCCCCTGATGGGTGGGTTATGGTGTTGATTAGTTGGGAAAAGTTATGGATTGAGATGGGTGGAGTGGGATGAATGTGGAGGATGGTGGTCATGTTAGGTTTACATCTCCTAGATGTTAACTTTTAGGAGAGAAATTATCAGAGAGTAGAATGATTGTGTAGAGAAGGCTTGTATTATGGGTTGTCCTTGTTAACTTGTAGGTTGTGCGGGTCATATGTATGTTTGTGCTTCTTTGTATACCTTGTAGGATGATGAAATGTAAAGTGGCATTATTATATGAGAGTGACTATACCGGAAGATGGGTGAGTAGGAGAGAAGACTTTAGTATAGTTTGAAAACTCCACCGCCTCTTTGTCTTGATCTTTCTGATGATTGGATACCATGTGGATGAGTAGTAATAGTTAGGAGTTATTGGTGTTTTATGCATGACTTGAGAGGGATAGTCACTTAGATTTTGTTATACCTGAGCCATGCATGGAGGAGCTTGACTGGTTATCACTATCAAAAGAGAGTTGGAGGGGAGGAAAAATATAGTGAGGAGGGGATAATTGACTACTGACATTACTTCTCTCCCACAACTATTTAGGTCATTCTGGTATACAACTGGAACAGCAGCTGGTACCTGGTGAGTGTGGAGTTGTTTTGTTCATGTTTGCCAATACACTGACCAAGTTAAGGCCATGCTATTTGCCATGCACACATTTAAAACACCTACCCATCATGCATGCTATACATGTTCAGTTTTGTTGGTGTTAACTGCACTCCTTCATAGTGGTCACCATGGTGGCATATCTGAAGGGTATGTAAGATTTCTGCCGTATAACTCACAACCTGTCAGTGCAAGATGTGTGGACAGAGATAAACAAAATGGTGGGACAAATGGCCTACAGTAGGGACATGTATGAAATATTAACCTTATACAGTGGATATAACAGTGTATACACCACTATTACAATGGCAACTGTTCCTGATATATACAACGGCAGACCACAATAACATTCCACACCTTTTACAACCTGTAATGTGATCCTAGCATGACCAATGAATGTGGAATACAGAATCCTATGTTAGGACACCAAATATGGAGTATACAAACCTTACAAAACACTGGAAGCATATGTGTGCACACACTCCAAATAACTTGTGGAGGCAGTTTGTGATGTAGTGACAGCATTCACTCTTCTTGGGTACACACCTGCCATCAAGTACAGGCCCTCAATGTCACACCAAGTAATGGTCTGCTATCCAAGAAGTATGTTCATGACATTTGCCAAGTTGCCTGCAACAGAGGCAGCCATGGCTTGCACACATCTTGCAAAGCATGAAATGGGCCCCATATCTGAAAGGTAGCATTCAGGAGTGGGAAAAGTAACCTTACCTCACCATTGCATATACCGTGACAAACAGTGCAAACAGTGATCTAGAGGTGCATTAAATATGGGACAACAGTGATGTAGAAAAGAAAGAGATGCCCATCCAAAATAGATGACAAAACATGTTGCAAACTGATCCGGGAAGCTGCCCAGAGACATGTAGCAACACTGAGGGAGTTGCAGGAATGTCTAGCAAGTACTGCTTATGTAGTACCTGTGGCAACAATTGCCTGGGTTTTGTATAAGTGTGGCTTATGGGGTAGGGTAAGTAGATGAAAGATTTGACCCACATTAAACATCATCCAGGGCTCTGTACAGGTAGAAAAAGCATAACATCAAGTCTCCCAAAGGCATGTGTTGCAATGTGTAATGGTGTCATGAGATCAAGGCTCAAACCTACAGACAGTATTCATAAAGATATGTGTGGTGCACAAGCAACACCTCACTTCACCTCTGGGCCACTTTTCCCAACTTTTAGCTTGCTGGTGCCAGTGTACACCATTAGGGTAGCTGCTCATTAGCTGGAACTAGGCCTGTAGACATGGTGGGTTGAATTTGGAACACTGCAAAATAACACTCGTGTGGCCCATAGTTGTCAAGCATCTGCAATAAGGCTGAGGATGGGGAGAGGTGTCAGCTTCAAACACAACAATGAACTGAAGCATACATCCAAAGCTAAGGATGGCTGTATCTGAACACAGTCAAGGTTATGAATTGTGCCAGACATAACCCAGACTCTACAGCAATAGTGAAGCCACTGTGTGACCTTCAAGGGATGTGAACATGAGATGACCTTGCAAGCTGGCAGAGCTGGGGGATCTTTGTTGGGCAGAGAGACCAAATAATGCCAAGTAAAGATGGGCCATGCTAGTATACCCCTTCCAGAATAGTAACTGCTGTATTTCACTTAACAACAGGTAGTTCAACGAAACATTGTTTTAAAGGTGTGCATACTTATGCAACCCACATACTGTATGCATCTCATTCAGCATCTCCAAGGCTAACACATTTATTTGATATTGCATTGGATTGCACAGGTCATATGTCACATATCAGTTGTGTGTAATGTTATCAAATGCAGTAGTGTGGCCCCATTGCATATCATAGAAGAGGCTGGCATGTCAACAGGGGTGTGTACACTCCTCATATCCACATTATGCTTTGAAGGTTCTAGGTGTAATTGGATTTTATTGCACAGACACGTACTGCTGATGCTGAGATCTGCAAATCAAAGGTCAGGCATTGATTATTGACATCAGTCCTCATATCATCCCAGTTATGTGTCAGACAAACACATAGGGGCTGTGAGCAACAAATCTAACATAACTGCCAGACATCTACACATTCAGCAATGATTTGTACATGTGTGAGGTATGGTGCACAGTACATGCCAGGTGCACAGCAATAATGTGTACATGGGTGCAGTGTGTTCCAGGGGAAGGGGAATCACCTATTAATACAACTTAAGCATCGCAGAGATGTATATTGTTGGTAACAAGGATTAAGAATGGCTGCAGTGCATGCTGTTGAGTGTCATATGTCATGGATGTCAACTGTTGGGTAATGAGAGGTCTGTGTAATATCTTTGTGCCACCTCACCTGTAAGTGTGTGTGTGTGTGTGTGTGTGTGTGTGTGTGTGTGTGTGTGTGTGTGTGTGTGTGTGTGTGTGTGTGTGTGTGTGTAGAAGTAAACCATAATGTACAGGTCTTAATTTAAATTTCTTGTCTGCCCCTCACAGTTGGCAAGGTGAGTCAGGGTCCCTCCTGCAGGCAAACTGATGTTAGTGTCCATACAGTCTCTGACAATGATGATAGACATAGTGAAGCACAGTCAGGTTTGTCAGGGGCTGAATCTGTGCTATTGGT
Source organism: Protopterus annectens (assembly GCF_019279795.1). Classification (NCBI taxonomy): domain Eukaryota; kingdom Metazoa; phylum Chordata; order Ceratodontiformes; family Protopteridae; genus Protopterus; species Protopterus annectens. The sequence goes on from NC_056726.1 coordinate 193,917,819, forward strand.
CGGTATCCCACTTTTATCCACCCCATCCCCGCACACAGTCACAATAGCCACACATATCCCATCACCAGTGGCCATAGATGAGGGACAGTTGACGGGTGGTGGCATGGGACAGGGAAGTGTGGTGACTATGGCAAGTGTGTCTGTACACAGCAGCCATAGCCGGATAACTGGCAAGGTCCCACATAGACAGATGGACAGGGGTGCTCATAGGTGGGGCTGCTGACCATCATGACCCTAGCAGAAGTGCCACAGCAAGTGTCACCATACGCATGTTTTGGGCCATCATAGAGGCACAGACACGTATGGAATGTTACACCAGAGATAATCTGAGGCTCCAGAGGGCTACTCTTCCTGCTGTACGTGATTACATCCGTGATCATGCAGATGCCCACTGGTATTTTGCAGAGGTCATGGATAGATAGTTGGGTGAGATGGTGGGAATCCTCAACCGTGTGGTGTCTGTGGTAGAGCATGTGGTGGGAGTAAGGTGTAGGACATGTGGACATAGGTCAGCAACACCAACAGGTGGAGGTCTACCTGGACGTGCAACATCTCACTCCAACTCCCATACTGGCAGTACCAGCAGCAGCACTGCAAGGGGCTGCTGTCCACCCACAATGCAGCAGGCCATGTGCATGTGTTCCTGGTTGATACCAACAGGGACACAGATCCAGTGGACAATTGGCATCATCAGGGAAGAGTACCATATCTTGGCTTCTGCCTGGTGGTGCTCGTGCAACCCTTGACTGGTGCAGTTCCCGTGTCTGTGGCCAGATACAATGAACTGTACACCCTGCCATGTACTGTCCACAGCTGTCCAACATACCCTTTCTATAGGGCAGCCACATGGCAGAACTGTGTGCATCCATACATACATACATCACCATCACAGTAGGGCATCACCATACTTACACACACCATGTCTGCACAGACCATTTAATAAACAACCCCCTAACCCACACACATGATGTCAACCAAATGGCTCAGCCTAGGCCTCTGGAAAACCCACACCACACCCTGTGCATATGATGATACCTGTGCCACATCCCTGTCATCCATACCATTGATGCAGGTACATGCTAATATGTTTCTGATGCCCTGGGTGAATGTACTACAGTTTACAATTTAATGCTGCTTAAAGTGTTGTCAGCTGGAATATTAAATGCTTATACATCAGGGCATGTAGCTGTCCAGCCATGATGCATTATTGCTGTTATTAACACTGACTGAATGTGGTCTCCATGATGTATTTTGTTTGTGTTCTAAGTGTCTGTGTGTCAGGAGGATGTTGGTCTGCTGCCCTTTCCTACAAGGGGTATGGCACTCTGGTAACATATTGACTGTGTCATATCCCGGGTACAGCTGAACACAAGTAACAGATCTGTATAACAGTTATTGCATGTGCCACATGGCTGATAGGTCTGAGAGGTGTATCCAGGTGAGTGCATGGTGGCAGATGTAAGTAGATCTTCTACAGTGGACAATAGTAAGTGTTGTGGGTGGCACACACCAAATGTTTGTGAATAACACACACACACAGAGGCTTTGTTGATGCAATACACAGAGAATGCTGTTCACATGGATGTACTTCAGTTTGCAGAGAACTCATTTTGGCCTATGTAATTCCACCAAGACCAAATTGCCAAAACATCACATCAGTAAATAATCAGTCCACCAAATTTCATAGTACTGGCAGGGTATATGTCCTTTTCCCTAATGTAGTGCAATCCTGGAGTTGGTATAAATAGCTGTGCTGGCATGGGAGGCACAGCTCCCCACTTTGGAGGATGTGGGGTGGCATAGAACCACACATAGTGTCATTAACAACTACTTAACCTCTTAACATAAACTGGACAGTATAACAGCGCACACTAAGCGGGGGGATACGCACAACAATACACCTGATGTGTGTGGCTGTGCACACAACAACCACCACCCCCAACTATATATATACTAACTCCACTATTGCTGTACAGCTGTACAGTGGGGAAATGGGCATTTACACATCCACTACTAGTTTTGATGGAATTAATTTCCACAAGATGATTGCTTTGAAATGCGAGCTTTTGTCAGTTAGTCCTTGGACAAATGATCTGCTATAAAATTGTTTTTCTGCAAACTGAAGTAGATCCCTTCACATACACACACACTTACTTGGCAACACTGAGATTAGAACCTTTTCCTAGGTACTTATTGCTACTAAAGTGTTCGGCCTTAATTGCATACACCACAGAGCTTGTATGGTGAGGTGTGTCCCGAGTTTCCTGTAAAGTGAACAACATCACCAGGCCTTGTTCAGTATGGTAATGGGAGATGTAATGAGTGTTAATGGACACTATATAGTATAACATACTGACATATGCACATTGACAACCACATACAGTCATAGACACATTTGACAGACCTGGGTTTAACAGTGCTGATTACCTTGTCAGTGAGTCCATATTGTTACAGAGTTTTTGCATACAGCACATGCATTACTGGGCTGAAGAGCGTCATCAGTTACCTGTATGGTTGATGCTGACAGAGGTCCTCATACAGTGGACCTTGGGACATGTACTGGTGGTCCCATGGTGTAAAGACAGTATACTCAGCACCCCACCCCACATTGGATGTAGTACTCACTGAAACCCATGACAATGCTCTGACATACTGACAATCACATATTTACCAGGACTGCAATACAAACCCTTGTCTCTAACTATTGCTACTTCAGGGATATGCATTTATTGCACATGCCACAGGGATAGTAGGGTGAGGGTTTTGTCATGGCTCTTTTAATGTGAGCAACATCACCATCCCTTATAATGTATGGCAATGTTTAGTGTATTTGGAGAATGAGGCCTCAGAATGCTGTCTCCTACAAATATCCACACACACACACACACACACACACACACACACACACACACACACACACACACACACACACACACACACACACTCACATTTGCCAGGACTCAGAGAGTAACCCATGCCTATCTACCCATTTGTAGAACAGTGTTATGCTGGTACTGCAAGCTCCAGGTAGCCCATAGTGTGAAGAGTGTCACAAGGTAAATTTAATGTGAATTACAGCAGCAGCCCTTTCTAAGTATAGCAATGGGAGGTGTAATGGCTGAGAAAGGTCCTTAGAGTATTTTCAACTACAAGTTTACAAACACGTTAACACTGTTACATGCAGTAATGTACACAGACACATTTGTCAGTACTGAGGTCCATAGGTGCAGGTGTTCCTAAGTGTGTACCAGGCTAATGTCCATGGAGAGATGAGAAGAGTAGGGCATGTGAGTACACTGGTATCATTCCACCTGACATTAGTCAGTAGGCCATCTATTAACTACTGCCACTTGAGTGATCCCCAGGGTTAAATTCAGCATCCACTCATCTGATTTTCTCTTGAAGAGGGACAATGTGGTGCTCTAATTGACATACATGCAACATATATTGCATAACGTGGCCAGTATCTGGGTTAGGGACCTGTCCCCAAACATGTTCTGTTGACTGTGGTGCCCTGGTTGAGGTATCCATGGCATGTGGTGCATACAGAGTGGCATTTCCTAGCTGTGGCATTTCTAACACAGTTGGGCAGACATGTCAGTGTCAGTCAATCAGAGATGTGACCAGGAACACTTGGAGGTTCAGGTCTCTGCCCATATAGGACAGTTGTGTGATGGCTAGGGTCCTACATATGCGGTACACTTGCAGCCTACACAGTTGTTGTAGGTGTCCAGTGAGTTACATGGCAAATGGACCATTGTACCTACTGATTGGCCTACTGAGTGGGGTGTAGAGGGGGATATTGACCTCTCCATTGCTCGATGACACACCCTTACTTATGCAATGTGCCACACAGAAGGACTTTCTGTCCACAGTGGCAATATGGTAGTCAGAAGAGAGGTTGCTGTCAAGACATGTTCACAGACCTCCTATAAGGAGATCTGTGCCCATTGGACTACCACTGATGTGGTCATTTGTGGGCAACACATTGATTCAACAGGGGATTGGGACACAGTTCTTGACAATGAGATTAAGGCCAGGGTTCTGACAACAGTTGGAGGTGTCAGTGGCAACTTTATGCAGGATGTGTACATATTCTGGGGATGTGAACATAGCCCCCAATTAGCAATGTCTGCAAACATTGCTAAACACAGTTTATTCATGTTTGACTGGATGTCAGAGCTACACATAAACAAGAGTTGACGCAGGAGAAGAACCTGTGGTACTCCACTCATGACTGGGAGGCTGTTACCAATCATGACTGTTTGTCAGTCTGACATGGGGTCTGCTGCTTTCACACTGTGGGTACCATCCCTAAGCTGGTTTGCAGACCGCTTAGTGACATAGGATTAGGGAACAGATGAGTGTGCTTGCCTATGACTCCTCAGGGTGGAATTGTATCCCATGACTACAAGGGCCACATATGTTGTTTTGTACTCCATACTATTCTATAGTTATTTCACATGACAAATGGATTGTAGGACTGCAGAGTGTCCACAGCTACCACAAAAGTGGGCCCTGTACAGTGGACATTTGGTAGTGTACTGTGTGGACCACACAAAAGTGTAGCAAAACACCCCACCAATGTATATGGATCGTAATGTTAATGACACAATCTTGCCAGGAATGAGATTCAAACCCCTACTTATCTAGCTATTGCTATTACAGTATTACACATTTATCAGATGAACCACAGAGCTTACATACTTGACAGCTCTCCAAAGGTATCTTTAAAGGTGAGTGACATCAGCAGCAGTGTTAAAGGAGGGGTAAGGAAGTGTAGTAAGTGTGAATGACCACAAAATCAGGTGTCAACAAAGACACACCCACACTCTCTCACACAAACACACACATTTTCATAGTTGCCAGGACCAGGATTAGACTCCTACCTAACTAGTTTGCTACACTAAGCATTACACAGTTATTGCATGTGCCACAGAGCTTACAGGGTTGTGATTTGGCCAAAGGGTTATTTCAAGGTGACTGACATCAGCTGGAGTGCTAAAGTATGGCAATGGGAGGTGTAGTGAGTGCGAATGGCCTCAAAATCATTCATCTCTAAACACACACATTTTAACAGTTGCCATGTCTAGGATTAGAATTAATAACTAGCTAGCTTGCTACACTACAGTATTACGCAGTTATCACAAGTGCCACAGAGCATATAGGGCTGAGACTTGGCCAAACGGTTATTTCAAGATGACTGACATCAGCAGGAGTACTAATACAGGGCAATGGGAAGTGCAGTGTGTGTGAATGGGCCATAAATTATTCCTCTGGAAACACACACACACATGCACACACGCACACACACACACACACACACACACACACACACACACACACACACACACACACACACACACACACACACACACACACACACACACAACTTTACATTTGACAGGACTTTTACAAATGCAACATGACTACTTATTTGTACTACAGTGTTACACAGTTATCACAAGCACCACATACACTAGAGGGCTGAGGGCTAACAAAAGGAATGTCTACAGTGATTGACATCAGCACATCATGTGATATAGGCCAATGGGATGTGTAGTGGGTGGGACAGGCCTCATAATGGGATTCTCTTTGTCACTGTCTGTCTCTATCTTCCTCACATCTCTTGTGTGTATGTTTGACATATTATAGTCTGTTGGCCTTAGATATGTATGAGTATTCCTATCCAATGTGTGTGTGAAGCATAAATGGTGTACAATTTGGTGTGTGTGCACAGATATCTGCAAATGACAGATATGTATAGTCCACTGTGTTGTCAGACATGGGCTTCATTTCTCTAAGTGTAGTAGCATGCCCAGTATGACCTTCTGTATCGAGTGTGTGAATCCATTCCAGGTAGGTTGTACTCCAGTCCAGGATTTTGTGTTCTACACATACAGCTAGCAACCTGTTTCTGCAGGATATCTGTAGATAGGTTGACAATATGGAGTCACAATGGGCGAAAGATAGGGGGATACTGTAACTATTGCTGTCTGTGCTGCTTGTGTTACATGATTAGTGTTAGCAGAAATATTCAGATATATGTACTGTTTTAAACTGTGATGTATTATGTCATCAACTACTGACAGATATAATTATTTGCTCACAGTTATTTACTGTGAAAATGCAAGATGAATGAAGCTGAGTCCAGTATTGTTTCCCATAGCCTACACATTCTTGCACACTCCTTCCATTCTGGAGGGGTAGCTAGAGACACTTGCTGATGGGTCTGTGTAAATGGTCCAGCACCTTGGTACTGTGGTGGCTGAGGATCCCCTTCTTGTACATATAGTGACATAACAGAATGACCATATCCTGCTATGGACATACCTCTCAGCTGTACAGATTCACCCAGGTTACCCAGAGGTAGGACTCGTATATCTGGTCACTTCTCCTTCACATTGTGGTTTGCGAGCAGGTTTGTAGCCACTCATTAATGGGTTTGCAGGCAGGGTGGTATGGGCACACACCAGAGTTTCAGACTTCACACACTCCATGACATCCATGCTTATATAGCACCCTCTGTTATTCTATCCTCTTACTAACATTATGCAAGCAATATCTGAGAAGTATCCCAATAGTTATCCCTTCATCCCAGCAGTATTTGTGGATTGGTCCCCAGTTCTTGCAGTAGGACATGGGGGACATGCTACTGGGATTTGTCAGCATGGCCTTGCATTTCTGTTCTGTTGACTGTGTTAGGTTGTTAGTTAGTACCCCATAAGATACCATACTATGGGTGAGGCACAGGCCTTTGACAGGGACTGATGGCCATTTAGTACTGATGCGGGCCATCTGTAGCAGGCCAGTGCATTCTGTCACTCATACATTCCCAGGCTGGGAGCCAGTGAATTCCCCTGGGGTGACAGGGTAAGTGTGCGAGACTTTACTGGCAATACTTCCTGTCCATATTGATCAATTGGTATGGATGCAGGCAGGGTGCTGCTTGCAGCTAGGGACACACCTGGATAGGACACCTCTTCAGCATGCTGCATTCTGTGGGTATTCCCATACAGAAGTGGGGGTCATACTGTATTCATTCCCACCAGCAAGGATCTCACCTGTGAGACACCTGTGGGTGTTGGGGTGACCTAAGTGCATGTGTGATATGTCAGCTTAGGGCACCTACCTCACAGGTATAAGTGGGACCTTATCCATATCACACCTTGTGTATGGCCATCGGCAGTCTGGCATTAGTGTGTAACAATGCTTTGGTGGTGTGGCAGTGAATGGGCAGACAACCAGTAGTCTATAGTGCAGGGACAACTAATGTTATGCTAACCTCTAGATATATAATTCCACAGTTATGTGCAACTGAGAGTTATTGTAGGCACTGCATAGCATACTTCCACCTGTGTAGTGTTTCCATGTAGGGTCCCCTGTTCATGACCTGTCCAGCTTTCCACTGTTGACTGCTATTGACATCTGGACAGTGTGCAACTGTTAACATGGATGTCACTGAGTAGCACATTAACTGACACTGCAGTTATTGGGACATGGCCCTGTCAAGCACAGTACTGTACTTGGGCCACTGAGACACAACATGCAGAACTACATGCTGCCTACTTCTACACAGCATTAAACACACAGAAACCTAGCACACTGACCCCTGCATATTGTAGACATGCACTAATTTATTATGTTGATTGGGACATCTCTGGCACTCTGTGCTCCACTGATATTACTCCAGAAACTTACATGTTACTGCATTTCTACATAGGGTTGTGGGGGGGAGGGCACACCTGATGACTTTACACATTTGCAATGAATGTAGTGGTATTTCAGTTACTCTGTTTACTTCCATTTAGTATTGTATTGTGATCTGTCTTGCACAAAGGAGGCATCTCAGTAGAATACACGTTAGATTGTATTTGCATACGTTTCAGTTTCAGACTTCTTGCCCTTCAGAACTATGATGCAACTGTCAGACCTGTTTTACTTTGCTTGTGTAGGTCTGTAGGGGGGCTTTTTACCATTGTCAGCATTTGAGGGCCTTAGCCCGACCTTTCTCTATGGTCATCTACAACTGTCCTGCTAGGTGAGGGTATGTGAACCCTCATTGACAGCCATCTGTGTGGCTTACGGACACCAAGTTATTTGGGCCACCACATGTATTGCGGTGGGAGTTGTCACGTTGTGTACTACTGCCTAGTATGTTGACACCATTATTTCTTATGGCTTTCCTGCTGTTCCATATAGCTGTCAGCTGTCTGATGCTATCCCATTCGGCCACACAATTCCCTTGCATGCTTGCATCCATACCATAGATATCAGCATCAGAACATACTACTACATTCACTAATTGATAGGAGTAGTGACTTACCTTGTGCCTGGGCCAGTACTGCAGATGGTGCTGGAGGGCTGACTATGTTAGATGCACACAGTACACTGCCTATATATAGTATGGCACAGGTAGTGTCATGTTTGGCATCCCTTTTATAGGTTCATAGGTTGGTACTAGGCTATTGGCCAAAGGACCTATACAAGCCTAGCCATAACAATTCCCTGGATATTTCTTCCCACAATATTTACTTCCCTGGACCCCTGTCTAGTAGGACGACTGACATGATCCCCGGGGTGAATTTCCTATCTCCCATCCAATCATCAAGGTTCCTTTTGAAGAGGGCCAAGGAGGCACTCTGCTTGACATGTATGGGCAGTCTATTCCAGAGTATGGGGAGTCTCTGGGCCAGGAACCTATCCCTCCAGCATGTTTTGTTCATTGTGATGACAAGGCTTATCATTCCCTGGGTCCCTACTATGTCAGTGTATGTGCTATGAGTTGCCTCTTTGCCAAGGCTGGGCATACTGGGCACATCTCCTTCTGCCTACAGGGGCAGGATCAGGTAGTTCCTCCTCTGAGTCACTCTGTGACTTTGACTGCCTTGGCTATGGTGGGGGGCTGTGTGGCCCTTCCCCGTGCTGTTCCTGTTGCAGCTGTTTCCACAGGATCATATTGTGTAGTTTGGCACATACTATAAACATTTGTGTACATGTAACTGGAGAGTACTGCAAGGCTCCACCAGATGTGTCAAGTCACCGGAACAGTGACTTGAGCATCCCAAACACATGCTCTATAATGATTGTGGTTTGTACATGTGCCTCATTATGGAGTTCTTGTTCAGGTGTGTGTGCATTTCTGAGGGGTGTCATCAGTCATGGCTCCAGTGGATTGCCAGCATCCCCCACTAGGTGGCCATATGGGATGTTCCCACTGACAAATGACTGGTACAGCTGTGTCATATGTCAGATGTGGGAGTCATGATAGCTTCCAGGGCTGCCAGCACACACATTCATGATAATGCCCTGGGCATTGCACATGACCTGGCAGTTGATGGAGGAGAAGCCCTTGCTGTTTATGTAGACCCTATCCCGCTCACAGGGTGGTGCTTTGATATGTATGTGCATGCAGTCTTTAGCACCCACTACCTCAGGGTATTCTGCTATGTGGTGGAAGAGACGCATATTGCTGGTCAACACCTCATGGGTGCTGAGGAAATATATGTGCTCACTGGCATGTGCTAACATGGTATCTAGGAACTGGTGGAGTACCCTGGATGCTGATGCCTGTGACATCCCCATGATATCCCCAGTTGGCATTTGGAAGATACCTGTGGCTAGTATTCTTATGCCTACACATACCTTGGTATCTACTGGGATGAGTTCCCCTCTGTTGGTTCTGTGTGTGAGGCAGGGCTGACACAGCTCAACAATTTGATGTAGAATGTCCCTGTCCACCATATAATGCTCCACTATCTCCAACTCATGTAGCCTCTGGTAGGTTACCCTGGGTCTGTACACTCTTCTCCTCCTCCTCACTGTGGAATGGTCATCAGCATTCACATCCTCACCACCCTCTGCCTCTTGCACATATTGCTGTATGAGAGCGACAGCAGCCTCTAACATTTTGTTAGTTTTGTCAGGTAAAATTTCCCCATCTGTGTACACTGGTGGTGTAGAGTTTGTGGGAGAAAACAAACTGAAAGGTATTTGCATAGTTTAAATAGTGTGCTGGGCTGCTGCCTGTGTAATTGGCTGATTCTGACATTTCCCCCGCCAGCTATGATAGTTCTCCTTGATTGCCTTCCTACTGCTGTTTCCCTTTCCCATTTTCTCCCCATTTAAGCCCCAAGATGCACCACGCATACCCAGTGCTCAGATGTGAACACTGCTGTTATTTCATGATTTTATTTTTAATTTTTTTATTTTTGTTTAAAACCCAGAGCATGGTGCGCACACCCGTTTAAGTCAGGAAAAACAGTGCTTAACAATGTAAGACACCCTCCCTCCTTAACTGTGCTTAGCTAAGGGCAAACATGGGCCACAGAGCTCCAATAAGTTAACAGCATGCATGATGCACTCCCTTATGAGGTCATCCACCTCTTCTACTTATACAATGGTGTTGCTGCACCTACATGGTTGGGTGCAAGCTAACACTGAAAATAAATCTTTGATTCAGTATCAGTCCCCTCATTTGCATAAACCAGATTGCTAATTCTTAGTTACCACACTCACACTGAGCCTTCCCCTTTAGCAACCACTATTCCCTGGTATTGTTGTCTTATGCATGCCATTGACTATTATGGCAAAATGCAGATTTGAGTATAAATGCTTATTTCACCCTTTTTTTTTTTTAATTTCATGATGATCCCATTTGTGCACCACTGCCCTATGCTTAAATGGCCAAAATCAGCCAAAAGAAATAACACTTTTTTTTATAAAATTTCAGCTATTTTTCATGCCAATGGCCATATATTCAGCCATTGACAAGCCTACCACATAGAATACATGCTTTCTTTCAAGCTGTCATGCCTCCGTTTTGTAACTTGCAGAAATGTATTCAGTTAGTAACCGAACACATTTCTGCAAGTTACACTATTCCTGCACAGATGCCTGCCTGCTTCCTGGATCACTAATTCACCTCATTTGCATGTTTTTCACCAGCAAATAAGGTAATTAGCATATGGGAGCGGTGTCCATACGGGAATAGTGTAGGGGCGCTCGTTCACGTTTCCGGGACTCGATCCTGGATCGCTCGTCGGCCATATTCCATGCAGCAGCTCTTGCACTATTCCTGCACTCCATGCAGAGCTTGCTGAAACCGGGGGTATGTGAATTATCCTATACCGGACCAAACCCTTTTTATAAAAGTGTAGTGTAACTTTTTACCTTGTTAAAAAGCCTTAATGAGATTTGCATATCCAGGATGATGAAAACATCTGACCTGGGGGCTTATATTTAATTACACTATTCAGGATTTGGACATTTCAGTAGTCTAGTTCTGATCCCTGTCATATGACTTACACCAAGCATATTTATGAAGTACTTTCTTAAATATGTAAGCAAAATTTATGGAATGAAACATTAGAAAACTAGAGCAAAAACACCATAGCAGCAGGGAACTTCCAAACCAATCTGCTGAATTAAAGGCTTTGTGAATACAAACTTTATTCAGCCGCTTGTTCTTCAATTGTTCTGTGGTGCTTGACTTTCAGTAGGCAAGATAGGAAGTTTAAAACTTTAATTCTATCATTAATAAACTAGTACCTTTAAAAGAAAAAAGTTGCAGGAATTTAGTTAATAAGAGAATGCACTTAACTAAGAGTGTACAGATGTAATGCTATTTTTCATAGTTAAGAATTAAGTAATAATAATTAAGAGGGCATTGTAAATGATTAATTAATAATAAGCTTTCCACATTAGGTACTTGGATTGATTTTCCAGCAATGACACTGTAATGCAGCTTAAGAAGAGGTACTTGTACTTTTGAGTGTGCAGCGCCTTTATATGAGACATCAATCTGAAGTCCCATCTACCTGAGTTGGTAGTAGCTCTGATGAATTTCAAGAATTCTATGGAACTTAATGAAAAAGAGTAAATTCTCCAGTGCCCCGGAAAAAATTCTCCTAGTCAGTTTGACTATCACCTTAGGTCACCCATGAAAAGAAACTGGTCTTCTGGGACTAGCTTGTTCAATGAAGAGTAAATAAAATAAATAAATAAATACAAATATTATGCATGCTATTTCCAATGCTTTATTTTAACAATTGTTGACCATTATAGTTTGCACAGTCCCCTATTTTTCTCAACAAAATACTAGTTTATGATATTTGGCATAGTATATAGCACATAACACTCTTCCCGCCAGAAACATTTCCAGTGTAGACCTACTGGTTGCTGTCTGATGTTATTGCAATATTAATGTTTTCTAGAACAGCAGTTCAGTGACTGCCATCTCATTTGAGTGGAAAAATGCATGCTGTGGATTGGCAGTGCTGACAATTTAGTTTGGAGAAGGCGCTAGACATATCAACTGGAAAAATGTTCTATAGATCCAAGACATTGTGGAATAACATATTTTTGAATATGCAAAAATTATTTTCTTTGAAACGGACAGCCTAGTGCTATATCATCTTGTCTATCTGCTTTAGAGCTGCTAATTCTTGGACAACAAAGCAGTGACATTTCAGTCCTGTGACAGCATAGTGATCCCAGTCTTTGTTGCTCTGGCTTAGAAGCTAATGGCTGCAAAAGCTTACTACATTTTCAAATGAAGGTTATATTTATAGGACGGTGGCTCTTATGTTTTATAATGACAATCTACTTGTTAATGAGTAGTTGATTTTGCACCATAACTTACATGCATGTCTTGTCATGTGAAGGCAAACAGTAATTACAGAACAGGTTGTATTCTAAATTATGGTGAGGTGGTAGGAAGTGAAAGATGCTATCTACTTGCAGTTTGACAGCACTTTTGCCTGCTTAGTACTGCAAGCATTCAATATAATTTTTGTATGGTGTGGTATAGTGTCCTGTAGGCAATATGCAGATTAGTGCTATGTTATAGTGTAATAATGAACAAATTCTGTGATTTCTTGAAACAGAAAAATTACATTATTTTTACATTTAAGCATTTTTAAATTTAGTCTGGAAGCGTGAGTACTGTGTACTAAGTTCTGCATTATCAGAAATTTCATAAAAGTGCTATAACTAGCACACACACACACACACACACACACACACACACACACACACACACACACACACACCTATCCTATCTAACTCCTAATTAACCCGCCCTACTGCAATCTTTCAGGCAGGCACACACACATTCTTTCATGTAAACAGCAACTCACATACACATATGTACAACATGCATCCACAACACTACCTGTCCACTAAAATCCCCAGAACGTACCTCTGCCACGATGGATGAACATGAGCTTTTGGCTGTGTTCATTGACACGTGTCCATGATTGAGTGCATTAAGGTGGTTGCTTGCTGCAGAAAATGCTTTCTGTGATTTGCTACCAGTTTTGGTAGGTGTGTCTTTCAATGAGTTTGACTCATCTGGATTACCTACAAGTACTCTGAGTCTGACGGGTTGTAGTAGAAACGAATATGTGTGTGTAAATTTGTATGTGCACAAAGCTGTTTTGATATGCACACACATATATATATATATATATATATATATATATATATATATATATATATATATATATATATATATATATAGGTCTACTTCAGTAGACTAAAAGACCACATGATCGACAGTCAAAACAATGAGACCAAATCAATGACTGTGCAGAATAATGAAACATCAAAACCACGAAATATCATATGACCAATAAGGAAATGTACAACATTGACAACAGCTGATACCATTCGTGTAATAACACGTGTATACACAAATTAGCTATCTCCCACCTACACAACCCTATTTGTTCTGTTGAACTATACTGTAAAAAACAGTACTTTACACGTAACTACCTAAGTAAATACATCCCAACAATGTGTATTTCCTCTGCTAAACACTGAAAGCAACATGGCTGACATAAATAGTAAAGCCCTGGGACTGACAGATGGTGTGAACCAGAATGTAACATCAAAAGCAAGGAAGTAGCTCCTAGTAGTAAATAGCTACTTACACCACTTAGACAGTACAAATAATTCTAACAATTATTGCAGATATAAGAATAAAATGTCTGAAACCTGCAAAAGTAGTGCTGTAACTACAACAAAGCCTACTGCATACAGGCAACATAAATCAATTCCGAAAACTATCCGAGGGATCCCGGAAAATTGCAGTGGTATGTAATATGCCATAATTTAAAAACTAGAGCAACCTACAGTAGAAAAGACAGACAAATATGGCAAATACTAAATACAAGTCATCCATTTCTGCTGTTGTGGAGGGCTTCCCCCCCCCCAATTATATATATATCAACTCCGGGATTGCACTACACTGAGGATAGGGCAAAGTTTCCAATCCTCATTGTATCATGATCTCACTGTGAGTACACTACGTTAGACATAGGGGTTGTCAGAATTCACTGTTGTAGTTGTGCATGGTGGTAACTTGACAGTAAAATGACATTTTGTTGTTGTGACATTTTGTGTAAATGGGTTTTCCCTGTTCTGGTCTTGGTTATTTGACTTTCAGTGTTATGGGATTTTGTGTATGCGAAGTAGACCCATATATATACATATATATATATATATATATATATATATATATATATATATACATATATATATATATATATATATATATATATATATATATATATATATATATCAAGTTTTCATTGTACTAATTTAATTGCAAAGCAGGTTCTGCAAAGTTAGAACAGCATGCTCTTTCTTTTTATGTCTGTATTTTGTGTATGTATGTATGTAGATGTGTGTGTGTGTGTGTACACACAGAAACACACACACACACACACACACACACACACACACACACACACACACACACACACACACACACACACGCACGTGTTCATATATATATATATATATATATATATATATATATATATATATCTACGTACATACATATGCGTGTGTGTGTATATGGATGTTTGTTGCTTGATCGAACAAGCAGCATTCTGAACCTAACCTTATTAAGCATAAGCACTCAAAAACAAAACATATAGCAAAAAGTACTTAAAATTGTTTCAATGGGCAAGTCCCTTACATTTCCCAAATTGGGACTGCAATAACCCATGACCCCTGCTAATTATATATGCCACCTCTGAGATTGCAGCATAGTGAGGAAAAGGCAAATTCTTGCTGTACAATGATCTAGCACAAGCAAAATAGCCATTATGTATGAAATGAACTTTCAACCAAATTTCTGTATCCCATATATAAGTATATTTATATCTAGAGAGAGAGAAAACATAATTGTTGTTGGGCTGGATTACATAAAGTTCACTGAAGCTATTTGCAGGCAGTGCAACACAGCAAAGGTAGACTTCAGCATATCTGCTGAGGCTGTGTACTCTAGAAGGCAGACAGCTAGTGTTAGGGCAAGGCTGCAACTAAACTAGTTGTCAGATAAGCAAATAATTGACAGGTACCAGCTGTACAGAAAACTTGTGCAGGCTGTCTGCAGCATGTGTGTCCCACACGTCTGTGTATACCCTAAAAAGAACCCCCATCCCCTTGAAACCTGGGTATACTTGCATCTAGGACATTTCAAAGACACATGGGAGATGCTGTGAGTGTGTCACAGACAGCTGCCATGCATATCCTGGCAAAATTCCTGGAAGCAGTGTGCAGGGATATTGGTGAATACTTACACTTTTCATCTACCGCCAGGAAGTGGAGAACTGCAATGCAAAAGTTTTACAGCATTGCAAACTTCCCCCATATATTAAGTGCAATAGATTGCACCCACATACCTATCAGGACACCAGTGCATCCTAAAGCAGACCAATGAATAAACAGAAATGGATGGCCATTTATCAATGGCCAGGTCATGTGTGAAACTGACGGCAGCATAATAAACATCATGGCAACACAGTCTGGAAGTGTCCATGATGTGGTTACATGTAGGAAGACTAGACTGGGGCTGTATTTCAGCAAGGTAAAATACTTGAGGGACTACTATTAGGTAAGTACAGGAACACAGCTAAGATTATCTGATATTTAACTGTTAGCCTAGAGGGTTTCCTCTGTACTTTAAGTGCTAGCCACAAAGTTTGAGAATTCATTTTATGTTCAATTTCTGAGTGACTTGGTTAGCTACAATCACCTGCATTAGAAGCTGAAGTTAAGTGCAAACTTGCAGTACCATGTTTTATTCGTCTGTTAAGTGCAAACTTGCAGTTTTAAAAGTACTGTATTTTATTTTTTTCTGTTACCTAATTGTTTCACTGTATAGTGTGCTGTGTATCTCTCTGCAGTTATTTCCCCATCCACCCTCTCTGTTCTTGTCTTGGAGTTAGTCTTGGTGGCTCTGGAATTGCCCGCCCCTCCTGTAAGTCTGTATTTGAACACTCCTCCCGGGTCCATCTCATTTTCTCACTTAACCAAGTACAGTGGGATCATATTCTGAGTCTAGTGTTCACTCTGCTTAATACAGAGAGAAGATCTGAGAAGGCCAACCCACTTAGGTTCTTCTTTCCTCTCTCCTTGCACTTAAAAAAATGCACTTTATTAATCTGCTTTTAGTGTATTTGTGTTTCCTCCTACTTTATTTTGCTTTTGCCTCTTCTTAAAAGTACTCAATTTTATTTATTCTGATGTATTTATTACTGTTTGGTAGTAGCCTGATTAAATTGTAACTGTTATTCTAAGTCTTTTGGTTTAAGTACTTGGGCTTCATACCAGTTGTTTTACATTAAGAAGGGTTGTGGTCTGCACTGTTGTGGCAGGACAGGTAGCTTACATCCTTCTAAGCTGAGAATTGCTGATTAAAGGCTCAGTGATTGCTATTCTAAAAGTGTATTAGTTCTGGTATAAGCACTTGGGCTTCTAGGCTAGTTATTCTACATTAAGAAAGTTTGTGGTCTGCACTCTTGTGGGGGGAGAGGCTGGATTCTGCCCTTCTGAGCTGGGAATTTCTGGTCACCGGCTTATTGTGCCTGCTTATTTGAACTATTTCTTTCTGAAATTGGTGCGCCTTGTTGCTGTAGCATAGACCAGATTCAGGCCTGCTGAATCTAGTTTTGTTTGTATAACTTGAGCACTGATCCAGGCCATCTTTTTTTGGAGAAGGTTCGCATGCACCCTAGTGGCAGGAGTGTGCAGTTAGAACTTGTCTGATTGAAGATTGCTGGAACATGGCTTAGTTTTGAGCTTTTTCTGGTTAGTTGGGTAACCTGTTTAAATCAGTTTGTTCGTTTACTATTGTTTTATATTATATATATATATATATATATATATATATATATATATATATATATAAATTGCACTTTATTACTGTATTTGTGTTTCTTCCTACTTTATTACTAGGGGCATTGAGTACAACTCTGATCTGAGATACATAACAATAAGTATCATTTTCTGTGCATTTAAAGTGTTTTTTTTGGTTGTATCTGCTTTATTTTCTGAAAAAAAAAAAATATATATATATATATATATATATATATATATATATATATATATATATATATATATATACATGTTTCCTGTCTTTCTAAGCAAGTATAGTCCAGTTTTCAGGTTAGTGCTGAATTCAGGGCTGTGTTACAAGTCGCTGTGTTTACCCATTCCTTACTTGGATAGAAGGAAGTTTCTCTGTTCACCTGTGAGAAAGGGGAGCTTTGAGCAGCCTATCTGTCCCTTGAGGAGTAGTATCAGCCCAGAAATTAGTAGTTTATTGGCCATTTTGAGCTAATTTCTATCTCTTTCATTTCCCTGCTATAAAAAACGCATTTGCCCCTGTTTTGCATGCCGGGTAGCGCCGGTTAGCTAGGGTATAACTATTCCCGGCTCTGCAAAGTCTCTTCTTCAATTTTTCCCTTGGAACTAGACAAACATTCAATTAAGCACTCAAACCATTCATTTCACAGCCTGGCACTTGCTCAAAACTCATATCAAGCACTTATAAACCCTAGCACTAGACCCTCCTATACTGTACAGAAGGACAAGGCTTTCTATTCGACCTTACCAGCCAATCAGTAAAACAGTTCACTGTACCCATCCAGGCATGCTCAAATGGCAGTTTCAAGTGTACTCTCCAGTCCAGCTAGTGAATCTGGGCATTTTGACACAATGTTACAACTGCCTCATGTACACAGACAACCCTCTTCTCCTACCACCAAACACTAATACATGCGATAGATGCAATTATACTGCCAAACTGGTGGCTAAGCTCTCTCAACTCAAGACTGGATCAGACAGTCAAGAGAAGAAGGGAAATACTTGCATCACACCACCAGTCTCACATAGACCCATTAAACCAGCACAGGCAAACAACACACATAAATACATGAAAACATACTCGGAGGCTCTAAATAAAATCTGCAAAAGCAACAGAGACCTCCAAAGCAGACATCCAAGCAACCTCCACCCCCCCATACTTCACAAAACCAGTGTGCCGTGCAATCACAGCCCTTAAGGCAAAATAACATATCCAACACACTAATAATAGGTGACTCTATATTTAGGCACACTGACATCCCACTCACTAGGCTGAGCAAGGGGAAAGTTACTGTTAGCTGCCTGTCAGGTGCCAGGATCCACCACATAACACAAGCACTCAGGTCACTCCAGAACAAGTACAAATATGACTCTGTCTTTGTCCATGTTGGTGTGAATGACATGAGCCATACCTCCCTGGACTACATGAAAAGAGACATGGAAGAGCTCTATGATCACGTAGCCCAGGCTGGTATGACCCTGACCCTGAGTAGCATCCTGCCCTCACCAAGAATGATACCATGGTATAAAGAAAAAATGATCAATTTCAACAATTGGCTAAGTTTCTGGTGTCATTCAAAGGGGATCCAGTATCTGTCCACCTGGGATGACATGCTCAACAAGCCACGCTGCTTCACTAGAGATGGCTTGCACCTGTCACCCTTAGGCTTCCGAATACTGGCCAAGGCTCTTGCCACCCCTATAGTGCCTTTTTTAGGCAAGGCTGAAAAGACAAACCCACCGCCGTAAATAGCACAAGTAACAAAAAACTGAGGGTAATGCTACTCAATGCCAGAAGTCTAAACCTCAAAATGAACGCATTTGAGGCACTCCTCAGTATGGAGAAAATCGATATATGTTCAGTAACAGAAACCTGGTTTAAGGCTCCAGAGAGCACCCCAGCACTACCAGGCTACAACTCATACCATACATTTCGGCCATAGAACCCGGACCGAAATACAAAAGGTGGGGGCTTATCCATATTCATCAAAGATAACCACACCTCCAGGTTAGTGGCACAGCACAATGCTTCAGAGATCATCCATGTGCAACTAACAATGAGCAAAACTGCAATTCAAATTATAGCTTGCTACAGATCACTCAACATATCCCAAGACCCCCATTCCACGTTTCTGGAAACACTGGGAAACATAAATGTCTCACCAAACATCCTAATATTGGGTGATTTCAATTACCCAAACATTAACTGGGAGAATTTCTCTAGTACTTACTCCCTTGCCCAATATTTCCTAGAATTTATAAAGTCAAACACCCTGGATCAACTGATCAACACTCCCACCAGAGGTGACAACATATTGGACCTGGTCATCACCAACATGGGCGACCGATGTTCCACACCGGAGGTCAATCCCTTGCTGGTTAGATCTGACCATAAAAAAATCACTCTGGATATCCACATTCTGCCCCCACCTCCGGTCAAGGAAACCACAGTGAAAAACTTTTTAAAAGCAAACTTCACATTACTTAAGACAGAGGTGGGAAGTTTCAAAGCCCCCATGCTAAAGGATAATGCTGTCCAAGCTGCAAAATCCTTTAATAATGCATTATATGGGCACCTACAAGAATTCATGGATCGTGCTATCCCAAGCAAAACCAAGACTCACTCCTCCAAGAAAAGGAAACCAGCCTGGTGGACCCCTGCCATAAACAAGTTATACAACAGAAGGAGGAAACTAGTACAGAAAAGAGCAAAATCCCAACAAGGGAAGATATCCCTGATCAGTGTCAGCAAGAAACTACGATTCCTCATAAAATCATCCAAGGCTAGCTCTGAAAGACAAATTGCCAAGGACTCCAAAGATAACCACAAGGCATTCTTCAGCTATGTCAAGAATCTAAGTGGCAATGCTCAGATCTGCTTGGAGTTAGTGCAGAATGGCACAAAATACACTGACCCGACAGATATTGCCAACATCCTGGCAGACAGGTTCAGTGCAAATGTCACCCCCTCTCACCCCCTAAAGGGCCCATAACCATACCAGAAGAATGTAGAGCCCCTGAAATCACAGACACTCAAGTTTAAACAGCCCTCTCCAAAGCCAAAACACAGCATCAATGGGACCCGACGGTGATCCAGGCTGCGTCCAACACAAGCTCAAAGACGAACTAACCCTTGACCTAAACACACTATTCAAACTCAGCCTCTCCACAGGCTACATACCCATAGAGTGGCACACAGCAATGGTTATTCCACTCCACAAAGGTGGAGCCACAACAGACCCCGGGAACTATCACCCTATAAGCCTGACTAGCTTGGTCTGCAAGGCTATGGATCATCATGGAACTCATTAGCAGAGACATTGGGAACCCCCAAACACTGGACCCTACCCAGTTCAGCTTTATTAAGGGCAGATCATGCCTTCTAAACCTGGTGAACTTCTTTGAGACAATTACCAAGGCTATAGTCAAGGGAAAGGTGGTACACACAGCCTACCTAGACCTCACAAAGGCCTTTGACACCATTCCCCATTCTGGTATTATAGACAAGCTTACCAGCCTGAACATAAACTCCTATGTCACAAGATGGGTTACCAACTGGCTCATGGACAGAACCCACATGTTGAGAGTTGTGAGAGCTAGGTCCGACTCTAAACCGGTTACAAGTGGCATTCCCCAGGGCTCAGTCCTAGGACCCCTCCTGTTCAGCATATACTTCTCAGAGGTACAGGCAAGCACAGGAGGACTATGGCTGACCAAGTTCACAGACAACTGCAAACTAGGGGCTATAACTGAGTCTCCGGCTGACACAGACATCCTCCAAAAGGGTCTCAGTGAGATGGATACCTGGTGTCAAAATATGGTTTCAAGCTAAATGACAAAAAGTGCATAGTCTTCTCCTTTGGAAAAAACAAAGTACCCACAAACTACCACATAGGTGGTAGTCCCATAAATATGGAAGCCGTAATAAGGGATCTGGGGACCCAAGTAGATAGTAATCTCTCTTTTGATAATCACATTGCCAAAGTGGTTAGAAAATCCTTCTATCTGGCTTACCTAATCGCAAAAGGGTTCACATCCAGATCAAAAGAGGTCATTGTGCCCCTCTACTCATCACTCATCAGACCCATCATAGAGTACAACACCCCATTTGGGATGTACCTTACAAGACACCTGCAACAGCTGGAAAGACCACAGAAGTACCTCACCAAGAGGATCACTAGCCTCAAACAGATGCCCTATGCAGCTCGACTGAAGAAACTACAGCTGTACTCAGTTGCATACCGCCTACTCATAGGTGATCTCTGCCTGACATACAAGGCCATGTCCAACCCAGAAATGATGGACATGCTCCACCTAAAGAAAACCATATCCCCTCGAGCCACACGCTGTAGGGATCTAAACATCACCACAACAATAAATAGGATGTGCTGGAGGGATAGATTCCTGTCCCAGAGACTTCCCATGCTTTGGTATAAGATTCCAATCTACATTAGGCAGAGCTCCTCACTAACACTCTTCAAGAGAAACCTTGACGAGTGAATGGGAAACAGAAAGTTTACCCCAGGGATCACTTCAGTGACTCTGCTGGACAGAGGCACAGGGAACTAATCTAAGGGGGCGGCAAAAGCCAACACATTCTGGCTAGGCTTATAAATGCCTTTGGGCAGATAGCCTAGTACCTACCTATGAACCTATGAACCTATGTTAGATAAGGATACTCCTCTCAACAATATCCATGCTGACCAACTGTGTTTTTATTCCCCACATCAAGTGACTGTAGTTATCCGCTTGAGCTGTGGCTAATGACATGATACCATGAACAGTCTAACCTTGCACAGGAGGTCTAAAATAGCGCACATGCAACAACCAGAACCACCATAGACTGTGTGTTTGGTGTACTGAAAGCTTGGTTCAGATGTCTGGACACATCTGGGGGTGCACTGCAATACACACCTAAGAAAGCAGCACAGATGAGAACAGTGTATGCCATGCTGCACAACATCCTAAGTAGAGCACCTAGTGGCTGTGGTGCATTTGTGGGTGAACTACTTCAAGAACCCTAGATGTTTGAAGAGGTCATCCCACAGGTAGCAGAGGAGGAGCAGGAGAACTTAGGAGGCAGATGACATAGGCATAGGCAACGTAGGGTATAACCACAAGTGAAGGCCTAGGCAACACAGCAGCATCTGACCCACAACTTTGAGTCGTGACAAGCCACACATGCATGAGTACACAGATTAAAAATTGATGTTCAGGTTTTGCCCATCCCAGCAGCACAGATTGCATCTAATGGCAATTACCCACTATATGTACACACCAAGCATCAGGCATTACACCATCATCATAACTTATAACATTATGAACACATGCAAATCTGTCACATCAGGGATTGTCAGTTTAGGACACAAATGACACAGGTAGGTATACACACTCAGATTGTTGTGTCAATGTATGGAAAACAATAATGGTCAGACATCAGTGCAACACATTCTTATCTCTACAAAATAATAACATGAAAAAAGAGAAACAACACAGGAGATAATGCAGTACTTTTAATATCTCCAATAAAAATATGTCACAGTAACCTAGTAATGCAATATATAGAGTCAGATATGTTCATGAAACTGTTTGACTCATTCTAACACAGTTTAGGCCAACCACGCTGAATGCTCACACCGTGGTCTGCTCTGCTCTACCATGTACAGAAAGACATGGCCTAGGTTGCTCCACAGATGAGACTGAACAGGGGACAACACCATGTTGATGTGAAGGAGCATGACTGTGAGCTGAACGTGTTGTAGTGACTGGCGGGACCACAGCAGATGGGCCAGCAGTGGAATTGTGTGGACATTGGAGAATAACACTGATGGTCAATGGTCAATGGTGGTTCTGCTGAGAGGTGACCCGCCTCTCCCATGTTGCAATCAGCTAAGCACAGTCAGGGTACGCAGAGTCCTGCTTGTACTACCACACTGCTGTAGTACTGTAGAGGCCAGGGTTTCAAATGACCATGCCACAGCTATTATACTTTGGTTCTGAGAAGCCAGTAAAACCATTACCTCACAATGTCTGCACTTCTCTCCTTTGTGCAACACACACACACACACACACACACACACACACACACACACACACACACACACACACACACACACACACACACACACACAGCTGGTGTGCAACCTGATCTGTGCATAGGCAAGTACATGGATGTCTGACCCATGACATTGCTGGGAATGTTCATTTGTCTGTAGGAGTAGGCAGACCCCTCTGATACCTGGCCATGCGCACCATCTACATGCCTATATCTACTGCAATGTCCAGTATCAGCAAGTTGTGGGGAACTGTCTAAATCAGCAACAATCTCAACTTGGGTCTGTGTTTCAATGGCCTCATCCTGTGCACCATCCGATGTCCCATCATTCTCAGAATGCCCACATATGTTTCTATTCACATTTGAGGCTACAGCACTACTGTCAACATCTTGGATAAACTGTATCAACACATCAGTGCCATTTCCCTGTGTGTCAGGGGCCATGCTACCACACTGAGAAATACCAGATCCAACATCATGATCACTGGATGAGATAATGGAGGATACAGAAAGTTGATCTGCTAAAAGAAGATACAGATGACACAGGGCAGGAGAATGTGTTTACATCACATGCTGGATATCATCAAAGACATATGACATATATATCTCATTGCAAATGTTATGTGTGCTTCAGGGAATGTACATAACATGGAGTATACAATTAGGTTACGTAGCTAACATACATGACATATGTGATGAATACAAACATAGCATACCCCTTACAACTCCTTCTGGAAAGACAGTTCTGTTGATGATGGATGAAAATCAACTACTGTAGTGAAAAAAAAATCAGCATTACTGAGCAAATCATTGCCATCATTAACCATGTGAACTCTGTTAAAACATACAGAAGGTTTGACATAGACATACCACTTACCTGTGCAGTGAATGAGGTTGATGCAGTCTGGTCCAGGAATGGGAAGAAAGACAGTATTAATGGAGGAGGACAACAACAAGAGTAACAGCAATGACACATATGAAATATAGTTAAAAGCACACCACTGACAGACTTCCAGTGTTCAGAGTTTGTAGGTTGTACTGTGGATCCTGCAGTGGGAAAGTAAATAGAAAGACAACACAGTTATGTATTGAGCCAAAATAATACAGACAGCATGATGTATACAAAACAGTAACAGGAGCTGCAGACACTCATGTGATGGACTTTGTGCCTGTAGGCCAGATGGCCCTCTGTTAAAAATGATGACATTAATGCTGCACATTGATGCAAACTATATACATTTTGCAGTAACATATCTGGTCTGTTTGAACTTGCACCTGCACAGTTTGGACCTCCAATGGGTGTACTTGCAGAGAACAATGTTAGGGAAATATCAATATGACAGTAAACAGCAGTGTCATGACATGAGGCTGAGGCAATAACAGGTAGTGGTCACAGTAACACTGTATGGAGACACTCACATGCCGTTACCTGGTGTTGTTGCAAAGGAGATGGACCTGTGAGTACTAATGCAGACATCAGGAGTAAAAACACAAATAATGCCACTCTGGAAATAGTATAAGTGGAAAGCAACAAATCAGTCAGTAACAAAAAGAGAAGATCCACTTCACCTCCACGACTCAAATCATATAAAACCAAGACGTATTTATTAGGTTAGCGCTTTCATGCTTCAACAGACACTTCTTCAGACCATAAAACATATAAAAACATATAAAAATAAATCATTATATATATATATATATATATATATATATATATATATATATATATATATATATATATATACACATCACAACATCACAGGACCATTCAAACCTGGAAATGTATCACTATTTAACTTAATGATCCAGTTTGTCTCCCTTTGTTCAAGGGAATTATTTAAGTCACCTAGTCTCCCATTGCTGACAAGCTGTTCCAGTACTTTAAATTTAAAATTATGTGAGCCACTAGTATTCATGACATGTGTTGCTAAGCATTAGTAGTGTGTCTTTTCCTGATGGCTAATAAATGTTCCCTAACCCTTTCTTTAAGCTGTCTTTTTTGTTTTAGCCAGATAAAAACACGTGCATGACTGGCAAGTAGCCAAATAAACAACAAAAGTACTCTTGCAGTCTGCTATACAATGTATAAAATGTTTATAATGAGTAACTGGGTGCTCAAAACATGACATGTATCTATAAATGTACAAAAATTACATTGACCACACCCAGACATGTAACCTTCTCTAGATCCCGTAGGGGGTCTATTCACATCATAACATAACGTTTCAAATTACTTTTGTTCTTAAAAACAAATCTGGGAGTTGAACTAACCACCTGCCCTATCTTATCAACTAACAATAATACCGGCCAATGCTTCTTCATAATTTCACAGAAATAACCATGATCACTAGTATAATGCATCAAAAAATTGACGGAATTGATCTCTCTGTCACTATGTCTAACAAATCGTCTTCTTTCTCCATTCAATAAAGGTAGGGCTGTGGTACGTCACAATTGCATGACCTCCTTTGTCATATTATTAACCTCTTTAATGGAGTAGCCCCTCTCCTTAAACTCATCAGATAACTTCAATATATCACTTTCAAACACACTCTGCACACTATTTAGTCTAGATGTACGCATCCCTTGTCCTTTCATGATATTCCTAAAGATTCTACGTGAATGCATACTATCTCTACTTAAAATATTATTAACACGACATTCTTTTCTAAAAAGCGTGGTAGCTATACAGCCATCATTGTCTCTATAAATACAACACATACAAAAAATCAATAGCATCCATAGAGAATTTATAAGTAAATCTCAGGAATGCCATTGTGGTGTGTAAATAATAAACAAAATCTGGAATCAAATCAGGTGAACCCTGCCACAAAATAAAAAGATCATCAACAAATCTCTTAAAGAAAACAATATGTTTCATAAATGGATGATCATTCAACAGACACATATTTTCCCAACAACTCATCACAAGGTTCACATAACTATTCGCACAGGGAGTGCCCATGGCAACTCTCTGTTTTTGCCAGAAATATTTTCCATCAAAACAAAATACATTGTGCTCTAAAATAACACTTAACAATGAGCAGAGCAACATTCTATTCGTCTCATTGATATTAAACATATTTTCATAACATCATTTAACATCCTCAAGCCGTCATCATTACGAATCTTAGTGAACAACGATTGAACATCCAGCGTTAAAAAACATAACTTCTCCCCATTATCATAAAACCTTAGAAACTCTAATAAATCTATTAAAAAAAAACACTGGTATCTTTCAGGATAGAATCAGACTTATCCACTAACACCCTAAGTTCCTTCTCAACAAAAATGGACATGGACTCAGTAGCAGACATCATTACACATGTTGGTTGCACTGTTCTGTCTGTACTGCAGTTGTATGACTACATGACATTAAACTTATGTACATCATCATCATTCTTTGTGGATGTGTGTGCACTGCTGCTGTACATCAACAATGACAATACATGAATATGCATGCAACAACAATATGCAGTGATTTGTTTCTATACTCTGCCATGCCATGGAAAGAAAGACATGAATGTTTGGCCTAGAACGTCAGCTTCTATCCCACCACTGGGTATGCATCACTCTGCTCCTGCTGTATGCAGGGATGTCAGAAATACTGTGATGTCATTGGGGGGGTCAATGGTAGTCCAGCACCAAGGAAATCCCTTGATATCTGATATCATCTTACCCTGCTGGTTGCATGGATGATCATGTCTGATCAGCATCATCAACAGGCATCACAGTATCTGTTGTGACCTTCAACCACATTTATCATGTTGATGAGGTCGGTCCAGATTTCATTTCTCCAAACTGTATTCCCAGAATGGCCAAGGAGTCTCTGTCCATGCTGTTGGAGAGCATCAAGTATGATGTCATTTACCTGTGGGAAGAAACCATCACCCCTAGGATACTTGGCCATCTGAAAGACAGAGAGATGCACATGATCATATTTTTGTATGAGCCCAGTTATACAGATGTTTTTTTGGACAGCATATGTCAGCATAAACAGTATGCATTCCTGTGCAATGAAAAAGTCTATAAAACACTGTCTGTAAGAAATACTAATGTGACATATGAAAAGTAGCAATGCCTACATACATAACATTTGTAAAATAAACAGAACTTATAACATCTTTAGAGGCTATGTGTGGGATTATCTGATTAAATCCAAAGACAGCAGCATCATGCCATCAGAGTCTACTTCCATTTCATCTGAAAATACTAGAGAAAGTAATACTTGAACAACTTACAGAAAGTGTCAGAAAACCTCATGATGCATAGGCAGGCCACTGACAGCATGGATCCTTTGTATATTGATCCAGTACTTATAAGACTTTTAAAAAACATCAGTGAAGAAATGTCCATAATAGCAACAGAACATAGTATTAAGAAATATCTGTAACATACAGAGAACACAGTACATACACATAATGTCGGAATCTAGATTTACACAATTACATCACAGAGTGTGAGGAATTACCAGTAAGAAGTATGGATGATCTGCAAATTTGTCTTTATGTACTGTTCACATTTCCATTGTAAATCTGTCTATACAACTGCATATGGGAATGAAATCAGTTAGTGAAAATGGCAACACCTGTATGCATAAAAGTCAATTAAACACAAGTTCAGTAACTTAACAACAATTTCTGTTAAAGCACACATTTTAAATAAACATAAATTTAGACAGGTATCTTTGAGAATGGAAACTTTAACAAAAGCAATATTCACCAAAACAGAAATGAGACCACTTGCCAATGTACCTTTCATTTCGAGTCACTCAAAGTAAAACACCTAATGTGCACCCATCTTTAACTACTACTTGCACCAAACATAATTAAAGAGCTTCATTAAAATTCTTTGTGCACCTCCATGTAAATTGGCTGCATGCAACTTAACACCCAAGTATACTGCATAAATATCCAATAAGTATCGATAAATGGTACCATGTATGGCATGTGCCAGTTATCTTAGATTTTGCATTCATCCTATATTTTCTACTGGAGGATCAAGATGGCTACTTTGAGGAAGCTGAGATATGTCTGTGCACCCAGCTGGACTGAGGAGGAGACCACCAAGATGCTGACTATCTATGCTGGAGTGGAGCATTAGATGACAGCCAGGCCAAGGAATTTTGCAATGATATACATCTTGAAAGGGATTGCAAGGGAGCACCTAAGATGCAGAGGGATCTACCACACTGGAGTAGAGGTTCACCATGCTTTTGATGACCTACTCTGCAGTGATGCAGAAGAGCTTCATTGGAGGGTCACTGAGGTGCGTTGACAGCCTGTGGATCCCTACAGTAAGTATGACTACCCTACGTATACCTGAGCATTCCTATGTAAATTAGCAATATATCTCTGCCCCATATATATCAGATAAATGTTTTTTATAACCATTAAGTAGCTGTTGTGATGATTACTTCATAGGGATAATTAATAACTAATAAAATTGGGATGAAAGTGTTAATTTAAGGTTCATTTATTGGTTCTTTATTGCCTTGTTCATTTGCCACAGGTTTTGTTTTTTACATTTCAAAAACTGTGCTGAAAAACTGATTTAATGCTACATGGTATTTCAACATTTTGGATTTAAATAACAGTTTTAAGCACAGCTATAGTGTGATTATTTCACTTACCTTACTGATACATGATGGGTATTCACGCATTCTAAGCAATATACATAGTAAGGTGAAATATACAGGCCTATAACAAGGATCAGATGCATTTCATTTCACAAAACAGAAAAAGTAATCAATATACCTCTCTCCTTCCACTGCTCCTCAAGCCTGTGCATTTTCCTGATGCACATTGCCTGATTCCTGGTGTTGTCTTCATCACCTGATATAAGATAAGAAAAACTATGAATGATTTCTTCAAATAAAAGTGACATTCATTTCTCAGAACATTTTCTAGACAATTTACTTCTGAAGAACATTAAACAACCACCATTCCTATTTTTCAAGGTTACATACAGGTTTTAACATCTTTAATCGTAGACTGGAGGACATGTGATTCAAACCTGCAACTGCAGTATGTATCTAAGCTTGAACCTTACCAGCCACCTGCCTAGCTCATCCATTTGGACTGAAAGGGTTTGTTATGAATGCATTGAAAAGTCTTGGCTGTATGACACCACCTGGATGGGGAGATGGTCTACTAATATGGATCCTGACTTAGGATTTCATGGAATGAGCATGTGCTGATCAAGTAAATAAAGAGTTATAAAACATTAATTCATGTCAGCACTGTGGTCAGAAACATTAACATTAACAGAACACATACATTCCTCAGACAGTGGGAAAATGTCATGTACCATAGACCTTCTGTTAACAGAACCATGCAAGTTGCTGTACATGAGGGACACAGTAAGGTATGTGGGAGGATTAAGACATTCCTTGGCAAAGTGCACATCACAAAGCAAATACATACATTTACTCTGTTCTCCATTTCAGCTGTAAGTCTGCCCATCTCACCCCATCAAAAGATAAGGAAGATGTTGTTCTTGAACTGAATGCAACAATGATAAATCAAAGCTCGACAGAACTTTTAAAAGTAATCTCCTGGATTCACTATCCTTCCATGCAGGAATAGCTTAGGCTGCACAGAAGTGGTCATTTAGGAGCAGGACAGCAGCTCGTCATGCATATCAATGAAGGCACGCTGCCGGAGCTCCTAAACGGACACAGAGCGTGTACGAGTGCAGGGGGCATGTCTGAGAGCAGAGCTCTCAGAATATACATGCCCCTGCAATCAAGAACAGCAGTTTATGAATAAGAATGAGCAAGACCGCTCATAGGTGTTCGCATACCCCCAGCAACATATAAAGAAGCTTTTTTTATGAAACAGATAAAATTTAACCGTAGGGGCACGGGTCTGCCCATCGCTTAGTTACGTTTAATGCAGCTAAAATGGCACAAGAGGATAAAAATCAAGATATATGCAAATAAAACAGTACTGCAATAGTGTAGTGGGCAGAGCATTTGCCTTACGCGCAGTCATTCCCGGTTCGACTCCCACTCCAGTACATTCCATTTTCCATGTCAAATCACTTTTTGACCAATATTTTTTGTTGCATAACCTACAAAATAACATATATTTGTGAACTGGAGATTAAATGCAAATGTGAGGTGTTGTCATAATGTTGTAAAATCCACAGATAATCACAAGTGCCCCATACAGTATATGTACACAGGAACCAGGGATACAAATCGAAGGTACAATGTGTAATGAATGCTAAATCCATAGACTTTCCAAATCCACCACCTTCCCAAGAACCATTTTACATTACTGTC
This sequence comes from Protopterus annectens, assembly GCF_019279795.1. Taxonomy (NCBI): domain Eukaryota; kingdom Metazoa; phylum Chordata; order Ceratodontiformes; family Protopteridae; genus Protopterus; species Protopterus annectens. The sequence continues at coordinate 193,948,322 of NC_056726.1, forward strand.
TAAATTAGTGCGGTGGTAAGTAGGAGTAAGCACTATTAAGCAAGAGGAAGCATATTTATGCAGTAATAAGCAGGTTTAAGCTTGTTGCATGGGGGTAAGCAATGTGCACACAGGTTAAGCAATATTGAAGCTAACTCTCTGTAAGCATATTTAACCAGAGGTTAGCATTGCTTACCTTCATGCAATCCCACGCAAACCCACTTACAATTGTTTAAAAGTGCCTTAATCACTCTGTATGCAACAATTGCTGTTCTGGCCAGAAAGAAAATAAACAGCCTTTCCAGGTCTAGAACCCAGGACCCTGTACATTATAATCACATTAGTCAATCACTAAGCTATCACAGCAGTACATAAGATTAAGGTATCACCAAACAGATCCTCACTATAGGAAAATAAAACTGAACATGTGAAAGGAATCTATATACAGTTTTATGTTGTATAACCTGCTACATAACATAAATATGTGAAATGGAGTACTGCATTAAGCCCAGATGTGAGGTGTCATTTTAATAAAGTGTTGACATCCCCTAATAAACACAAGGACCCCATACAATGTACATACACATGAATCATGGATACCAAACACATATATATAATAAATAATAAATCAATGACAAACAGCAAATAGTATGCAAATTACTAATTGAACTATGCTAAGCATTGCACAGCCCAGCTTAGTAGGTGAAAGCAATGTATAGGCCAGCTTAGTCTGCCCATTGGTATACCCCTTTAAGAAATGCCATCCTTAGGTAAGCAGGTTTGCCCATAGCTTAGCATTTTCAAAACCGACCAATCATGGCAACGTGTGGGAAATTGGCCCTATTTAAACTCAACAGGTATGAATACATCTCATAATTGGTTGCAGCTTTCTCCTGTAGGCACTGTGACTGGTATTGGAGAGGGTGTATGCTTCCGGATGCAGCGCTGGGGCATCCAGGAGTCCAGAGTCATGGCAGGACTCCTTGTGAAAGACCATGACCAGAGACTGCTGCAGGGCCAGTACCAGGGTTCCCAATACAAAACAAAAGCCTGGGACAATCTCACCTGTGACCTTACCAGTGCCACTGGCATACCCCGAAATGGTGAACAGGTCAGACGTCACTATGCCGACCTGAAGTGGAAAAAGCGGGATCTCTTGGTTCAGTATATCCAAGAGGCTAGGAGGATAGGGGATGTCCCAGCCGTGTGTAAGTATAAGTCCACTACCTGTTTAATAATTGCTAGCTCATGTATATTATGGATAGGTATGGCTAAATATTCCTCTTATGTCTTTCACAGTGGCAGATGAGCGGGCTGTGAACCAAGAAGCCCATGCCTGTATATTGCAGCGGTTGTGACGCGAGGCAGGTTAGTAATACTCTTGCATGTACTGTCATAGGAAATAAATCTAATAGTAGTAGTAAGTTAATTGCCTGTATAAAACCTGTATTGTTTAAGGCACATACTGCATACACCAGAGAATATGTAAATAAAAGCATAATAGCCTGACAATAAAGGTCTAACTGCCGGACTGCATGTGTTTACTCTGGTATCATATGGTAATGTAGAGTTGCAATCTCTTAATAGTACTGTTGTACTAAGCACTGCTACTCACACTGTGCTACATAAATAAAATGTGTAGGAATGTCTGTATATGACTGTTGCAATCCCAAAAGGTCATATAGTACAACTGAAAGAGACTTAGACAGAAACCAGGGAAAAGACAGACGACATAATCCAAATAGCACACTCAACTGAGACCTGAACTGTTGTATTTTTAGCACACACAGCCATGGTTCGAATCCTGGGAGTGGTAGTAGGCTGTATGCAGAATCATACCCCACAACTGTAATATATGTCCTGAATGTCCAGTAAATTGGCCCATATCTGCTGCCTGTCACCCTGACCCCTGGCAAATCCATGGGATGATCCCAGACATTTAGACAGCAAACAAGAAATACAACTGATTGTCAGACATCTGTAACAACAAACCTGTCACTCTAGCAACTCCCCAAAATGTTATGAGAGTAATAAGCCAGGTATGTCCCATCTCCACCCCATGTTGTCAAGCTGTGACCAGAGTGTGTGCAGTAACAGAGTGAGATGTATGTGCATAATACTAATGTGGAATCTGGTGATTTGTATGGCAACATTCAGGTAGTGCTAACAAACATTGCCCCCACAGGTCTCTCAGATACAAACACTGTGCCTAGAAATAAAAGATTGATATCCTGTACTGGTACTGTTTACTCTGATATTGTATGGCATTGTTAGTGTTGCACTTGCTCTGAATAATAAGGTATTACCCATCACTGTCACCCACACTGTGCTACATAATAAAATGGTCTATGACATCCTGTATAAGAGTGTTGTAATTACAAGGTCAGATTGTAAAACCACAGGAGAATTATAGACAGAAATCAGACAAGATATACGCAGCAATATCTATATAGCACACTCAACCGTGATGGACAGTGTTTTATTTTTAGCAGATGCAGCCATGGTTTAAATCCTAGGAGTGGTAGTAAGCTGTATGCAGAATCATACCCAACAAGTGTACAGAATTGTCCAGAATGTCCAGTTAATCAGACCATATCTGCCGACTGTTACCCTGTCCCCCTGGCATATCAGTGTGCTAATCTCTGACATGTAGGCAGCATTTCATGTCATATAACTGACTGTCAGGCCTGTACATATTTGTAAAATGTCGATGAAAACAAACCTGTCATTGTACAATTCACTAAAGGTTTAAGAGGGCAATAGTCAAAATATGTCCTGGTTCACCTGCATGTGGTCAAAACATGCCCAGAGTGTATGCAATATGAGATGGTCAGGTATGTGCATAACATCAACCTGGAATCTGGGAATATGTGTAGAAACAGGTAGTGTTAACAAACAATACCTCCACAGGTATACCAGGTAAGAGGTGTATACTGCAGGTAAAACTCAGTTCATGTATATAGTTGTCTACATCCATATCATTGTCCAAACTAAGGTGATAGGGTAGTGTACTAATACATGTAAGGTACAGAGCACAGCACTGACTAGGAAAGTAATGAGAACTACAGGAATATACTAGTTGTTAATTGACATCTTTCTCTCCCCTCACCATATCTGCAAAGATAAACTAAATACATAACTCAATCGGTATGTGCTGCATTAAATCTACTGTTGGGATATATGTCCTATTGTTTGATAAATATTTAAATTTGTTTCTATGCATGTGCCATGTTGAAATACTCCCACACTGGTGGCATGCTGCCATCAATGTACCTGCATGCTGTTGTAATGGCCACTGTGGTTTCATATATGCATGTGTTCTGTTTGCTATGCAACTGTTCCATATCTGGTGTTTTGGGTTAATGGGAATATCTATGCATGCTGTTATAGCTAATGTTGGAATGTGTTGACTATTACTAACCCACAAATGTTCTAAAATTGAAACACCATAGCACGTTTGGGAAGGCCGCTCCCGGTGGACCCAACTGTCCCACCTCAGCTGGCTGTGGCACTGGGTGCCATCACATCTGGGGCCCACCCCGGACCTCCTCATCCGCTGGTCCTTCACCACCTTTAGGTGGAACCATCTCAGGGGATAGGGCTCACCCCCCCCTGAGAGTGGGTGTGGACAAGACACTGTCAGCCATTGCCAGGTCCGGGGTGTGGTGCATAGCGAGCTCCCCAGGGAGTTTGGAGATCTGCTACACCAGCTTGAGGGCTGTGTGTCACAAATAGGGGGTCGACCTGGCCCTCCTACTCAGCCCCC
>NC_056726.1:194254566-194454566 GCF_019279795.1 Protopterus annectens
TAAATTGCTTATCTAATCTCACTTTCCAATCCTTTCTAATCTCCTTTGATTGGTTCCTGTAGTTATCATGCAATATTTTATATGCCCTACTAATTATCCCCTTTTTAACAGCAACGTCTGTTCTGTATTCATCTAAAAGCTCTACAAGTGCTAGTTTTTCACTTATCTGAGAGGTTGATGGTTATTATAGTGGATAAGATGTTTACTTGACAGACACAAGGTACAGGGTTTGATTCTCCCCTTTGAAAGGAAAACTAGCTAGGTTTAAAATGGCCCACAAGGGCAGTTAATCTACGAGGACCCGCCATTTTTTTCTTTTTGCCTATTCTCTATCAATCCATAATAGGGAAGGCAATCTCTAGCCTGCAGTCTAAATGTATTCTTGCCCTCTTCTTATTCTACTACCATTCCCTCTCTATTTGCTCCCAAAACTTCGTTCCTTTGCCAGTTTTCCTCAGTAATTTCCAGCCCACTCTTGTCTTTTATTTGTACCCCTAATTGTAGTCATCCCTATCAGAAGAATATCCTTTCTCCTTCCCCATGTTGGTTTAGTTCTTAGAATACTTTGTGCTACTTTATGAATATAATATTTTGTATGGCTGTTGTTATTCTCCTTAAGGATTTGCATCTAAAATCCTATTCTCTCCTTATTTCTTGAGCCCACCCAGTTTCATTCTGATCCCTTTCCACCATCCCTTATCACTTTGAATTATGGCTTTCTGTTTGTACTGTGTATCGAAGTCTTAACTGTGTAGCTCTAAAATTTCCCTTCCAATCACGTAATCCCAAATTTCCTTGTTCTATTAGAAGGCTCAACATACAAATGTGACTCTTGCCCTAGTCCCCTCCCTGATAAAATCCTTCAACTCTTTATTAACTGCTATCCACAACTTCTCTTCTGGTTAATAATATGTGCTTGACCTGTGTATAAAACTAAAGAGAATAAAGACATTTTTACTGCTTGTATCTTTCTATCCATATTCATCAAACAGAGCTTCCAGTTTCTCAGTTTTTTATTATCTTTTGTTTAGTCTCTCCCTGCATAGCCTTAGCTGCCATAACAGAATTCTTTTTAGCCCATACTTCTAAGTACTTCATTTTATAATGACCCCATAAATATGGGTATTGGTGAACTAGTTCACATGTAGGTATATAGCTTACAGCTATTGCCTTTGTTTTATTGGATCATAATAGTTCTATTAATGTTGTCAAATTTTCCTCCCCTTCACAAAACCACATTGATTGATATCTATCAGTTTTGGCAACACCTTTCCCATTCTTTTAGCCATTATAGACATAAACACTTTATAATCATGGTTTAGGATCAAAAAGGGCCTATATGAAGCTAGATCTCATGGGTCTTTTCCATCTTTAGGTATTACAGCCACCACAACTTTCTTTGAGGATGTTGGTGCTTCACCTCCTTTTAAAATACTGTTAAACAAAACCTTCCAGATCTTTATCACTTTCTTCCCTCCTAGCTTCCAAATACCCACAGGAATGCCATCTGTTCCTTGAGACTTTCCTGTAGATTGGTTATACATCAGATATCCTGATTCATTTTATGCTACTAGGGTCTTCTGACTTCTTTATCCCTATTGTAAGCCTTTTGAATCTATTCTGCTGAGACTGCGTTACTTCATTAATCTTCTTAGTACTCCTGTTTTCTTTAATCTTGATAACAGCCTGAATTTATTGACCCTGTGATGAGTAAGCTGACTTTATTACTCCTTTTAGAACACTTACATTGACTGATCATACTGCCATCATCTCACTGTCTGCAGTCTTGTCAGGGGTTATGTTGATGGTTTTAATGCTAGCAACATTATCTTTCTTGGAAGGAACTGCAAGAGAACAGAGACAGTCAGCTCAAAGGGTGACTGTGTCAGTTGTTTAAAGTTTTATTTCAATTCCCATGAGGGAAAGATATTTTCCTTGGAGGTTTTAAATGCAACATTACTTAGAAAGAACTTATCCATAGGCTTAGGTGGTGAGAATGGCTTTCAAGGAAGAGAGAGAGAGTGTGAGAGAGAGAGAGAGAGAGAGAGAGAGAGAGTGTTGAAGTTGGTCTGAGCACAGAGAAAAGAAGGGTCTATATTAAAAGACTGAAGAGGTGTTTCATCGAAAACCTCTTGGTCGACACATAAAGAGCAAATGCTCAAAACAGTGATTTCTTTCCCTGGGAAAGAAATCTCTTGGCCATCCCCATGTTTTTGCCCCTTTCCTCACCATATTGTGATCTCATAGTTGGTATATTTAGTTAGGGGGGTGTGGGGGGCACAGCCCGCCAAGTTGTTATGTTTGTAAGTGTGTGTGTGTGTGTGTGTGTGTGTGTGTGGGTGTGTGTGGGTGTGGTCTGTGTGTGTGTTTGTGCTGGTGATTTCTTTCCCAGGGAAAGAAATCGCTGTTTTGAGTGTTTGCGCTTTAGTGTATTTGCTCTTTATGTGTTGACCAAGAGGTGTTCGATGAAACACATCTTCGGTCTTTTAATATAGACCCGAAAAGAAAGACTTGACTCAAGTCACTGATAAGATGTCCTAGAATGACAGGAAGAACCACCTGTAGGGGGATTAGGTTTTTGTCGATATCAGATTAAGTATGTCTGATATATACTTAGATAAAATTTCTGGTGGTAGGTTTCCTAGGCTTGTGAATAGTTTGTAACACTTCTAAAAAGAACTTTTTGTTTGACACTAAATTAACAACAAAGCACTTAGCTGAAGACTCATGACAGAACGATGAGAGATGTTGCCCTGCTGCTGTCAGAGTATGTCCCAGTTAAATGGGGAGAGAAAAGTACCTTTGTACCGTCCAACAGGAAAGAGAACTATAGCTGTCATGATCAACAAGAGACGCAAGATATGTCTTACTTTTTCTCTTCTGACTTTAAAAACACTTTCCACATGTGGGGGATACTCATAAAGCAAGGTGCTTGTCAAGGGTCTTGGGTCCTTGTTTAGAAATGTTGGACTTGGACATCACAAGTTAATGCAAAAATACTTTGACAAGGATGCCATAGGAAACCATAAGAGTGCTTAATTTTAGTCTCAGTTGTCATTCATAACTCAAAGGATTGTTTAACTGTACTTATCTGCCCAAACAGCGGGCAGGATTTATAATGAGCTATATGAAGTGTAGTAATCATGTTCGCATCACATAGTGCCGCCAACACAATAGTGTACAATTTGGTATTCATGAAGCGGTTCTACATGACGTGTAGATGCACCAAACAAAGGAAAATGGCCGAATGCACTAATAGAAAGCATAAAGAGCTACAGTGCATGCTAATTCACCAATCAAATATGGCAAAGCTATTCGTACACTCAGTGTAGGCTTTTGCCATGTCCACCAAAACTCTTTGGAATACAGGCACAATTATAATTAGAAAGAAAAAAAAAAACATGCTGGGGATTGCTGCTGCACTTATGCTGTATATACGCCAGGCTTTAAATCAAGATGCTGCTGTTGCTGTTGCCAGACCTTGCGCAAGATAAAGAAGGGTGTTTAGACCCTGTTTAATTCATCATGGACTGCATGAAACAGAAATTGTTGAGAGATACAAGGTGGATAGGGAAACACTGCAGGACATATGCAAACTCTGCAGCCCATGCCTCAGGCCCCATGGAAATCATGGAGTAACCATCCTAGTGGAAAAAAGGTATGTGCAGCATTTTGTATACCAGCTACTGGTACTTTCTAGAGACCCCCACAGGATACATTAGTGGTGTAACAGCCATCAGCCTGTAGAATATTACATCACAATTTAAATGCAATGCTACTACATGCAAGGGAGCATATCTGATTCCCATGAACACCACAAGAGAGAGCAAGAACCATGCAGGAATTTTACGCAATAGCACACTTCCCTGAAATTTTGAGGGCCATAGATTGCACACACATAGAAATAAAAGCCCCACCTGGGGAACAGGGAAGGAGTACATAAACAAAAAAGGTTTTCACTTTATAAACTGTCAGATTGTCTGTAATGCCCAAAGGGATCATATAAAATGTCTATGCAGGTAATCCAAGCAGTTTCCATGACTCACACATATGGCACACGTGTAAGCTGTACACCAAGTTTGCTAGGGATGACATTCTAGTGGGGGATGCAGGTTATGCATTGAGCCCTGGCTCATGGCATCCATGAGAAACCCTCACAAACCCAGTGAACAAGGATTCAATGAGCCCCACTCTCAAACTAGGAATATCACAGAATATGCATTTGGCTTGCTTAAATCAAGGTTTCAGTGTCTAGACACATCAGAAGATGCACTGCAATATGACCCAGGCACCTGTGCCAAAATACTTAGAGTCTGTGCCATGTAACACAATATAATTCTCAGGAAACAGCTTCAGTAAGGGCAGCAAGGGGCAGGACCACAATTTCAAGGACCACGGGCAGGGCCAGCAGTAGCAGCATCTGATACAGATAAGCAGGCTGAGGGAGAATCACCAGCTGCATAGGGTGCTGGCAGAAGGAGGCATATACATTATGTCATGACTCTGGTTATGAGTCAAAGGACAGCACACACAATCACTGCCTAGCTCAAACTCTAAGATCCTATACTCATACATATGGGAAAACTGATGTCTGTCAGACACCACAGCCTTTACTTAACCATGTAATGGATGTGTTCTGATAACATGAGTCAGGGACAGCCACCATGGATACAATTGTTACCTGTAGTAATGAAAAGGTAAGTGTGTAACCTGGAAAGTTATATGACTGATTACTCTCATACGGAAATATGTATATGTCCCTAAGCAGAGATTTTTGTCTTAGATGTACAGTTATATGAGTAATATCTTCTCTGTAATATGTTTACAACATACAGTTACATGTTAGAACTAATAGGTTGTAGCAAGCATTTCACTTGACCAGCATCCATAAAATGGAACAGGCCAATTATTCCATCATTTGTACAACTATACCAAGAAACAAGATTGAAGTACCTAATGCTTACAATGCTGTAATATTAACTGAAATGTGATGCAGTACAACAATAGATGTAATCTATTCACAAATGAATAGTAATGTCAACAAATTTAGATCTGCAATACATATTGATAAATCCAGTCTTGTGAATAAGCAAGTATCAGCTATCCACTGTGTGCATCAGACTTACGTGCAACCCTAAGTCATAAAGACATGTGCAAAGGGCAGGCACAGCCATCATCATTTGCACATGCTGGGGGGTGGTGAAAGGTTGGAGGGCAAGGCTTATACAAAAGAAGTGAGTGTATGCAAGTAAGAAACACATATATTTATCAGAGTATACAGTGTTCATGGCGAGTAACAAGAGATGTGTAGCACTCAACAGTACTGCTTAAACAGTCTGCACATGTGTGAAGAGGTATGGGCAAGGGAATTATCTTTTGTGTGTGTGTGCATGTGTGTGTGTGTGCGTGTGTGTGTGTGTGTGTGTGCGTGTGTGTGTGCGTGTGTGTGTGTGTGTGTGTGTGTGTGTGTGTGTGTGTGTGTGTGTGTGTGTATGTGTGTGTGTGTGTGCGTGTGTATTTGTGTGCGTGTGTGTGTGTGTGTGTGTGCGTGTGTGCGTGCGTGCGTGTGTGTGTGTGTGTGTGTGTGTGTGTGTGTGTGTGTGTGTGTGTGTGTGTGTGTGTGTGTGTGTGTGTCTGCACGAATACAGTCAAGCACTGTGCTGTCACTATGTCCTGGCATCTTGGACAGGTGTGAAGCATGCATGATAGACTATTCAGTTCAGCATCATCACTCCTGACCATGAGAACCATCTCTGCCATGCATTGCACTGTTACTACCATGGCTTTGGCTAGAACTCGGGGTGCTACCTGAACTTAGGCGATGTCTGCTAGTTGAGCTGTCGGCAGGACTATGTCCAGAACCATGACCCTGTGGCCTACCACATCTGGGTTTGAACAATGCAATCACTAACAGAGCAATGAATGTACTGTTATTGTTGGAGTGGGATGTTGCATAGCCACATCTGCTAACAACAGAAGATGGAGCAACTCTCCAGCCACATGGCTGTACACCCTCCCCAATATATATTCCATCACAGAACTGCCCACTCCAATATATTGTTCATCCTATCTAAGGAGTTATCCACACAGTTTGGGAAGTCACTCATGTCACAATAGAAAAAAAAAAGCTAGACCAGCTTCACTATTTAAAACTTGCGATTTTAAGAATTTCACTGAGGAACGTGAGCAAGAGTGGATAATACGATTAGACGTATATAGGTTCCCCAGAATTAATGAGCGTGCTTCTCTCAAACCCCGTTTGAAATCCTGCCCCTTGAAATATTGAGTAAATTTTATTTAGGGTTACATAAATATGTTATATATATATATATATATATATATATATATATATATATATATATATATAGCGAGAGAGGGAGAGAGAGAGAGAGTTTTAGATATATACAATTTTACGATATATATATATATATATATATATATATATATATATATATATATATATATAAAGACATTTTTATGCATTATTTGCTTTTATGCATTATTTGTTTTTAGTGTTACCTTAAAAATTAGGATAAGGTTGTTATGTAATTCCTACATAGTGATTCATTAGTCTGATGTGTTAATTGAACTGTTTGTCTTATTGGCTCTCTCAGGTTTTAAATAGTGAGCAGTTGGTAGTTTTAAAATAGGTCTGAAGAAGCTGCATATAGCAGTGAAAGCACTTACCTTTTGATACTTTTTTATTTTTGTTCATTAAAGTTCATATTCCTGCTGTGGTGTGCGCCTACCTTTTTGTTCTATTTTGGATTCCATTTGTTGCTACAGTGCGCACCTTACCAACCTGAGAACTTTTTGTGAAATACTCATGTCACAATGCATTGTATTCAGTAGTTGCACTATCTCTTCTGAGGTCTGAGTGGAATGTGCCTGTGACTCCACTGTGGTCTTTCATATATGTCTGGTGGCAGCTAATGACAAACCAGCTTCAGGAGGAGAGTAGACAGCAGGCCTACTCCGATCGTCCCTTTCAACCCTCCTTTGTGCATCACAGCTTCCTCGTGGCTATCAGAAGTGGCAACCAGGTCTGCATCCAGAGTAACCACACTAGCCAGATCAACTGTGTCACTCTCAACCTGTCCTATGTCAGAGGTCTCTGTGTCCTGGGTATACATACTCACTGTACCTGAAATATGGACAGGGGATGTAGAAGTCCCAGGATTAGTATCAGACTGACCGTCTGCACCCCCAGGCTGTCCCTGTTCATCATCACTATCATTATCAGAGGCTCCAACATCAGGTGTTAGGAGTTCCACGTTGCCACTCTAAGGATCACCTATGAGCACAAGCAATAAACACAACAAACAGAAAAATGGAGAATAAAATTAATCATAGATATTTTCCATATAATGAAAATATATTAAACATCTTAAAAGATGCTAATGATACAAAAGCTTTACTGTCATATTGACCCAAATCTATCTTATATATAGTATTAACAATAAATAAATGCATGTTTACCATGTGCAGATGAGCTAGCAGTCTGCAGTCCAGAAGTGCCTGTATGACTGTAATGCAAAGAAAAGGAAAGGAGTCTGCTAAGTATCTTAATGCTAATGAAACAAAAACATGAGCAAAGGAACTTTCCTCTTCACAAGTGCAAATTAAAAAAGTTATCATAAAAAAACGTTAGTAAACATTTGGCTGTCCCCATTATCACTGGCTATAGATATATATATATATATATATATATATATATATATATATATATATATATATATATATACATATATATATATATAGTAGAAACATAAGGATCCAAGCACAGCAGATACTTCAAGTAAAACTTTCCTTTAATATAGAACATCTCAGTGGGCATTTCTTCTAGCTGCATTGATAAACCTCACTGAGAGAACACTACACCACAGTAAGTGAACACTTTTCCTAGAAAGACAGGTGGGTATACACTGGTAGGGTCTTGTCGCGTCTTCCCAGCTGTCGAAAAACCTGAAGTATCTGCTGTCCTTGGATCCTTACATTTCTACTGTGTGGATTACAAATTTACTTTCTGGATTCAAGAACTGGTTGGGTATTGTGGACTGTATCCTAAAAAAAAAAAAAAAAAAAAAATATATATATATATATATATATATATATATATATATATATATATATATATATATCTATACAGCGTGTGTGTGTGTGTGTGTGTGTGTGTGTGTGTGTGTGTGTATCTATCTATCTATCTATATATATATATATATATATATATATATATATATATATATATATCAGATATTTTAGATAGATGCATATAAAGACATATCAATGACACTTGCTTCTTGCACATCTGGAAGATAATTTTGTGACACTGGGCCTGTTGTCCACATCTGTACCAACATCAAGGATTCTGGTTGAACTGCCTGAAGAGTTACCTTGATCACTGATGGGAACTCCTCAGTTCCAGTTAGTGGTGGTTTTGTAGTAGGTCCCCCCCAATATCCACCTGTTCCCAGAAAACTGCAGCAGCCCAACATCAGGCATAGCTTATCATGTTAATTGCCCAGTGTCCTATCTGGGAATAGGATCTTCCAATGCCTCCGACAGCTTTAAGGTTATCAACTACACTTGCTACCGTATCCTGTCTCAGACAGATTGGCCACCTCTACCTCTCTCTAACAGAAAAACTCCAGGGTGACCTCAGGCCTGGATAATGATCTCATTTTTTGCATCACTATATGATGGCTTAAGGGGTACAAATTTCTTCTTGGGTGCAATATCCCTGTTTGAGATGAAAAAACAAACAGACACAAAAATTATACATATAATAGACAGGATGGCTGTGAGCTCAATTCTGTGCAACTGTATGCAACCAACTTGCACACAAGAATTTGTATGTGTTAAATGCTCATTTAAACTGCACACAAGTTAGCCCCCCACACCTAATCCACCCCAAACCCCCACAACAAACAAAAGAAGTATATTTAAAAACCACATTATCAGCACAGATCTTATAACACTTCTGTAATGGAGATAACACCCATTTAAACTTGGTAATACATTGCTGTAATTAACAATAACAATGATAAATGTTTCATTAAAAAAGTAACACCAAACTGTTACAACTGTCGTGTCCACTGCTGTGGAGTACACTCCGGTAGAAATACAAATCATATCACTTTCTTTTCCAACACAGATAAAAAATCGAGACCTTCGTATACACGTACAGTACAATCATCTGCAATAAGTGTGCAATTTGTACAATTCTCAGAGGAGCTGCAGTATCCCCCTCCCAGTCCACAGCATGGTGTGCTTGCCAATCTTATAGGGCAATTTTCTCTTCTACTGATACAGCACATGCTCCCCCCATCTCAGCTTACTTGATCTGCTAAAACATTTCCCATACTACAGACCTCTCTGACCTGATTCTTTCTGCTCAAAAACAAATCTTACAGGGCAATCTTTTTCTTCTACTGATATAGTAATTCCCCCCCCCCCCACCACCTTGGCTTACTTGATCTGATAAAGCATTTTCCATGCTATAGAACTCTCTGACCTGATTATTTTTGCTTGAAAACAAATTATGCCCATTTGTACTGCTATTTTAACTATAAAATGATTCCTTAACTCTAATGTACTTTATGTAAGTGGCATGCACACTAAGCTAGAACTCTTGTCTCAGACTATCCCCCACCTCCATTTTGTAAGTATTGTGTCTACGGCAGTATACTAAGGTTATTTAAAAACATTTTCATCCCAAAAGGAGTCATCAACCCCCCATTTAATCCTGATGCTTTATTTGCCTTTGCCTATATTGCTTATACTTAACTAAATCAGTGAGAAAACTGAGTATGTGTTTCCAAATGAGTGCACTTAACAATGACCATCTCTGTGTACAACTATAGTACTCATGATTGGTTCTTGCAGATGCTATCTTGCTGACCTGGCTCCTATGAATTAATCATTAAGGAGGCTGTAATTACCATGATTTATCTCTATCCCATTGGTATTTCTAATGGTATAGCCCTGCCCTTCCAATCAGCTTCAAATCATAGAGTTTAAAATCTCTTTCCTCCTACTCAAAAAAACAATGTTTTCTTGTATTAAAGGGATAATAATTAATACAAGGTAATAATCTAAACAGTTAGTAATAACATTTTTAAGCATATAAGAAGAAAAGAAGAAAAAAGCTATTTACAATACATTAAAAAGATAACTAAGAATTATACAACAAACAAAGAAAAAAATAATACAAGTGTGCAACCGCTACTGAATATAAGGAAAATAATTATTTATTAAGCACTTTTGTTTTTTGTTCTTCATAAATCACAAACTTATTCAGAATAAATAAACCACCATATTACAATCAATTTAAATACTTTCATCATGAGATTACATTATGAATGAACCAATCATATTTCAAACACGATCAAAATACACTTAAAATGAAAAAATCATCTTATATACACTGAATTTATTTAACCAATGCACAATATTTACAAAAGCGAATAAAAAATAAAACATGTTAATTTATAATTAAATACTATTATAATTTAATAGACTTTTAACTGAAATGCTGTCATTTAAACCAGGGGTAATATCTGCCCTTAAAAAACTAACATTTAAGCTCCAAATATTCTAAATATTTGGTAAACCCTTCTACCAACTTATTTTATCTACTTTTTCAATGACTAAAATTTGAAATTTCCTAAAAGTATCACAACCCAAGGCATGTCTTGCCAACGCATTGGTTTTGTCCTTTCTTTTAATGGGACATATGTGTTCCTTCATCCTATCAACTAACGTCCTTGTTGTTTTACCAAAATAGATACCATCACAATTCGAGCAGCATGCAAGATGAACCAATCCATAACTCTGGCAGTCACTTTTGTTCTTAATCATTAACCCATAATTAATGTGTTTGACCTAAAAGCTTTTAACTGTCATAATATACCCACAGTATGAACAATTCTGGCATTCCCTATGTGTCACTAATTAAATTATTACATTGCTTTGAATTCTGTTGTTCCAACATTTGTTTTATATTCTTACTTTTTTATAAACAAATTTTGTAGTACTTCCAATAACTTTACATAAATCAGGATTTCCCATATTGATCTTCCATTTATTATGAATTATATCCTGAACGACTGGGGCTTCAATACTAATTGCTATTGGAAAAGAACAACTGAATTATTTGCTGATTTCCTTGCCACTACTATTTATACATTTCTTGGAAATGAACTCTAATGACAAAATAGGTGGACACTTACTTGCTCTTAGCTCAATGACTCTGTCAGCAATGAGTTTTAATCTTTGAGATGGGTATCCATCAGTTGTGATTAACCCTATTAATACTTTAACTTCCTGTAGAAACACATCACCATTACTGACTAACCTACTAAGCCTAATAACCTGATCCCTAAAAGCATTATATTTTATAAAATTAGGATGACAGCTGTCAAAGTGTAAATAATTATTAGTAAAAGTATTTTTCGAAAGATGATGCTCGAAAATTTAATTTCATCTCTAATCAAAGTAATGTCAACATCTAAAAAATGAACACAACTGCCAGTATCACTAATTTTAAAATGAAGCAATTCCACACTGTTATTAATTTCTTTTACAAATTCTTTAAAATAATTTTTATCTCCAGTTCAAATAAAAACAAATCATCTATGTATCTTCTATAAAAATTGAAAAATCCATATTTGGATAACTTAATTAAAAATTCATGTTCCCACCAACACATTACTAAATTAGCAAATGAGGAGGGCTACATGTGCCCCCATCACTACACCACTTATCTGTTGGAATATAATATCAAATTAACATAAGAGTGAACTAATTCAATAGGGCAGTCAAATAGTGCATTCAAAACCAGTAGTTTTATTGAAATGTATGTTAGCACTTTCACAGCTTTCTAACAGACATTAAAATTCTCATTCTACGAACCCAGTATAAATGCATTCTATACAGAACTACTACCAATCAAAAAGGGGAACACTAATTAGAAATATTTAAAGAAACAACACTCAAAAAATGAACACTTAAACATTAATGTTAAAGAAAACTGAATAGGTGTTTCCAAATTACTGTACTTACCAATGACCATCTGCATGTAAAACTATAGTACTCTTGATTGGTTCTTGCAAACACTGTCTTGATGACCTGTTCCTACCTACTCCATTTACCCTTGCTATACACGGGCTCACTCTGCTACCCTACCCTACCCCCATTCCTCCTATTCTCACCCACCCCCTCTTCAACTACATTTATATAAACAGTAACTCCTCCCTATCCATCATCCCATCTAATCACACTTATTAGCATATTACTGTCTAACTCCCTTCCTAATTAATCCAATTACACATATAGCCTATACCATATTACCCTCCCCAGCAAATATTACTACTTCATCTCTGTAAAACTACTACTTCATCTCTCAAAAAAAACTATCCTCTTCCTTTTTCCATCACTCCCCAAACTTTATTGTTATTAATGGGTAACCCCCACTCTTATATTATAAGCTTATTCTATCTTAAACTAATTCTTCTTATACTAATGCAAACCACCTCACTAAATGAACAAAAAAGTATAATCACTACATGCTCAGCAACATCCAGTATCAACTTTCACAATGACGCAATTAGATTCACTGATATATTATCCAGTCTATTAAACCCAAATATCCTCCACCTTACAAAGTACAGAATTTTCCTCTACTCCTGTAATAGTAACTATAGTTATCTAATAAAATGAAACAAAAATACTACCAGTAATTATAATATACTACTACTCCATAATCTCAGGCTCATCTCAATGTGGAGATATTCACCCAAACCCAGGACCTCTTACCACTATACACAAAAACAATAAACCAACACCTAGATCATTATTTTTAGCCACACTAAACATATAGAGTATGTGTAATAAAATAACAGACCTCTATGCATGGCTAACAAAATACAATCCTGACAAACTCACTATTACCAAAACTTGGTTAAAACCAAATATCTGAGATGTGGAACTACTTCCTTCTGCATATAGCATTATAAGGTCTGATAGACTCCATAAAAGACTTGATGGTGTAGCTCTAATTTACTCATTCTCATGTACTATCATTCTTTACACCAAAGCCATCCCAACATTCAATAATGCTGAAATCCTCGTTACCTTCTTAAAACTAAACAGTACCAAATAGCTCTATATAACAGCCTTATACATTCCCACTGGTCAAAACTTGTCTACACTTGAAAATATTCTTTCCTGGATGTCCCAAAACATATGTAAGTTCATAGATGTTCATAGTTCATAGATTACTACTAGGCTAACTGCCCTTGAAAGCCATTTTAAGCCTAGCCAATTACCCCTTGTGAGACTCAAACCCTGCACTTTGTGTTTATAAGGCAAACACCTTAACCATTAGGCCACCTTCCCAACCCCCTGTAATGAAGCTATCATCATGGGTGATGTAAATAACTGGCAAAATTTTATCTCTAACTTTCCCACTAACAGTCTTAACATATCAGGCTTCACACAACTAATCACAACCACGATTAGAATCCATAAAAGCAGTAAACAATACTCTATTTTAGATTGGATCGTAGTCACTGAAACTAAAACTACTCTAGCTCAGGCACCCTTCTGGACACATTATGTGACCACTTACCAGCAGAAACCCACAAAACTATTACTTATCAACCAAGAACTCATCAATACAAAACAGCCCACAATCTATCAACATTTAGTCAACCTCTCTTTCTAAATATACTAAAATCTTTAAACTGGACAATGCTAACAACACTAACCTTAGATGATATGGTTGATTACTTCAACCAAATATTCTTAGATATCCTCAATAACCTTGCCCCACTCCACACAAAGCAAACCAAAATCAGCCAAGCACCTTGGCTCACAAAAGCCACAAAGCAACTTCAACAAAAAAGAGACAACACCTAGAAAGAATACAAAGGAGCTAAAAGTGATTTATCCTTGTTAAATTAAAGGCAACTATAAAAAAGGCAAAGAAACTTATAGCTACAGATAAAAAACAATACTTTTCACAGCAATTATCTAACCACAAAAACAACTCAAAAAGGTTGTGGTCCACTATCTCAATATTGTTCTCCCCAGCTTCAAAACAAAATCCTGCACCAGTTTCAGACACATCTCCATCGCTAATAGCCACTATGTTTAATACACACATTATGGAAAGTATAGAAAACTTGATTAATAATCCTAACAAATCCTGCACTACAAACTCCACAAATACTGTCAACTTACTCCAATGTCCCAAAATGCTAACTGTAATCAATCCACTCCCCTAACTACTCTAACTCTGCCATTAAACTTAACATCTCTTATATTGTAACCAGTACCCATAAACTATATGTGACATCTACTACACAAAATAGAGCCCAGATCTCCCTTATCTTATCTGAATATTTAAAAATAACAGCAGATGCCATAGCCTACCCACTAAGCATCCTTATAAACAGATATATGTTACAATCACATGTACCATTAATATGGAAGAAATCAATTGTTACCCCCCTTACATAAAGGACGAAAATCAAATGAATTGTCCAACTATCATTCCATCTCTGTTCCATACCCTGATTCCAAAATCTTTGAAAAATGTATACATAGGAAACTCCTCAACTACCTCATTTCTAACAGACTACTTACACCCGCCCAGCATGGTTTCAGACTAGCACACAATACAGTATGTTGCCCTTACAGATATGGTAAATAGAGCTAGGTAGCTAGGACATCCAACATCAGCAATATTCCTTGATCTATCAAAAGCATTTAATACAGTGTCACACCAAAAACGTTTGCATGAACTATCTAATATAAAATTTACCAACTCTTCTCTACAATTGTTCCCAAGCTATGTATCACTAAGACAACAGTGTGTAAAATGGTAAACCTCTCATTCACCATATCTCCCTAACAAAACAGGAGTCCCTCAGGGCTCTATCCCTGGGCTCCTTCTGTTTAACATATTTATAAACAATCTCTATGCTGCCTCCTGCCAAAGTAGCATTATCCAATATATAAATGATTCAACCATCATATCCACTGCAAAGAATATTACTCAACTAAAAATAATAACAAAAACTGCTTTTACTTCCATTGAAACTTGGCTCAATAATGCAAATCTTTTACTAAACCCTAAAAAAACAAATTACTTCTCTTCACATCTAAACCATACCCCATTGATTTTAAAATATATTCCCTCAATAACATAGGAATACAACTTGTTCTCCATGCCAAACTATTAGATGTCACTATAGACAATAAACTAACTTTTGACCTGCATATCCAAAATGCCATCAGAAACATATAAAAAAAAACTGGAAATGCTATATAGGAACAAACATTTCATGAACATAACCACTAAAAGAACACCAGCATCCACATACCTCCTACCCTACTTACTATATGGTGCCCCTATACTAACCAACCTCCATATCACATTAACAAATAAACTAGAATCCTGTTATAATAAGACTGCCAAATCTGCAACAGGCCTGCCATTCCAAAAACATCATTGTACTGCCATTAATTCCCTTAACTGATTGAATCTATCCTAACAACTCAACTACCAGCAATTAATCATGGCCCATAATCTGTAATCCAGAAAAATGCCGTTCCATAAATTGTATACTTCAAATGTATACTCCCAATCAAACCCTGCATTCTGAAGATAAACAGTTATTAACTCTATATAAGCCAAATAAAACTACAGGACAATCTCTTTATTCCTACTGAATTACCAAGTTATAGAATACACTACCACTAGATATTAGGTCCACATTGAATCACAGAAAATTTATATTCAAGCTAAAACAACAACTACTTGAGTCAAGCAACTGTCCCTGTAAAAAAATAAGCTAATCACAAACAACCATGATATAATGCCCAACATTCAACTTTTCTCATCTGCTCCTTCTCTTATCATCTTATTACAAAAATATACTTGTAATCTTATACTCATATATAAACAACTCCACCCTCATCTTCCTACTTGTAAATATGTATATATGAAAATGAAAAATAAAAAATGAAGGTTGATAACATACAATCCTAACAAATGTAAAACAAGGGCAAAAATACTTTCACTGGAATTGCACTAAGTACAAATGCTTATGTATCATTGTATTCTCATTTATGGCTAGTTCTATTTCTCTCCTGAATTCTTTTCTGTGTATTATCCTTATATTGTTTATTGTATACTATTCTATTACCTGTTGTATTATTGCATTATATTGTATTTTACTATTGTAGTACGTGGATCTTTTCTCCCTGGGCCTCCACTGAAAATGGGTCCCCCACTCAGTCAGACTTTTCGGGTAACCAAATGTCAAATAAATAAAATAAATAAATAAATAATAAAACATAACATACAAAATATTTATTTATTTTAATTTATTTGACATTTGTTTACTGGGGAAGTCCGACTGGGCAAAAATTGCCCATTTTCAGTGGAGGCCCAGGGAGAAAAGCTCCACGTAACACATCATAATACCAGAAATATTAAGACACTCCATACAGTGTTGCTCAATATAACCATAATGCAAAAGTATTCAAAACACCCAGTACAAATACATTCAGGAAGTAGGCAAAGATCACTATACCAAAAATATAAGACATTCAATACAATGTTATTCAATATAACCATGATACAAAAGTACACTCACATTCAGAAAGTAGGTACAGGTCATTAGTTTTAGACGATGATGTCCTTGTAAGTGCCATGCCTGGTGTAACTGTATTATTTTATCTTGGAATATACCATTTATGGTTAATTATGAGGCAGTACTAGGTATTTATTAGTAAGTTAATGTGGGTGTTGACAGTTACATATCCAGGAATTGGTTAGGTAGGATTTTAGTTGATTTTTGAAGTTAGATCTGTTATCTTGTGTTCTAATTTCAAGGTAGAGGGAGTTCCAGGTTTTGGCAACTGCATTTGAGTAAAGGGAGTCAAGTAATACATTGGTCATGTAGCATTCAGTAGCATAACTATAGAAATGCAGATACGGCTATTGCAAAAGAAGGGAGAAAAATAAATAAATCTAAAATTATACAAATGATTTTCAGTGGTCACTGCAATTTACCTTTTATAGGTTCATAGGTTCATAGGTTGGTACTAGGCTATCGGCCCTAGGGTCTATACAAGCCTAGCCATAACAATTCCCTGGATATTTCTTCCCACAATATTTACTTCTCTGGACCCCTGTCTAGCAGGGTGACTGACATGATCCCCAGGGTGAATTTCCTGTCTCCCATCCAATCATCAAGGTTCCTTTTGAAGAGAGCCAAGGAGGCGCTCTGCTTGACATGTCTATTCCAGAGTATGGGGAGTCTCTGGGTCAGGAACATATCCCTCCAGCATGTTTTGTTCATTGTGATGACAAGGTTTAGATCTCTGGAGCATGTGGCTCTGAGGGATTGGGATTTCTTTAAGTGGAGCATGTCCAACAGCTCAGGGTTTGACATGGCCTTGTATGTTAAGCAGAGATTGCCTCTGAGTAGACAATATGCCACAGAGTATAGCTGGAGTTTTTTTTAGATGGTCAGCATATGGCATGTGTTTTAGGCCTGTGATTCTTTTAGTGAGGTATTTCTGTGGCCTTTCCAGCTGTTGCAGATGTCTTGTGAGGTACATACCAAATGGGGCATTATACTCTATAATGGGTCTAATGAGGGATGAGTACAGTGGGACAATGACCTCCTTTTTTCTGGATGAAAAGCCCTTAGTGATGAGGTGTGCCACATAGAAGGATTTCCTGACTGCTGTGGCGATGTGGTTATCAAAAGTAAGACCACTGTCCACCTGTGTCCCTAAGTCTCTCATCACACTTTTGATGTTTAGTGTACTGCCACCTATGTGGTAATTCATGGGTACATGTTTTTTTCCAAAGGGGATAACAATACATTTTTGGAATTAAGCTTGAGCCCATGGCTCTGGCACCAGGCATCTGCTTCTGTAAGGCCCTTTTGTAGAATATCCACATCATTTGGGGATTCAATAATGGCTCCCAGTTTGCAGTCATCTGCAAACTTTGTTAGTCAGAGTCCCTTAGTGTTGGCCTGTACTTCAGAGAAGTAGATACCAAACAAGAGTGTTCCCACGACTGAACCCTGAGGTACTCCATTTGTCACTTGTCTTGAGCTAAGTTAATGTTAAACCAAAAGCATTATTTATAAAATAGCAACATACCTTGACAATATAGCACAACAGAAGATAGATACATCTCCTGATGTCTTGTTTTACTAGCAATATTGAGATCTGTGTTTCAAAACACTCTCCTCAGTACTATACAGGGTATTAATACCCTGTACACAGTACACAGTCAGCCCTGTGAGTAATGTAATTATGCAAATGAGATGTTATGTCATTAGCATTCCTTAATATCAAAAGCTGCACTAAGTGTTTGGATGTAAACATGGTGTAAGAAATTACATGATTACAGGCACACACCCTAGCAATGCAAGGGTGAGCAGTGAGAAGTATTTCCTGTTAATGCCTTGCAGGTGTCTCTGATTCTCTGCACTTATTAATGCTTGTTAGAAGCCTTCTAATTTAATGCCTTCTGCACTTGTTTTTTAGTCATTTGTTAATTTAATTGCATTTAATTAAACTGTATTTGCTGTAATATTGCTACACGTTTGTGCTAGCCTGCACTGCATTTGAATTGTATATACTGCTGTTTTAGCTGCTTTTCTGTAATAAAAAAAAAATTCTAAGCTTGTTTCCTGCCTTTCCTGTAACTAGTCTAGTCCACCAGGACAGTTTGTAAGCTCCTGAGCTCCCAAGCCTTTCTGTGTTGGAGGGAAGCCTTCTAGCTTATCAGTGGGAGTGGTAAGCACTAAGTAGCCTATCAACCACATGTGGAGAGGTTTCTGGACCAGAAATTATAGTTTTTGGCCTTTTGGGAAGCTTTTCCATCTCTTTCAACCTTCTGATTTAAAAGCTTGTGTTTGCACTTGTTTCCTGCCTTTCCTGTTACTAGTCTAGTCCAGGTACATATTTGCTGTATCCAGGACTCTTTGTAAGCTTCTGAGCCCCACAATCCTTTCTGTGTTGGAGGGAAGCCTTCCAAGCTTATCAGTGGGAGTGGTAAGCATTAGGATGCCTATCTACCACAAGAGGAGTGGTCCCTGGCCCAGAAATTGTAGCTATTGGCTGTTTTGGGCAGTGTTCTTCCATCTCTTTCAACTTTCTGGTTTGAAAGCCACATTCACATTTGTTTCCTGCCTTCCCTATAACTAGTCTAGTCCAGATACAGACTTGCTCTATCCGGGACTGTTGGTAAGCGTCTGAGCCCCCCAAGCTTTTCCGTGTTGAAGGGAAGCCTTCTAGCTTATCAGTGGGAGTGGTAAGCACTAGGTAGCCTATCTTCCATGGGAAGAGTGGGTTTTGGCCTATAAATTGTCGTTTATTGGCCATTTAGGCAGTTTTCCATCTCTTTCAACTTGCTGGCTTAAAAGCCTACGTTTGTGCTTGTTCCCCACCTTGCCTGTAACTAGTCTAGTCCAGGTAAAGATTTGCTGTATCCAGGACTCTTTGTAAGCTTCTGAGCCCCCCAAGCCTTTTTGTATTTGAGGGAAGCATCAGTGGGAGTGGTAAGCATCAGGTAGCCTATCTACCACAAGAGGAGTGGTTCCTGGCCCAGAAATTGTAGCTACTGGCCGTTTGGGCAGTTTTTTCCCATCTCTTTCAACTTTCTGGTTTAAAAGCCGCTCTTGCACTTGTTTGCTGCCTTTCCTGTAACTAGCCTAGTCCAGATACAGAGTTGTTGTATCCAGGACTGTTAGTAAACTTCTGAGCCCTGCAAGCTTTTCTGTGTCGGAGGGAAGCCTTCTAACTTATCAGTGGGAGTGGTAAGCACTAGGTAGCCTATCTACCACAAGAGGAGTGGTTTCCGGCACAGAAATTGTAGTTTATTGGTCGTTTGGGCAGTTTTTCCATCTCTCTCAACTTTCTGGTTTTAAAGCCCGTGTTTGCACTTGATTCCCACCTCTCCCATAACTAGTCTAGCCCAGGTACAGATTTGCTGTATCCAGGACTGTTTGTAAGCTTCTGAGCCCCCCAAGCCTTTGTGTTGGAGTGGGGCCTTCTAGCTTATCAGTGGGAGTGGTAAGTACTATGTGGTCTGTCTACCACAAGAGGAGTGGTTCTTGACCCAGGAATTGTAGTTTATTGATCATTTGAGAAGCTGTCCATCTCTTTCAACTTTCTAGTTTAAAAGACCACATCTGCGCTTGTTTCCCATCGTTCCTGTAACTAACCTACTAGAAAGCACTGGAAAGCCTTACACTGATACAAGCCTTCTAGCTTAAAAGAGAGTCTTTGGAGTGATTCAGTATCAGTTTTCTGGATTTTCTTGCTGTACTTAACTGTTTTCCGCCAAACGCTGATATTCCAGCATTTATTGTGATTTAAAAGCTTGTTTTTTTTCACATATTGTACTTATTTGACTGCCTGCACTTTTAAAAAGTCATTTTTTTGTTTAAATAATTTGTTTAACTGTTGTAGGCTACACACTAAAGTATGATAGGCTTTTCTGATCGCTTGTAGTCGTTTAAAGCTGTTTTAAGTGTACTTTTTATTGTTTTTGCCTTATCTTTTCAAAAAAAAAACAAAAAAACAAAAACATTTCTTGTTTCCCACCCTACTAAGCTAGTATAGTCCAGTTTTCAGGCTAGTGCTGAATTCAGGGCTGTGTTACAAGTTTCTGAGTTGCCCATACCTTACTTGGATAGAGGGAAATTTCTCTGTTCACCTGTGAGAGAGGGGAACTTTGAGTAGCCATCTGTCCCTGGAGGAGTGGTTCCAGCCCAGAAGTTAGTAGTTTAAAAAATGTTACAACTGCCTCATGTACACAGACAACCCTCTCCTCCTACCACAAAACACTAACATATGCGAGAGATGCAATTATACAGCCAAACTGGAGGCTAAGGTCTCTCTACCCAAGACTGGAAGAGACAGTCATGAGGAGAAGGTTAACACTTGCACCACACCTCCAGCCTCACATAGACCTACTAAACCAGCACTGGCAAAAAATACACATAAATACACTAAATCATACTTGGAAGCTCTAAATAAAAACCTGCAAAAGCATGCGAGAGCTCCAAAGTAGACACCCAAAAATCCTGCACCTCCCGTCACAAACCTGACAACACATAAAACACAAAATCAATGTGCTGCACAATCACAGCCCTTAAGGTGAAATAACATACCTAACACACTAGTAATAGTTGACTCTATAGTCAGGCACACTGACATCCCGTTCACTAGGCTGGACAAGGAGAAGGTTACTGTTAGCTGCCTATCAGGAGCCAGAATCTGCCACATAACACAATCTCTCAGGTCACTCCAGAACAAGCACAAATATGACTCTGTCATTGTTCATGTGGGTGTGAATGACCTGAGACATACCTCCCTGGACTACATGAAAAGAGACATGGAAGAGCTCTCTGATCATGTAGCCCAGGCGGGTATGACCCTGACCCTGAGTAGCATCCTGCCCTCACCAAGAATGATACCTCAGTATAAAGAAAAAAATAATCAATTTCAACATTTGGCAAAGCTTCTGGTGTCATTCAAAGGGGATCCAGTGTCTGTCAGCCTGGGATGACTTGCTCGACAAGCCGCATTGCTTCGCAAGAGACGGCTTGCACCTGTCACCCCTAGGCTTTCGAATACTGGCCAAGGCTCTTGCTGCCCCCATGCCCCATAGTGCCTTTTTTAGGCAAGGCTCAAAAGTCAAACCCACCTCCATAAACAGCACAAATAAAACAAATGAGGGTTATGCTACTCAATGCCAGGAGTTTAAATCTCAAAATGCATGCGCTCGTAGCACTCCTCAGTATGGAGAATGTCGACATCTGTGCAGTAACTGAAACCTGGTTCAAGGCTCCAGAGAGCACTCCAGCACTACCGGGCTACATCATACCACACATTTCAGCCACAGAACACGTACTGAAATACAAAAGGAGGGGGTGTATCCATATTCATCAAGGATACCTACACCTCCAGGTTAGTGGCACAGCATGATACCTCTGAGATCATCCATGTGCAGCTAACATCAGTCAAATCTGCAATGCAAATTGTGGCCTGTTACAGATCACCTTCCATGACCCAGGACCATCAATCTGCCTTTCTGAAGACACTGGAAAACATGAAGGTCCTACCGAACACCCTGATATTGGGAGGTTTCAATTACCCTACCATTAACTGGGAAAACAATGTTAGTACAAACTCCCAGGCTCAGCGCTTCCTGGAATTTATCAACTCAAACACCCTGGATCAGCTGGTAAACTCCCCTATCAGAGGTGAAAACATATTGGACCTGGTCATCACCAACGTGGGCGACAGGTGTTCCGCACAGGAGGTAAACCTGTCACTGGTTAGATCAGACCATAAACTAAACACTCTGGATGTCCACACCTCACCACCACCCCCAACCAAGGAAACCACAGTGAAAAACTATTCTAAAGCAAACTTAACCTTACTTAAGACAGAGGTGGTAAGTTTCACAGCCCCATGCTAAAGGATAATGCTGCTGAAGATGCAGAATCCTTTACAAATGCAGTTTATGAGCACCTACAAGGATGCATGGATCATGCCATCCCTAGCAAAACCAAGATTCACTTCCCTAAGAGAAGGAAACCAGTCTGGTGGACCCCTGCCATAAACAAGTTATACAATAAAAGGAGGAAACTAGTTCAGAAAAAAGCAAATCCCAAGAAGGAAAGACATCCCTGATCAGTATCCGTAAGAAACTAAGGTTCCTCATAAAATCATCCAAGGCTAACTTCGAAAGAAAAATTGCCAAGGATTTGAAAGATAACCACAAAGCCTTCTTTAGCTATGTCAAGAATCTAAGTGGCAACTCACAGGTATGCTCTGAGCTAGTGCAAAATAGCACAAAATATACTGAACCTATTGATATTGCCAACATCCTGGCAGATAGATTCAGTGCAAACTTCACCCCCCTCTCACATCCAAAAGGGCCCACAACAATACCAGAAAAATGTAGTGTCCCGGAAATCACAGATGCACAGGTGAAAACAGCCCTTTCAAAAGTCAAAAACACAGCGTCAATGGGGCCAGATGGTATCCCAGGATGCGTCTTGCATGAATTGCAGAATGAACTAACCCCCCCACCTAAACATGCTGTTCAACCTTAGCCTCTCCACAGGCTACGTGCCCATAGAATGGCGAAGAGCAATGGTTATTCCGCTCCACAAAGGAGGGGTCACAACTGACCCTGATAACTATTGCCCCATAAGCCTGACTAGCCTGGTCTGTAAGGCTATGGAGCGCATCATCATGGAACTCATTAACAAAGACATTGGGAACCTCCAAACACTTGACCCAACCCAGTTTGGCTTTATTAAGGGCAGATCATGCCTACTAAATCTGGTTGACTTCTTTGAGACAGCACCAAGGCCATAGATGAGGGAGAGGTGGTTCACACAGCCTACCTTGACCTTGCCAAGGCGTTCAACACCATTCCTCACTCGGGTATTATAGAAAAACTTACCAGCCTGAACATAAACCCCTACATCACAAGATGGGTTGACAACTGGCTTACAGACAGAACTCACGCGGTAAGAATAGCAGGCTCCAGGTCTGAATCTAAACCAGTCACAAGTGGTGTCCCACACAGCTCAGTCCTGGGACCCCTACTGTTCGTCATATACTTCTCAGAAGTACAGGTAAACACAGGAAAACTATGGCTAACCAAGTTCGTCAACTACTGCAAACTGGGAGCCATAATTGACTCTCCGGCTGACACGGACATCCTCCAAAAACGCCTTACTGAGACGGACACCTGGTGTCAAAGTCATGGCCTCAAGCTAAATGCCAAAAAATGCATAGTCTTCCCATTTGTAAAAAACAAAACACCCATGAATTACTACATAGGTGGCAGCCCCCTTAATGCAGAAGAGATAATAAGAGATCTGGGGACCCAGGTAGATAGTAATCTCTCCTTTGACAATCATATTGCCAAAGTAGTTAGGAAATCCTTCTATGTGGCCCATCTAATTACTAAAGGGTTTGCATCTAGAAATAAAGAGGTTATAGTGCCCCTCTACTCATCACTCATCAGATTCATCATAGAGTACAATGCCCTATTTGGGATGTACCTCACAAGACACTTCCAACAGCTGGAAAGACCACATAAGTACCTCACCAGGAAGATTACTGGCCTCAAACATATATCCAATGCAGACTGACTGAAAAAACTCTGGCTGTACTCAGTGGCATATCGCTTACTCACAGGTGATCTCTGCCTAACTTACAAAGCCATGTCCAACTCAGAATTGATGGACATGCTCCACCTAAAGAAATCCAAGTCACTGCGAGCCACGCCCTCTAGTGAGCTAAACCTCACCACAACAATAAATAGAACATGCTGGAGGGATAGATTCCTGTCACAGAGACTCCCCATGCTTGGGAACAAAATTCCTATCTACATTAGGCAGAGTCCCTCACTAACACTCTTCAAGAGAAACCTTGACGAGTGGATGGGTAACAGAAAATACACCCCTGGGATCACATCATTGGCTCTGCTTGACAGAGGCTCAGTTAATTAATCAATGGGGCGGCAAAGGCCGACACACTCTGACTAGGCTTATAAATGCCCTTGGGCAAATAGCCTAGAAACTACCTATGAATCTATGATCACCCTGACTACAAGAACAATCAGCTTTCACAGTCTACCCACTTTGACATAAAACTATTAAGGGTTTGCCAGGCAGAAGAGACTTAAAAAACAGTCTGGCAATACATTGACTGATTTAGGAGATCAATGGTCCTAACTTTCAAATGCTGACTTAAATAAACACAGTTACTGGGCCTTAGTAGGAAATGTTTTTCAAATTAAAGGGAGTACTGTAAACACTGTTAAAGATAAAATATGGCAAGACAATGCAGATAAGTTATTATGAAATCATAAATAATAAAATGATGCACCAGACAGAATGAAAGGGATGCACCTGTAATGATCACTGTCCTTCTTTAATATCATGTGAATACATGCTTATGCTAACTA
The DNA here is from genome assembly GCF_019279795.1 of Protopterus annectens. NCBI lineage: Eukaryota > Metazoa > Chordata > Ceratodontiformes > Protopteridae > Protopterus > Protopterus annectens. Next base: position 194,279,606 of record NC_056726.1, read on the forward strand.
TTGGCAATATCTCAATCATCTAGACATTCACAGCCAAATGTGAAAGGACAGTTTTCAGAACCTGTTTTTTCTTGCACTATCAATAATACTTGATAAAATGTCACATTATCATTACATCTAAACTCTTTATTGCCTTGATAATATATGTCTTTGTCTATAGAAACTTTGAAAAATAGTGCAAAATGACTGCTTTCAATACCTTTGTTTTAGGGGTCACATCCATGGGATTACTTCATGTTGTCGTAAGCTGACAATATCGAAAGTGAAGAACATCGTGCAAGTAAACAGAAATCTCTGTAAGGAGAGATTTCCATTTACCTCAGTGTAGTGCAGTCTCAAGTTGGTATATTTAAGTAGGGGGGTGGGGGTGCAGGGGGGGCATGCCCTCTTCCTACGCCATTTAGGTTTTTTTTTTAATTTTTTTTTTTTTACATTATTCGAGGTTTTACTTAATCAATCAATAAAGTTTGACCTTAATTGATTCGATTAAGTAAACTTTCGATATCATGATACAGACGGCGAATCCTTACAGGTTTTTTTTTGCAACATAAGACATTTGGTCAAACATGTACATGTAAAGTATTCGATCTACAATATTTTTTTTGTATCATTTGAGTGCCACTTGGCAGCATGAAAATCACTTTCGTGGCTTGAGTAAAAAGTGCAACATTTAGTTTAGGCTGCCATAGGTAGTGCAAACCAGTCAGGCAGCATTGTGCAGCTGTCAATACTCTGGATAGTATTCGGGGAAGAAAATACACCTGATGGTTAACTTTCTATGTGGCACAAGATGTTAAGTGCTGTGAGGTTATAGATAAAGTATGCCTGATTCAAAGTTCGAATCCACTTCCATGATACTTTTATAGAGGATTGCCTGAATGCATATTTAATCATATTTTGTGAAATCATTGTGTTGTTATTTAAAAATGAATTATTATCACTACTATCACTACTGCTAACAGCATGTGATTATTAGTCCACCACTTTCACATAATTTGTCATTAACTACAATTCTGATAATGTGTTCCACAAAGTGCATGTGTGATGTTGTAAGAAGATATGAGAAGGAAGAATTGTTCACTTGAATGCACTTCTTGCTCTGGTCATTGCTGCATATACCCAGGCATTGCATTTCACTCACATTCAGTAATATTTCTGACATATATTCCTCTTCTAATGCCTTTTTCATTTACTTTTCACTTGGCAAAATGCAAACAGGGTTCACTGTCTAAAGAAAACAGTGATAAATTTAGTTTAACAGAATAAAAGCAGATAAGCTGAAAGGCACTAAAGATCCACAGCAGTGAATAATCACAATAAGTTAAGTATCAGCAAAAAACTTCATGGACCGCCAGGCTAAAAATTAAGTTCTTTAATCCAGAAAACAACAGTAAAACATGGTAAGCACTTTTGGGAAAACTCCATTCATCAGACAAATTGCTTCAATACAATCGTGGTTTTTAACGAAAGTTACATCCAATCAAAAGTCAGAAATCAAATGAATGGTCTATGCCCCTTTAGAATAGGCTTTAAAGGTGCAATCCCATTTAGGGATTATCTGTTTAGGGCAGATAGGAGCCCTAGCTTAAATGGGATTGTACCTTTAAAGTTGATTCTAAAGGTAGGCTAATCATTTGTTTTCTGACTTTTGATCGGTTGCAACTTTCTTTAAAAACCATGATTGTATTGAAGCAATTTGTCTGATGAATGGAGTTTTCCCAAAAGTGCTTACCGTGTTTTACTGCTGTTTTCTGGATTAAAGAACTTCATTTTTAGCCTGGTGGTCCTTGGAGTTTTTTGCTGATACCAACTTATTGTAATAAATTTAGTTTAGGCTGCCTAAGGTAGTTCAAACATGCCTGGCATTTTGCATGGTACCCAGCAACAGGGACAGTACTTACTTCAGTAAATGCACCTTGACAAATGTTAAATTCTGTGGTACAAGGTGAAACTGAAGTGAATCAAGAGAAATAAGGCACATAAAACATTTTTTAAATCATGTGTAGATATTACATTGCAATTATTCACAACATGTCCTTTTTCCCCTTTTTTAGGGTTCATTTGATCTTTACTTGGCAACTTGCAAACAGGGTTTGCTACCTGTAGAGCACAGTGTGTGTGATGTGTCTTTAAGAAGCATAGCAAGTGATAAATGTGCACGTATAAATAGCAGGCACATGTTGTACCTAGTGCCATTTTGAAAGTGCAGCCAAAAAGTAAGCATGTGAGAATGAATGTAGTTAGCATGTATATAAGTTACCTAAGTTGAAGTTAACAGCAATAATCATAATGTGCTTGTACATAATAAAGCTGCTTGAACCGAACCCACAAAGACTTGTCTACTACATCCTGACAAGACAAGTGACATGGTGTCAGAACTGGGATTCCGGAGATTGATATTCACAGCCACAAGGTGCAGAGATAACAGTGAAGGTAAACTAAGAGAAATGAGCATGAAAAAGAGCCAGAAAAGAACCAAAGGTAATGAAAATGTGCATAAACAGTTTACTTTATAAAAACGATAAAACGGAGCATTACAAGGGTGCAAACCACATTATTAAACAAGCACGAGGCACACAAAGTTTATAAAGTACGCTAAATGTTTAAGATTAAGATATTTGACAAAATGAGTATGTTTAAAGCAAAATGAGTATGTGTAAAGTGAAATGAATGTGTTTAATGAAAAAATGGGCATGTTTAGAGTAAAACGAGCACAAGAAAATTACAATGCACATGGAAAGAGATCAAACGAGCAAAACAAATATAACAAGGGCAGAAAGGGCACATTAAGTATAAATAAAGCAAGGTGACGTGTTTTGGCAATGTGCTATGTTTTGGCATAACTGCAACTTTGTAATGTATCACGGGCATAACTAGAGTTATTTGAAGTATCAAAGTGTGTAGAAGTGCTTATAGTGTGCGCTTACTACTGTGCATGTATTCCGAAGAGTTTATCTGTGTGCAAAGTGCAACCATTTCGTAAAGTACAGTCAAAGTGCAGCCATTTCAAAAAGTTTCTTGTGCTGGGTGTGTCTGTTCTCAAAGTACTTCCGTTACGAAGTGTTTCTTGCACTGCAAAGAATTATCTAACAAAGTAGCACCATTTTGGAGAAGCTTCAGTGTGCCTTGCACCATTTATTCTCAAAGTGCAGTTACTTCAAAGTGTTTCCTGCCCCGAGCTTCTTCGCCCCAGTTCATTTGCACAGTTCAATTATTTGAAATGTTTCTTAAATTGATGATAAATTACTTTTGCTCTGTGACAATTTTGAGAGTGTTACAGTGCCTAAGAGTCTTATTTCACAAAGTTCAACTACTCAGAGGCTTGTTGTGCCATTGGGCAAAGTTACAAATACTGGCATAAATTTCTGGCATATGCGTATAGGTGTGTATTTGTGCATATTTGCAAAACCCTTCACTGGGATGTGTTACTATGGCAGACCAATTTCAAAAGCCCTCACCACTTGTATTTGATCGGAATATTGCAAAGAATTGGAGAATATTTGAGCAAAAGTACAATATTTTTATGTAAGCAAGTATTCTGACAAAGATGCATGCCCCAGGGCATTCATTTTATTAAACCTAGCTGGGTCAGAAGCCATTAAAAAAGAATGTCCATTTGTGTATGCACCAGCAGTATATGAGGGAGAAGGTGAAAATCATCATATTATTGTATACGCTGAATCAAGAGAAAACCCTGAGTGTTTGTAGCACAAATTCAGGGAAATGTGCAACCCCCAGACAAATATTACATTAGAGAGGCATTTGTTTTACACAAGAGATCAGAAACCAGGCGAAACTTTTGCAGCTTATATTACTGACCTGAGAAACAAAGCTAAAATATGTCGGTTTGGTTGCTTAAACGATGAGTTAATAAAGGACAGGCTTGTGTGGGGCATTAATAGTGCAGCTATGAGAAAGATTTTGCTTTGTGACAGTGATTTAACATTGAGTAAAGCCATTGAGATTTGTCAAATCCATGAAGTTATAGAAAGATACACATGTATGCTTGCAAGTGACAAGAGCATGATTTCAGAGGGCTCCAGAGCAAATGTAGATAGCATGCAACACATGGCAAACTGAAGCAGGCCTAAGTACATGGCAGCCACAGCTCCTGCTGGTTCACCAGGGAAACCAAGTAGCTTTCCAAGAAGTTCTAAGAAAGGAGCATGCTCTGTACAGTGCAAGGGTGAATCGGCAAAATGCTCAGTGGAGTACAAGCATGAGTCAGCAAAACCCAAATTCAACTTTATTGTTAACTGTCGCAATTGTGGTGCAAATCACGAGTCTAAAAGAGAAAAACGCTTAGCATTTGGACAGCAATGCCACAAGTGTAAAAAATGGAACCATTTTCAAAAGTTTTGCAAATCATGTAAGCCTCATACAGTTACAAAGAAAGGTCACTCAAAATTGATCAAGTAGAATTTCAACAGTCTAGATATGGTGCATCAGTAATTGTGAAAGGGTTGATGCAGTGAATTTGTTGGCAAAGAACTAAGTGTTTTGTACTGTACAGATCAATGGTAAATCCACTGAGCTCAAGGTAGACACTGGTCCAAAGTATAATTATATCAGCAGACACATTTGCTAAGGTGAGAACTATCAAGCAACTTAATGTGGCTAGTAGTGCAAAACTTGTTGCTTATGTAGGTGAAGAAATTCAAACCAAAGGCTTGGTAGTACTTGCATGTTATTTGGCTAAGAACTGTTACAGCTTGTTATTCTATGTAGCTCGAAGACCTGTGCAGTCATTATTGGGTCTCAGAAACAGTTTGAGAATGAATCTGCTTTCTTTTACCAAAGAAATTCATCATATAAGCGCATATCCTAGTTCCAATTTTTCTGCACCCATTTTCTCAGACTATGCTGATATTTTTAATGTCAAGTTGGGCAAACTTCTAGTTGTGTATTCTATCAAGTTAGACCCAGAGGTCAGTCCAGTAGTCAGACCAGCAAGAAATGTTACAAGCAAGATAAAGTCAAAGCTCATTTGGAGAAAATGGTGCAGCAGGGTGCAATTAGTCCAATTACAGAAGCAACTGAATGGGTGTCATCCATGGTAGCAGCCCACAAGAAAGGTTCAGATGAAATCAGAATATGTATCGACCCAAGAGATTTGAACAAAGGATTAAAGAGACCACATTATCCAATGTATACAGTTGAAGAGGTTGCAGCCCTAATAACAAATGCCACTGTTTTTTCTGTCTTGGATGCAAAAAGTTCATTTTGGCAAGTGATGCTTGATTGCAAATCCTCATTACTGACCACTTTTGGTACCCTGTTTGGCAGATATAAAGTCCTAAGGATGCCATTTGGAATGAATTCTACAAGTGGAGTCTTCCAGCATGCAATGGAACAAATTTTTTCAGGTTATCCTTGTGCCATAATAGTAGATGATTTATTGACTGGAAGCAATGGTGAAGCAGAGCATGAAAGAAACCTAAAGAGAGTTGTAGACAGAGCATGTGAAGTGAATCTAAAGCTCAATTTTCGGAAGTACAAATTCTGGCTACTAGAAGTTACACCCGTAGGTCATTTATTTACCAGCACTGGCTTAAGACCAGACCCTTCTAAGCAAGCAGCTATTCTTGAGATGTCAGCACCAGATAATATTCAAGCTCTACAGTGTTTCCTTGGCATGTTCAACTACCTAGAAATGTTTATACCAGACTTCAGTGAGTTGACAGCACCTTTATGAGAGCTAAAGTACAAAAATGTTACATGGTCTTGGTTGGAGCAGCACCATAAGTCATTTGAAGACCTTAAGCAGAAAATTGCCACCCCACCTCCATTACGATACTATGATATCAATAAACCAGTCACTCTTTCCTGTGATGCTTCAGAATTTGGTCTTGGCACAGTTATTATTCAGGAAGGCAGACCAGTAGCCTATGCATCTAGAACACTTACTCAAACTGAGATGCAGTATGCTCAAATTGAGAAGGAACTTTTGGCAATAGTATTTGCATGTTCAAAGTTTCATGATTATATCTATGGTGGAGCTATTCAGATTGAAACTGATCACCAACCTCTAGTTACTATTCTAAATAGGCCTATGTATTCAACTCCAGTGAGATTACAAAGAATGATGCTCAGATTGCAAAAATACAACTTCAAAATGGTCTATACAAAAGGCAAATTTCTTTATCTGGGAGTGAGGATAGAGGAATGGTGAGGATGCAGGGAGTAGAGGTGGTGAAGGTGAATGAGATTAAGTACTTGGGATCAACAGTTCAGAGTAATGGTAAGTGTGGAAGAGAGGTGAAGAAGAGAGTACAGGCAGGATGGAGTGGGTGGAGAAGAGTGTCAGGAGTCATTTGTGACAGACGAGTACCAGTAAGAGTGAAAGGGAAGGTCTACAAGAGGGTAGTGAGACCAGCTATGTTATATGGGTTGGAGACAGTGGCATTGACAAAAAGGCAGGAGTCAGAGCTTGACGTGGCAGAGTTGAAGATGTTAAGATTTGCACTGGGTGTGATGAGGATAGACAGGATTAGGAATAAGTATATTAGAGGGTCAGCCCAGGTTGGAAGGTTTGGAGACAAAGCCAGAGAGGCACAATTACGTTGGTTTGGACATGTGCTGAGGAGGGATGCAGAGTATATTGGGAAAAAGATGCTAAGGATGAAGCTGCTAGGTAACAGGAAAAGAGGAAGGCCTAAGATAAGATTTATGGATGTGGTGAGAGAGAACATGAAGGTGGATGGCGTGATAGAGCAAGATGCAGAGGACAGGAAGAAATGGAGACAGTTGATCTGCTGTGGCGACCCCTAATGGGAACAGCCAAAAGAAGAAGAAGAAGAATACTTCTTTATCTGGCTGATGCCATATCCAGATCATGCAGAAGTACAATAGAACAACTTGACACAGAGAATTTTGACTTTGACGTAATGGCAGTGTGTAGTTTTTCTACCATGAGATGTACTCAGAGCAGAGAGATCATGCAAAGGGTGATCCAATGAATCAGCTAAAAGTAGCTGATAAGAGTGTTTGATGGCAGTGGAAACTACCTTATAGTCTGAGCAGAAGGGGGTATAGCTAGTAAACCTGTGCCAGCCTTTCCAAGGAGTGTATGTGTGTGTGTGTGTGTGTGTGTGTGTGTGTGTGTGTGTGTGTGTGTGTGTGTGTGTGTGTGTGTGTGTGTGTGTGTGTGTGTGTGTGTGTGTGTGTGTGTGTGTGTGTGTGTGTGTGTGTCTGTGTGTGTGTGTGTGTGTGTGTGTGTGTGTGTGTGTGTGTGTGTGTGTGTGTGTGTGTGTGTGTGTATTTAAATCAAACCTCAAAGTATGTGTGTGTCAGCTACTTGGGCAGGGACATGAAGCATTGGACAGAGAGGGTGCTGGAGGTCTTGGCTTGGCCACTCAGCTGAGATCTCAACACTACAGCTGTGCCAGTAAGGAGTCTTATTGCTGATCTGGAGAAAAAGGGGGAAACCAGCCCAGGACTGACTGTGGTCTCTGTGTGTGCTTAAGGGAAATTGCACTTTACTGTGTGTGTGTAATTGTCATCCTACCATTGTGTACATCCCCCACTGTTGCCAGTGGTGAGGATTGAGGCTCCTCGATTACTAGGCCAGTGAAGGGGTGTCACACCTTGCATAATGAAACTGTGTTGTTTAGCATTTATGATTAATGTTTTAGAGAGAAACACAAGCTAATGTATATCCACTTTCCTAGACATGACAATGAACATATTTCATATAAAATTCAGTTACACATGCATGAGGGGCACAATCCTTTTGCTGCAATCATCATGATTCATCACATATCCCAACTATGTGTTTAGGACCCTTATGGCTCCTGAAATATGTATGTAACATAAACCAGCCTGACTTAATCATCACATTCAGCTGTATCCACTGAACCATATTTACTTGCAGAAAGAATGACTTTTACATATGAATGCATTATAAGACATAATTACAGCCACACACATATAGGCCTCTCTGAAGTGTATCTCCATGCACTCGGAAATCATTATATGTCAAATTTCCTTGCTAGAAAGTTAGTTCTCCTGTTGCATTTTCAATGAATTCATTAAGTTGCAATTTTTGCATCCTTTATCCTATGGGTTGGATTCCCAGCTGTTATAATAATATTTTAGCATTGGGTAAGCCCCAGAATGACAATATGTCAGAATTCAGCATATTTTACCTTTGAATGTGCAACCCTCAAAAGCCATGCCAGTAAGCAGTCCATTGTTGAACACTGAAACTTTGTGATAATGGGTGGAGCATCACACATGGCACAGATCAATGCCTTGTTTCACACCTTTACTGCTATGTGCTGTAAGCAGTGCCAATGTGTCTGCCAAGGTGTCCATCTGCCTTCAACTGTGCAATTGCAGTTGGCAGGGCTGTGCAACTTTGTGCAAGATCAGTAACACGCAAGATCTAAAACAGATACCATTTCAGACATAGCTTCTTAGCTTGACTTTTACAGACATGGCTGATGAGGGAGACATGGTGCTAAATTTAGACTACAAAGGTGGGATGTAGCCTGTAGCAGGGGAATTATACTGGGTGTCAGTATAAGGCTGAGGCTTGGAATAGTTTATTCAAGGCTGCATACACTGCAACTGGCATTTCACGCAATGGGAAACAATGCTGTCACCACTATAGTGACCTTAAAAAGCAAAAGCGAGACCTCCTAAGCAAAAGGGAGGCTGAGTATAGGACTGGGAGCAGCCTAAATTGTGTAAGTATACTGACCCATAAACTGTCTATGATATGTCAGTAATTATCTAGCCAGCAAAGAAAATGAATCATCATGCTTTCAAATCTATTTCATTTCTTTTTTTGCTGTACAGCTGCAGAGGAGATAGCTGCAAACCATGAGTTGCACCAGGAGAGGTTAAATCACCTCTGGCACAGTTAAGTATAATTCATATAATAATTCAAGCCATAATGTTATTTTCATTCTCTCAAGCACTATCCTCTTGAGCAGGCATACCTCAAGCTTCATCCAAGCATGCATGCCTTACCCAATAACTCTTATTGCTTGAATTATGTGATTAGAAGATCAGATTTACTTTGTGTGGGTTCAGTACCCAGAAGAAGCAATTTTATGTTTTTATTGATAAAAAACAAAAGTAACCACAGTGTAAAATATAACTAAGAAAGGCCAAAACATACACTGTGAAGCAGTAGGAAACATTACCAGTCAGCCAAACTCTTCAGTCCAAGCTGTTTTTATTCTTCCAACATACAAGGACATAGATTGAGTGCTTTAATCCCCAGAAACTAGGGACTTCATCAGAATCTAACTGCACTCCATAGTACAGCCTTTAAATACTATTAAAAATGAGTGAGGTCATCACCCTTCACATTCCACCTTTTGACAATTGATAAAATGTGGTTGATTTTTTATCTTAAACAATTTTTAAGTCTACATTTGATGAATGTCTTGGAATTTGAAAGTTCTTTTTTTATAAATGATGTGTGTTAAAATGTTCTTGTGTCAAAAGGTGTTTGTAGTGAATTTCATTTGAGCATTAAGATAGTTGTATCTTTAAAGGATTGTGAAGGGTGATGACCTCACTCATTTTTAACAGTATTTAAAGGCTGTACTATGGAGTGCAGTTAGACTCTGATGAAGTCCCCAGTTTCAGGGGATGAAAGTGCTCAGTCTGTGTCTTTGTATGTTGGAAGAATAAAAACAGCTTGGACTGAAGAGTTTGGCTGACTGGAAAGGTTTTCCTACTGCTTCACGGTGTATGTTTTGGATATTTTTATTGATAATTATTTATAAGATCTTAACAACTTTTTGTCAGGAAGAATTACATTATGGTAATTATAATTATTGATTTAGAATGCATAATTCCAGTCCTTCAAAGTGAAATAAAGACAGTCATTTCTTATATCAGAGCAGTAACATTTGTTTATTTAATGACACATAAATATCTTTCAATCGCATATAGGGTGTTGCAAAGTTATGCAATAGTAAATTATTATTGTTTAACATATACAGTACTGTGATATGTCAAGTATCTCCTTTTTTGTCTCCCACCAATCTTTGTGTGTGTGTATGTCTGTGTGTGTGTGTGTGTGTGTGTGTGTGTGTGTGTGTGTGTGTGTGTGTGTGTGTGTGTGTGTGTGTGTGTGTGTGTGTGTGTGTGTGTGTGTGTGTGTGTGTGTGTGTGTGTGTGTGTGTGTGTGTGTGTGTATACGCATGTGTGGGAGGGGGGGTTATAATTTATGAACACTCTGCTGTTTGCATAACTTGCTGATGATAATTAATCATCAGAAGCATAGAGAGATAAACCAACCACTGTGGTTTGGCCTGCCTCCACAATGACAGCACAGACACTGCCGCTCTACCTGCTCCAAGTGTATCAGGTAGCTTTGCCCAGGGAGCTGATGCAGTAGTACCTTCTGGGAGCAGTAGTACTGAAGCTGGTGATTTTGTCACTTGGCAGGAACTGACAGGGCTGATGGAGGATAAAATGGAGAGCGTTCTTGGCGCACATATTGGCAGGGTTGAGAGGTCCTGCATCTCATTGCAAAGATGATGCCACATCTGGCACTGACCCAGGCACCTGCTACAGGAGACAGTGATGACAGTTCTAAGGTTAAGGACTAGATTCTCACTGGTCTCTATCTTCACATGGGTGCTTCTCCAATGTCCCCTAACTATCCCCAATCATGGTGTCCCTCAACCTCTTGATTCTATCACCATCCCTGTCTGTCTTGTATGTCCTGTATGTCTCTTGATGCCTCCTAACCTACCCAACCTACCTGCCCCTGTCATTTCTAAACACATTTCTAAACATTCCCCTCTCTCTCTCCCAAATAAAAAAAAAACGGGCACCTGTTCCACAAACAAAATATGCCCTATACATAGGTTCATAGGTTCATAGGTTCATACTAGGCTATCTGCCCTAGGGCATTTATAAGCCTAGCCAGAGTGTGTGTGGCTTTCACCACCCCTTAGGATGAGGATAGTACACCCATTTAGGGTTTAGTTTACTGTGCCTCTGTCTAGTAGTGACACAGAGATGACCCCCGTGGTAAACCTACGATCTCCCATCCACTCGTCAAGATTTCTCTTGAAGAGAGTTAGTGAGGGGCTCTGCCTAACATGGACTGGGATTCTGTTCCAGAGTGTAGGGAGCCTCTGGGTTATGAATCTGTCCCTCCCGCATGTCCTATTTATTTCTGTGTTGAGGTGCAAATCTCTTGCTCTCGTGGCTCTGATGGATTTGGATTTTCTGAGGTGGAGCATGTCCATTAATTCCGGATTGGACATGGCCTTGTACGTCAGGCATAGATCACCTCTGAGTAGGCGGTATGCGACTGAATAGAGCTGGACTTTCTTCAGCCGGGCAGCATATGATATATGTTTGAGACCATTTATCCTCTTGGTGAGGAACTTTTGGGGTCTTTCCAACTGCTGCAGATGTCGGGTAAGATACATCCCAAATGGGGCATTGTACTCAATCATGGGCCTGATAAGAGAAGAGTACAGGGGCACAATGACCTCTCTTGATCTAGATGTGAATCCCTTCATGATAAGGTGGGCAATATAGAAGGTCTTCCTAACCACTTTGGCAATGTGAGTGTCAAATGAGAGGTTACTGTCAACTTGGGTCCCTAGGTCCCTGATTACCTCTTCCATACTTAATGGATTACCACCTATGTGGTAATTTGTGGGTACCTTGTTTTTCCTAAAGGGTATGACTATACATTTTTTGGCGTTCAGTTTAAGGCCATGGCTCTGGGACCAATTATCCATTTCTATGAGGCCTCTCTGAAGGATGCTTGTGTCTGCTGGAGTATCAATTATGGCGCCCAGTTTGCAGTCATCTGTGAACTTTGTCAGCCACAATCCTCCTATGTTTGCTTGCACCTCGGAAAAATAAATGCCGAACAAGAGGGGTCCCAGGACTGAGCCCTGTGGGACACCGCTTGTGACTGGCTTAGAGTCTGACATGGCTCCAGCAATTCTGACCTTGTGGGTTCTGTCCTTGAGCCAGTTTGCAACCCATCTTGTGACATATGGGTTTACATTTAAGCTGGTGAGTTTGTCTATGATGCCCGAGTGGAGTATTGTGTCAAAGGCTTTTGCAAGGTCAAGGTAGGCTGTGTGAACTGCCTTACCCTGATCAATGTCCTTAGTGACTGTTTCAAAAAAGTCGACCAAGTTCAAAAGGCAGGATCTGCCCTTGACAAAGCCAAATTGGGTAGGATCCAATGTCTGCAGGTCCCCAATGTCTTTGTTTATGAGTTCCATAATGATCCTTTCCATAGCTTAGCAGACCAGGCTCATCAAGCTTATGGGGCGGTAATTTCAGGGGTCCATAGAAGCACTGCCTTTGTGGAGTGGGACCACTGTTGCTGTACGCCACTCTTTGGGTACGTATCCTGTAGTAAGGCTCTCCACTTTGTCTACGTGCCATTGTGATACAATTGATTTGTTCCAATTGGCCATACAACATTATTCTGTTGTTGTCACCTATCACCGATGTGGTGACTCTCCAAAGTCATGAAATTGTGTGTGCAATTGTACATTTATGTTGTGAAGAAGTGGATAGCCATGGTGTTCTTCCATGATCCTCCTGTAAACTCCTGTATTCTTTGCCCTAAGCACTTCCCTCTGCTTGCCTACCTCATTTTCACCACTGTCCTATCCACCTCTTTTTCACGCATTAATTTGGTCAAAATAGATTCACAAATACACATGGCAAGAAATGGCCCATGGATAAGCCTTCACTTTATGTCTTTGGCATTTGCATGGAGTTTGGTATAGTGCAACAATGCTGAGCGATAGTGAACTCTGTTTCAATTCTTATTGCAAAAGCTGAAGATTTCAGTCTAATCTGTAGTAGTCCAGTTACTGTCACACAAATGTGCTTACATCATCTGTGCTATGGCATTACAGATTAGAGGCAGACTAAAGGAAGTACTGTGATACAGTTAATTTAACAATTGTTAGGCTGCTGGATGTATTAGATTAGGAGTTACTACGTGGCATGTTGTGATAATTACCTTTTTGATAGCCTGATGCTTTTTCATAGTGTCATGAATTCAACTACAGCTGTATGTCAGCTTATTACTTCATGACAGTTCATATTCCCATCATACATTTAATTGTAAATGTCTGCATTTCTCTACATATAACACATTTCCGTAATACAACATTTGAATAGTGCAGTAGGCATCATTTTCAAAAACATTGCAACCACAACAGGGAGACTTAGTAAGCCAAACTTATCCTGGTTAGGTGTTCATGTTTATTGCACTCTTCCACCCCTTATTTGTACCTATAGCAATCAGTTTATTGAACAGAGCATGGCAGATTAATGAGTATCTAATAAGTAAGATTAAAAGCCCATACAGATGTTCCTACATGTCCTACAAAACATATTGCTGCTATTCCTCTCTGCATCTGTCCCTAACTCTCTATGCTCACCCCTCTTTCTTCAACAAGTTGTCACTGTGCTTCAATAGTGTTATATTAATGCTGTGAAGCAGTGATTCCTTTGTGGAGTGATGAGTTAATGCTCAATTATGCAGAAAGATTTATGAATAACTTCAAGGATTCTAATGCAGCCATTAGCTAAGTGTTACTGTCTGTTTTTGGTTAACTAATTTAGGAGTACCTCGTGGCCACATATTATTGTGAGCCACCGTTATCATTCCTCAGTGATAATTTACGTTGTCCCTGCTGCATGCTACCCTGCCGATGCATCTTCTCCCTCATTATTATTATTCTTTTACTTCTGCATTTGCACAATGTCTGTCACCTGATATGCAAAGCAGGCTAAATGGAAGCACACAGCTTATGGCAATATCTTCGGATTTGATTGCCGTAGTCCATATTACTCTGTCTCAGTTTGCACCACTGTGTTAAACTATTTTTATTCCGTTTAATGTAATTTTAAATAAGGTGAAGAGTTGGATGTGCAGGTTACAGTGTTCAATACAGTAATAAAGATGATTACATACATTCACATTTGCTGAAATCAGCTGTCAGATATTAACTATCACAAATATGAATTTCTAACTGTTGTGCTAAGATAATACTTAGGTCTAAATGTTTTTCATGGCATGCTGACAATGTTCAAATACATATGAATGACAACATGTTTCATGATGTTTTGTTTGACTGTTGCGTCTGTAAGTGTTGGCTAAACCTTTACATCACATCATTATCCTGCTGTTACAGTAATCTGCCTGCTACCTATTGTAATTGCTATCTTGTAAAGATGTTTATGTTGAAGCTGGCAAAGAGCATACAGAGTACTGCTAATTACTCTTGCAAGTTCAAAACTTCAAGGTATAATTATGCTTCACTAACACTTTGCCATCAACAGCACAAATCAGTTTAGTTGCGTGGCACACTAAGTGTACAAGAAAGAGAGAAGATTAAAGCATTATAATTAAAGCATTATAGTTTTCTGTTGCACAACATTTAATTGTGTGTATTACTATTGTCAAAAGATGATCATGATTTTTGGATTATGTAGACGCAATTCATTTGTGTAAAGTAATATGTCTGCTATGTAGTGTTTGCACTTGCACTGTGTTACCAACTTTTGTCATCTGCAGTGTATTGTCTTATATATGACTTGCATATTTTTCTTGCCAATGACCATCGTGGAAGCATGAGACAATACAAGTGTGCTATCATTCAGACATAAAGTCACAGTAATGTTTGATTGCTAATCCAGTGGTATACAACAATCAATGTGAATGCCAACTCATTATGTGGAACATGTCACTGTCCCTCATAGTAACACAATGTACAGTAAGGACAGTATCCACATTTCATTATAAAAATCATGTCATTACATGTGACAATTATAGTGATGTTACATTGTCCTATGCACACATATACATTTGTTGCATGACCTGAGATGCACAGTACCATCTCTTCAAAGCATTCTTTTTACAAATATTCCAATGTCCACTTTCAGATAAGCATTTTCTGCCTTTTCCTGTGGCACTTGTGACTAGTAGATTACTCTCTGGATGGTGTAACCTAGACAGATAAGAGGTTCAATACTGTGTGAGACTGTGTGCATCACTTGATGGTGTCGTCACTTCCTATGAGAATAATACAATTAACTGTTCTCATAGCTAATGCTCACCATGAAAGACGTGTAAAAATGTGTACATTACTTCATGGTGTGGCTGCTTCTTCTGAGAATAATACATTTAGTTGTTCTCACAGCTCCATTATCCCTAATTTTACAGAAGCATATTCTCTGAAACATACTGATGAGGTCACCCGAAGAGTGATCCTTCTCCTGTGTCACTTGTGGGTAATACAGTGCTCTCTAGATTGTGTAAACTAGATAGGTAGGAGATTCAATACCTACCATTGAAAACTTATATATGGGTGGGACTGTAAGTATTACTTAGTGGTGTATCCACTTTTTCTGAGAATAACACATTTAGCTGTTCTCACAGCTGCCTTATCCCTAGTTTTAGAGAAACATGCTGTATGAAAAATACTCATGAGGCTATCCTGACAAAAGTGCAATCTCTCTCCTAAGAACCAGACTTCTCCCATGGTGCTTGTGACTAATTCTGTGCCCTCTAAATTATGTAACCTAGATAGGTAGGAGGTTTAATTAATGCCCACCATAAAAGACGTGTAAAAATGTGTACATTACTTCATGGTGTGGCTGCTTCTTCTGAGAATAATACATTTAGTTGTTCTCACAGCTCCATTATCCTTAATTTTACAGAAACATGCTCTCTGAAACACACTTATGAGGTCATCATGATAAAAGTGCAACACCCAAAAAGTCAGACTTCTCCTGTGGAATTGTGTTTAATACAGTGCTCTCTAGATCATGTAATCAAGATAGCTAGGAGGCTCAGTACCCCACATGGAAGATTTGTGTGAGAATATATGTGTTACCTGGTGGTGTATCCACTTCTCCTGAAAATAATTAATTTAGTTGTTCTTGCAGCTCCCTTATCCTTAAATTTATAGAAACAGTCTGCATGAAACACAGGGGTGGCGAAAGCCACATAACTATGGGCTAGGCTTATAAATGCCCTTGGGCAGATAGCCTAGTATGAACCTATGAACCTATGAACCTATGAACACACTGATGAAGTCATTATAACAAATTCAATTGCTCCCCTAAATGTCAGACTTCTCCCGTGACACTTGTAACTTATATAGTTCTTTCTAGATTGTTTAACATACATATGTAGGAGGTTTGATGCAAAACATAGACGTGTATCACTTGGGGGTGTATCCACCTTTTATCAGGATAATACAATTATCTGTTCTCACAGCTCCCTTATCTCTAATTTTATAGAAACATGCTCTCTGATACACAGTGATGTGGTCATCCTAACAAAAGTGTACTCTCTCTTCTAGAAATCTGACTTCTCCTGTGATGCTGACAACTAATACAGTGCTCTCTAAATTATATAACTTAGATAGGGAGGAGGTTCAATAGGCCAACATGGAATACTTCTGTGTTTGTGTATGTGTCTCTCTGTGAGTGTGATTGTGTGTATCACTTAGTGGTGTTTCTACTTCTCCAGAGAACACAGCTAACTGTTCCCAAAGCTTACTTATCCCATTTTTTTACAGAAACATCCTGTATGAAACACACTGATGAGGTCATCCCAACAAAAGTGAAATCTGTACCTCTCAGAGTCAGACTTCTTCTGAGGTACCGGTGAGTAAACAATGCTTTCTAGATTGTGTAACCTAGATAGGTTGGAGGTTCAATACCCACCATGTTTGTATAATGCTTGCTGCTGTCTCCATTTCACCTAAAGAATATGCATGCAAATATGCACACAGCTCCCTTATACCAACTTGTACACAAACATCCTGTTTGAAACACACTGATCAGGTCATCCTGACAAAAGTGCAGTCTCTCCTCTCAAGACTCAGACTTCTCCTGCAGCATTTAAAACTAGTTTGTGTAATGAGATTGGTAGTAAGCTCAGTACATAACATGGTAGACTTCTGTATGTGAGGTTTTTTACAGTTAAGTAAATATGTGCTCAATCAACCTATACTCTGGATAAATGTTTTAAAATCATGCACCATTCCCCAAGTCCACCTCACATCCCCAACTTCATCACTACACAAGTGTGTACCTATGCATACTGTTTGTAATGCCATGATTACAATTTTTTACGCAATATGTAAAGTAAACTCTATTTTTTTAGGTAGTACTATGTCGATAAATTTGTAAATTAATGCATCAGATAAAAGTATCATAGGCTGAAAGATAGCCATGTAATGGTTTTAGAGGGAAAGTGATGCAAACATTTGTTAAGTGGGGAGAAGGGAGAATGTTTCCGTTCTTCAAATGGCAGGTGTTGTGCGTGGCATCAGTAGGAACACACAATTACATTATATTGTCTTCCTATGCCCCTGTTTCAACACACTTATGATGGCATTGTTTTGCAAGTGAATTTAAGCTATTTGAATGTCATACTGTTCCTGTGGTGACTACATATCTTACACTATTCTCTGTAATGTGTAACTAGATAGGTAGGATGTTCACATACAGCAGTGCTTAACTTCTGCAAGTGTGAATGCCAATGGAGTTATGATTGTTTTACACATATTTGTGGTGGTGACTTTTACAAGCCATGACTGGCTGTAAAATAACTTCACCAGATACATCTCCTTGGCAATACACTGCTATCATCCCTTCATAGATGCTGTATGTCTCAGTTATTGTAATTATTCTCCTGTGGTGCTGGCTGCTGCTAACATGCTGTAGAGATGTTGTAAATGGATAGTTGGGGGGGTTGATTCCATCACTACTTCAATAGTGTGACAGTTATTACTGTCATATACCATTGGCCACCTTACAACCACCTTTAGGTATCCTACTAATTATGTGATTGAATTACAGTGGCACTCTGTGACACTAACAAATCCTAGCATCACCAGTGAAAATAATTTTTGTCCACACAATGATCACATATTGCTAACATATCTGCAGTATGTCACATTTGGAGTGTGCATTCTGATGTGTTGTATGAATTTGATAGTGTGCTTTGCACATCGTGTAACTACATATGTAGGATGTTGGAGTCCAGCTGTGAGTATGTCTTTCACTCTCATAGAATATTTAATATTCTACAAAGACATATATAATGTGTAGCTGTACAGTCTTATTGTGCACATAAGCATCCAGCAAATGAACAGTGATGATGTCATCCATTTAACTGTCTCAGTTGTACCGCAACATGGTCATGTGGCACTTAAGCTTGTGATCTTGAGTAATGACTTGAAATCCAGGCATTACTGCTCAGCCTACATTGTGTCAGTGTTAATGTCACTATACATATCCCTAACATTGCTGTTAAGCACATTGAATTTGTATACATATAATTGTTGATCCCTTTTACTAAAAGCTAGAACAGTTTGTCACATAGGAATGCTTTTATTTAGAGAAATAATGACATTGACTTTCAAGTTCCTGATATAACATATATAGGAAGTGTTATCCTCTGGCTTGACAGAATGAGACAACATGCTGTCTGGTGCTGTCACTATACACATCACTATCATTGCTCTTAAGCACACTGGATTTTTACACATATAGATGTTGATCCCTCTTCCTAAAAGCTAGGACAGTTTATCATATGGGAATGCTTTTATTCACAGTAATAATGACATTCGCTTTCATGTTCTTGACATAACATATATAGGAAGCATTATCCTCTGGCATGACAGAATGAGACAACATGCTGTCTAGCTCTGAAGTACAACAGCAATCACAGACACGCATATCCCTTGCAGAAAGAACATGATGTCATGCCTCCACATAACTGCATATCTTACAATTGTATTGACATTCCTACCATAGTGCATTCATCCTGCACAATATCATGTATTGTCTGCTATCAGATGCTCATGCATTCAACATCCACATTCAGTGCCTGTTAGCATTGTTGTGCCTTATACTGTAATGCATGAAATACATGAATGACATGTACCACAGTTATAATTTGTCCATTTATATTGTGAGAGTCCTCTATGATCCCTTTGTTCTCAGAGATTGTTTACCAAAAATAGATATGATGCAATGAGTTAGCATAAGTGAAATGTCATAATAGTTGTAAGACTTTCACTGTGGCACTTGTGTTTCACCAAAATGTCGTTATTGTATTTAGTTATTACTGTCCATTTTTATGTTGGACAATGATATATCATCACATCATGACTGTGGCAGTGAAATGTTTTTTCAGGGCATGTTGTGCTGTGAGTGCTCCTGTGGTATGTGCAATGAGTACTGGCTTGTATAGCATAATTACACAGATAGATTGATGTTCACTTCTGGGACAGTGTATGTTCTAGATGACAAAAACACGTTTATTGTCAAAGAATCAGTCCTATTGTAATGTTCAGTGTTATGTGGACTGTAACATGTGCAGCTCTATTCTGGCATTCTAACTAAATCTGGGTGTTCATATTATATCCATACCTCCTATGTTAACACATACATTAAATTCAGTTAATTGTGGCAGCCTCCATTACTATCTGATGTGGCACATGAAGACAATACAGGAGTCTGGAGAGAAGGCAGGGATTTGAGTCTGGCAACATCTGTCAGTCAGACAACAGTGGCTTACACACACTCACAGGGCCAGATTTTTCATGTATGTTCATAGCAGGTAGGTCATCAGTGTACCTTATATAGTATGATAGTGCTGTACACCCTTCGAGGATGTTCATCCTTATGTGCATGTCTGCCATGATTGTTATGCATCTCTCTGATATCTGTTTGGACATGTGTTCTAACAGGACATGATGCAATGATTCTTAGTATTCATGTGATAGCTATGCTGTGCATTTCATGTCTTCCTCCAGACGTGTTTAATACTTCAATTGTTTTAAACACAATATACAGCTTAATGGCAGTTGTGTGATTCCATAAACATTTCTTACTATGTGGCATGCAGTGAGACCAGAAGGAAATGTCATTGGTCATCTATTAATACACTTTCTATTGTATGGCTGCTATTGAATTGTTGTTATGTTACTGTTCCCTGTTATTGCATGTGAGTATAACCAGTATTACTAGAAAACACATTTGCAAATCAGTAATAGCAAAACTGGACTCCTGACATG
Source organism: Protopterus annectens (assembly GCF_019279795.1). Taxonomy (NCBI): domain Eukaryota; kingdom Metazoa; phylum Chordata; order Ceratodontiformes; family Protopteridae; genus Protopterus; species Protopterus annectens. The sequence continues at coordinate 194,299,672 of NC_056726.1, forward strand.
CCATCCTCTCAGGGTTGTCATTGGTCACTTATGTATGTTATTTAGTATAGGATTGGCATGGTGCATTTATATAACCATGCAAACGCTTGTCTAACACAAGCTCATAAGTGAGGAACCCCTTTCCTATTGGTACCACTGTCATTTCTTTGTATAAACATGTCCATTTATGAGTTACCTGACATTACAGCTGTAAGGTATTTTTGCTCTTTTGTATACATGTTGAGATGGATAATATATTGATACTGCCACCTTGCATATATCAGTTCCCTGTATATACTTCCTTATATGCAATAACTTGCATTCTGTGCATTCATCCCATAATGTATCTTTTGTCCTTGATAACTGTTATCTCAAATTAGCAATTAATTAACACTTATATCACATTTTCACTTCCATTTGGAACATAACAGCTTTATGTCCCTATTGCATCCTTTATCAGCATGGCCATTATTATTTATGTGTGCAACTGCAGGATTGAAAATCACAGTAATTGTCATTACGTCAGTATTGCAGATTTTATGTCAGTAATGCTTCTTATACACTTGTTGCATTTGCCACAGGGTATGACTACACTTTAAACACTTTCCCTCCCCAACATTACTACATCATTATAACACATTTTTGTGCATCAGTTCTCCCATTTCACTTCCTCCTGTTCTGAATTGTTTCTCTGTATTTGACCTTAAAATGCCTGGGCTACAGCATATGCTCATATCTGGATTTTGCCTACATGTGATGTATTTTGTTTACATTGTATGTTACTGCTTGCAAGCACCTTCCCATAGCCATGAAAACTATTGCTGGTCATGGAAAGGTGCTTGCTACAGTGTTGGCACAATGATCAGTGTGCACATTCAAATAGCACTGCTCTCATTGTGCTAACATGCTGAAATCATGTAGGCTTAGTGTAAAGCCTACATGATTGTTAATGAATCCTAGGGATTGTGTCCCCATGCTGTATACATAGACATTAGGTGAACCTAAGGGATAAGGACAATTTTCAAATTTCTGTCATTATCCTGTACAGATGGCATGGATAAGTACCACTGCCAGATTATTCACATCATTACAGTGGTACTATATGTCACCCCATGATGGATTTCTGACATCAGCCATTTCATGTGGGCCTTCAGGGCAATAAAATCATAGAGCATCACTTTCAAAATGATGTAAGGTGAGTCCAGTAATATTAGACAGAAGCATTTGACCTTCCAGGACTGTTAAATGCACATGCAGTCCAAAGTTGGATGCATCTGTTTTCAGCACCTGTAAAATATATTCATGTAAGCAGTAAAAAAAAGCACCAGCAGACATCCCTGACAAAAACACAATGATGCATACATACCTACTTACAAATATTTCAAATTATAGACATTAATGCCCTTATAGCCTGCCAATATACCAAAACAGCAGTTTCCATAATAAGTGGCCAGGCTTTTCTTAAAAATATCTAAACTAGTGCTTGCTTTAATGTAATATGGTAGTGTATTCTTTAAACTAAGACAAAGTCAGGTACCACAGAAAAGGAACTCAATACAGCCTTGCAGTTCAAAAATTGAGCTGGTTTAATAGTAGTTTCAAAAGCATTCAAATAATTGTAGGTATTTTGGTCAATCAGGCCTTCCCACATCATGTCATTTACAGCCACATCTATCTTCCTATAGGCAATATTAATCTCATTTAGCAACACACTAGAATAATTGCTAGTATCATTTAAAATTATATTCATCTTCCCTTCATAAGTAATTAAATCCATTATTACTATCCCCCCACCTTTGCGGGTTTCATAACCCTTACTTCCTTATTCCCCCTCAGTTCATCTAACACCTTCCTTTCTTCTCCACTCATATTTGCCTTGTATTTAACCTTCTTGTATTCATTTCTAAATCTATTTTCTACCACTTTTTCAAAGTTTTTTAACTGAGGGTGGGTGGGGGATTGTATATGCTCTTCTTAGTCCATGTAGTGGTCGCATTATTCTGTTGTGGCAACATTAGACTCAAATTAATTTTTCTAATAAACATTTTAAGGCCTATGAGAACTTTTGCCAAGTCCCCTTTCTTCTGGGGAAAGAATTTTAGACCTTTTGATAAAAGAGTAAAATGTTCATTTGTTAAAACAATGTTGCTAAAATTATAAATAGTAAAACCATCCCTAGTGAATTTGTACTCATTGCCAGCTTCTCCTATAATGTCACTTGTTAAGTCGTAGGTCTGGGGGGCTTAGGGGTATTATCAATTATTATGAGTTTCTTGGAGTTATGGAGTTATGTGGTAGTGTATTCCATGCATTAGCTGCTCTGTCAGAGAACCAATTTGTACACTTGTCATTCCTAGTTTAGTCAAGTCCTTTTGCCCTGTCTGTAACACGTAATCAGTTTATCCAGTTTCAAGTCATCCACATGCACACTGTAGAACACCTAAGATTAAAAAGATAGGTCTGAAAGATGCAATCCAAACAAGTAAGGGCCTAGGACAGAGTCCTGTGCAACATTTTAACTGTAACAATGAATTTCACCTGTCCAGTTGCTGTATGATACTGACCATGTCCTTTTTGTAAGCCATCCAGCTATCCATCTTATCAGGAGTCCATCAATATCTAGATGTTCTAATTTATTGATAAATGTTTTCTGAATGACCCTCTCAAATGCTGAAGTCAATCTATATAAATTACATTACAGCACAATTTTTCACTCATAGCTGTTATTATATTGTTATAGAACATATTGCAGATGGTAATATATCTATTTTCAACATATGCATGCTGATATGTGGTTTCAAGTCCCAGTCTTTCCAATTCTGACAGTTAACTTATACAATGTTACATTTCCTTTATTTTCCATAACATAAAAGCAGATTTAATTTGTTTGTTCTTTTCCCCCCTCCCTTAAAGACAGGTTTAATAAGTGTCTATTTTTGATTTTGAGGAATTTACCTATATTTATACGACCTAATAAATAATAGATATAATGGTAATGTAAGCTCTTGCTGAAGGTCATTATTATTAATTCCATCTCCACCCTGTGCTTTGTTTGGATCCAGTTTGCATAGCTCTTTTTCAGTATAATCTAATTTAATTTCAATATCTGAAGTTACCTGAATGTCACTAGGACAACTTATCACCTCCTTTGTGGAGCCAAACTGTTTTCCATACAATTTTGTAAATATATCTATAATCTGTTGTGTGTGAGAATAAATTTTAGAATCTACACACAGTTTATCAATTTAGTCCTTTGCTTGTCCAGCTTGTTTATTTCAGTTTTCAAGATTGTATTTCAGCCTCTTTTCTATTTCTTATATTTTTTGTCTATACTGTTAATTTTTTGACCTGGCACAAATCCTACCTTGTGTTTGTCAAATATTGCAAAATATCTGCTGTAAAAATTCTCTTCTCTGATCTTGACAAGTACACGCCATCCTGTCTGAACACGTGTGCCCAAAATTTGGTTTCAGATATTCTACACATTTCCGATTTTGAAACGGGACATTTTTTTCATGTAGGTATTTACCCAAAAAATCTTTTCATTTATGGTAATCTGACTCTCCTTTCCTTATGTGATTTGTGAAAAATAATCTTAACACCTACACACACTATGCAAACTAAGAGGGCTCTAAGTTCCCTACTAAGTCAGAGACACCTTGCATATGAAATCATTTGTACCAGCATGAATAAAAACAGAGCCGTACTTCCTTACATTAAGGCATTCTAAGGCTTGTCTGACATCCTCTATTTTTGCAAGCATAATATTCGATGTTCATTATCTTCTCTGCAATTTTAAGTATCAGTTCCCCTAATAACTAAATCTGCAATTACATGACTGTCTTTTCTGACCAGATTTGAAGAATTCTCAATTTCTAATTCAACAATATCTGTTCTATCAGTTGTTACAAAGGAATGATCTTCATCACCATTAGTCTTATTAATCCCACTGTTTTTACTGCATATTACATTTGTAAGCATACAATTCGCATCTAGCTGGCTTTGTACATCCACAACTTGAGCCACATTGTCAATCTCTGCCTTTCTCCTCTTTTTTCTTACATTAATGTTCTTCATTCCTTCCACGTTTAAATTCTGATTTCTTCCTTTTCACCTGCCCCTTGCCTCTCTTTTTCTACCTTCTCTTTTGGAAAAAATGATGCCTTTTTCTGTAGACTGCAGGTTTTCTGACAGGAAAATGTTATCATTCCCTGTAATCTGTGTGTTACATAACAAAGTCATGTCCTTTTATGTATGTATTTGTTTTGATTTACAGACACTTATCAGGTTCTTTTTATTCCTTGTTACTTGCTGTGAATTCCTTCCTTTCTATTTTATTTCCTTCAATACTCTCTGAATCCACAGCTTGCTGAGTACTTGTATCCAGAATTCTCAAGTTGTCAGTGACATTATCTTATTTCATTGGGGTTGAGTGATCTTTACAGACAATGGACACTTCCTTTCCTAAATGTGTTCTATTTGCTTTTTGTCTAACATTATTTATCTCACCAGTCCAGCCATTAATACATGTAACAACAGTTCTCCAAGCTGTGCCAATTGCACAATTGCAATTGTTATCAGTAAATCTAGATTTACTACTAATAATGATAAGCACAGATCACCAATGTTATCAGGTATTACCTTTAAATATAAATAGCATTTATTACACTATACAAGATATTTGTCCTTTAGCAAATCATTAATGGCATATTCATTTAGGGGAATCCATATTGTGCTGCAAATGAATAAAAATTTCAGAAAGAAAAGAATAATCAAAATCAGTTACCACAAAATTCAAAGAAAATTTAAATAAACTTCTAGAAGAAAAATTACACAAACAATATACAACTAAATATTAAATTAAGTACAGTAAACATATTGCTCTGATGGTATAAGTTGTAAAAGTCAGACAAAAGCTGAAATTCCTTTACATTCCGTGTAAAAGCTTCTGCTCACTATCGCTCACAGTTGCACCTCCTTTTAACAGTAATGACCAATAAATTACAACCAAGTCAGGATTGTTTAGATAAGCTCTGGAGCTTGAATTGAATTTTTGAAGGTTAGATATTCATCTGATTCCATGCATTGGTCAATAAACACTGAAACATATTCACATGCAAATAATACATAATGTGGAGCTTTTCTCCCTGGGCCTCTGCTGAAAACGGACCTGTGTCCAGTCTGACTCACCCGGTTAACAAATGTAAATAAATAAATAAATAATATGCAACTTGGCATCCAGCATCATCATCATGTTTGTTGAAATTTGGCAGTAAGACTGAGGAACATTCCAGCAAACAAGAAAGGCTGAAATAAAAATCTAGTTTTGTTTGACTGACATCCAGCCCCAGGGAGTCCAAAACATTGATAACAATTTGCAAATTACTTGGCAGCTGCTGCTAAGGTTTCACTTTTAAAAGGTCATCACATCTACATGGATACATTGAGATTTCATTCAGTAGCTGGTGATATTTTGGATGCCATTGCTAGAGTGAGTAACTTCTGGCTTTAAGAACCCCTTTTTGTAGTATATTGATCATGCTGCTTCTTGCCTGAAAACATGAGAAGTCTCCCATGGGGATAAAAAATATACTATTCCAGTAGGCACCCAGACTAGCAGCTGAAGTGTCCCAGGTTAGGACTGACAGCAAGGACTGCAATGTTACTATATGGAATGTCTTCAAAGTGATGTGTTTGCTAATGATGAAAAGCTAAAATTGGTCTCCAAAGATCTCCTCAATGCTGTCATATTGAATTTCTTAAAATATATCACTGGGATGTTTTTGTTAAGGATGAAAAGTTTGACAATTTGTCTCAGTAAGTCTCATTTCTTTTGGCACAGGTTAACAGTCTAGAACAGTATTTTTTTCCTGAAAGGAGAACATCTCCCATTTTTGATACCTTAACATAGGTCTTGTTTTGGTTAAAAGAGTCATGAATGTCTTTAAAATTAATTGAAGAAAAAGCTTCTCTAAAACCTGTTTTGCAACCCAGTCAACACTGCCTTTAGCTACAAGTCTGTGACAACAAAATACTTTTTGAATAGACAAAACGTGGTGATACTAACCTGCACCACATTTACCTCACTTCTACATGGAATATGGACAGGAGACAACAAAGAAATCTTACAACTTTGCATGGAGAAACCAAGAAATTGTGTAATACAACCATCCTTATAAGATAACAGGGAATGTCAAAGTGAGGAAGTTCTGGCTTCATGAACCCCTTTTCCTAGCTCCTGCTGCTGAATAGCAATCCAGTCCATATGGACTGCCACAAATGTCCTTACTATTAAAAAGAGTGTTAACAAAAAATGACCATTGTAAAAGGAAACATTCTCACATTCCCAAATCCAAGACAGCTGCTTGGGAGACATGAGGAAGTAATCTCAAAGTGTGTTCCTTTTCTTACTTTTATTCTCTGTCTGTGACTGTAAAGCACCTTTCTCTATTCCCCCAAAGAAAAAGCAGTGTAAACACAATTATGAGGCTCCTGTGTTTCAATATCAGATAGGCATTACAGGGTTGCCTCTTTGGTTATGCCTGCTTCCTAGCTGTAGTACCCAGAACAGAAGATCTTACGGTATAATAAGCTGTATCTGTAACACAACCTTCTTACAAATCCTAAATTATCATGCACCTACCAGAACTATTAGAACAAAAACAAAGTATGTCCCATGGCTAACAAAAGAAGCAAAAGCTATAATGAAAGAAAGAGACGAGACTTGGATAGTATTCCACAAAAACAAAAGCCTTACCATGAGACAAAACTACTTAGAACTTCGTAACAAAGCCAAAAAACAAATTAAACTTGACAAAACTACTACAAAAAATGCAAGAAAAATATGTAAATAACCCTCAAAAATTCTGGGCCACAAGCCAGGTAAATCCACAACACCAACCCCTGTAACAGTAAATAACCATGAAAACATTCACACACAATTCGGTAAGTTCTTCACCAAAGCCGTTCAAAAACTTGGCAATGCCCAAAACAATACTTGTAACCCCATACCAACAGCTGCCCAAACCCACCTCAACAAGCTAAACAATTCATCCAACTTTTCCCTGCACCCTGTATCCACCAAAGTTATTGCTACACTCCTTCATAAACTTAAACCAACCACTCTGGCTCATGCTAACTTACAGCAGATTTCCTTCAGATAGCTGCTGATGCTATAGCCTACCATGTTGCTATTCTCATCAATAGGTCTCTGTCAGAGTCTATGGTACCAACCTTATGGAAAACATAGCATATTATACCACTACATAAAGGAGGTAACCCCTTAGAACCCCCTAACTACTGCCCAATTGCTATTCTGTCACCCTTAACAAAAATATTAGAATGAGTTGTTGATATTCAACTAATACAATATCTCCAAAATAACGACCTGCTATCTAAAGCACAGCATGGCTTCAGACCTTGCCACAGTACCATCAAAGCACTGCTATCTTTCACTAACACAGTGAACCACATCAGAAACAAAGGCCTTTTCATATCTTCCATCTTCTTAGACCTTTCAAAAGCATTTGATATGTTTTTTTTTCAAAGAATTTTATTAAATAATTATTAAAATGAACAAATATCTCCATGAAATTATAACATTTTTCTTTAAAGTTAAAAAAGAAATTAAAAAAACAAACTTTCTAATATATAAACCAATGTAACTAAACTATGTACAAAGACGTTCATCATGCAAAAAAAAAATTTTCTTAATGTAGCTGTAGGATTAATAAAAATCATCTGTTTACATAAGATTAATAAACTATTTTTCTAGAAGTTCATAGATGATATTCCATGAATTATATAATGTAGTATTCCTAGATGATCTAGATTTAATAGTTAACATTTCCAAATTACACAATTCAAGGAGTATATTTTTAAATTCCAAAAATTTAAGTGCTGTACTAGATTTCCAATTCTTAGTGATTGTTTTTCTAGCTATAGATAGTATAGACCAAACCAAAGGGTACATATTCTCTTTTACACAATCAGGAACAGGAGTATTAAATAAAACAAGTGATTTAGATATAAAGAAATTATCAGTAAAAATTGTTTGCAACAAATTATTGATATCATCCCAAAATTTTCTTAAATATGTGCAATTATAAAACATATGAGACCAGTCAGCATTCAATTCAATATTACATCTCCAACATGTTATATTCTTTTTAGAAAATATAATTATATTATGAGGAGTGATAAATGATCTATTTAAAAATCTCCATGTGAATAATTTCCATTTTAAAGAAGAAGTAGTCATACTTGCTGATTGTAAAATATTAAATTTGTCTTTCTCAGAAGGGGGATTATTATTAATTAAAGAAAAATATTTCCAATAATTATATGAATGTGTATCTAAATCACATTTAATTGCCCTATAAATGTTTGATAACTTGTTATTAGCAGGAGATTTATGCAAAACTGATAAAATCATATATTGTATTAGCTTGGGAATTTTTTTCCTAATTATAGGAGACATAGAATCCAATTTATTTAATACATATTGTCTAGCTTCTTGAAGCTCTAACCATAAACAAGAATCAAGTTTATACTCTTCCAAGAGTAAACTATTGGATTTTATCTCATTATTTATCATCATTTGGTGCCAAAATGTTAAATGCTTTTGCTGAAATATGGACATTTTTGTATAATCTGAATAGAAAATAGATCTGCGTGTGTAGGCTATAGGGAACAGTAAAAAAAGCCAATCCTTATATATATTATATTTAAATATATTTTTTAAAATGATTTTAAAAGAAAAACTATATACTTAGAGTTAAAACTCAGAGAAGAAAATTCAGAAATATAATCTTTTAACCTCCACATAAATTGATTATTAATTATATTTAGCTTATAGGAACTATTTATATCTTTGGTATTTTGTGACAATACCTCTGTAAACTCTTTCCACTTAGCAGTATATTCCACATCAATGAGATGAGAGATTGTATTGAATACTGATGAAATTGAATCAGTTTCTAAATTTGGTAAGGCTATACTCCCATTATTCCAATTATACATATAGTATGTTAATGCAATCCTTGGCTTATTTGGGAACCACAAAAATTTCTGAATCATTGAATTAAATGTTTTAATTATTTGGTAAGAAGGAGGTATAGATAAAGATTGAATTATATATAAGATTTTGGGGAGAAGGATCATCTTTATTATTAAAAGTTTATCATCCATAGAAAAGGGTAATTTGTTCCATTTATTTATTAAATATTCTATCTGTAGTAGACTTTTATTATAATTTATTTGAATGGTATCTTTAATATTGTTAGTAATAATTATACCTAAATATGCTATTTGTTGAGACTGAGCTATATATTCATTATGTTCATCAGGTATATTGTATTTTTTTGAACCTGTTAAAAGAATTTGTGTTTTATTATTATTAAAAGTAAGGCCGAAATTTTTTTGAAAATATTCCATGTTTTTAAAAAGTTTTTGTATAGACTCGCTTCTACTCCCAAGAGAAATCAATATGTCATCTGCAAACATTTGTATTGTAGATGATATAGTGGGGTTTAACTTGTATCCTTCAATATCTGTATCATGTCTTATTAAATTTGCCCATGGTTCCATAACTAATGAAAATAAAAGAGAGGATAAAGGACACCCTTGCTTAGTACCTTTTACTATTGGTATATTTTGAGATATACTAGTGCCAATTTTAACATAAGCTTGGCTACCTTCATATAACAGAGTGATAAGATTGATAAAATTATTGGAGAAATTTAATTCCTTTAATAGAGTGAACAAATATTCCCATGTAACTGAGTAAAAAGCACAATTTATATCTAAACTAACTAGGGTTAAATTTGTTTTAAGATTTTTCACCGAATCAATTAAAGTTAATATTCTTTTAATGTTATCATATGAAGTTCTCTTCATTATAAACCCCATTTGATCATTATCAACTAATTTGGGTAAAAGTGTTTTAAGCCTTTCTGCATAAATGGGCATAAATAATTTGTAATCAGTGTTTAAGAGGGAGATAGGTCTATAGGAGGTGCACTTAGAGGGATCTTTGTTAGATTTTAAAATAGGAGAAATAAAAGTGTATTTCCAAGAAGGAGGAATTACGTTTTTGTCCTGAACAAGGTTAAATACTTTATAAAGCAATTTTAGAGCATTTATAGGTAGTAATTTGTAAATTTCAGGAATGATGCCGTCATTACCTGGTGCTTTATTTTGCTTTAATTTGGTAATGTGAGTTTGAAGTTCTTTGAAAGATATTTGTTTATCAATAGAAATCCCTTGTTCCTCTGAAAGTCTTGTTTTAGTGTATTTATTAATAAATGTTTTTATTTCCTCTTTAGAGTTAATTTCAGTAGTTGTTTGGTTGATGTTTATAAAAACTCTCTAAATTCAGTTAATATATTATGAATTTCCGATACCATTTTTCCTTTTTTAGGGGAGAATATTTCATTAATATGATTAAATCTATTTAATCTTTTCGTTTTATTAGCAAGAAATTTTAAGGATTTAGGGTTAGAAGAGAAATTTATAAACTTGAATTTTTCTATATTGATCATAGTTTTATGTTTTAATATTTCTAGATATTTATTATTAAACATATTTATTTATTTTCTTTTATCTGATATATCTTTATCACTCATATTACTAAGTTTTAAAGTGTCTAATTTACATTGTATATCTTGCAGCTCTTTATCCCAAGCTTTCTTTTTTTTTGTTGTACCAATTCAATATCCTACCATATAGATAACTATTTAGGGCATCCAATATGTAAATATCTGATATACCATTAGTATTGTTAAGTTCTAAAAAATTCTGTACTTCTGTAGAAATGAAATCATTAAAATCTTTTAATTTTGTGATATAAGCTGGGATCCTTTTTATATGAATATTAAAATTTGGATTGACTACCACTTCAAAAATTATAGAATTATGATCTGATAAAGGACATGAAATCACTGCTGATTTGTTTAAGGAATCTGTTAAATTATTAGAAATAAAAACTCTATCTATCCTCGAGTATGAGTTATGTCTATGAGAAAAAAAGGTGTAAAACAAAGTAGTATCTGCAAAATAATTTATATCTTTCAAAAAATAAGTATCTGAAAAGTCTTTTAATAATTTAGATGATGTAGACATTCTTCTCTTCCCATTAGTACTAGAGTCTTTGTAATCTAGAATACAATTGAAATCTCCTGCCAAAATAATGTTCCCTTTAGAGAATAGTACAATTTGATCTAGATGTTGTTTCACTGTGTTTATCCCTATCCCTGGGATCCAATATATGTTAACCAATGTGAAAATTTTACTGTTTATTTCTATGGTGACTGCTCAAAACATTCCTTTATTATCCTCATATGTATCTATTATTTAGGAAAAGGCATTATGCTGTTCCATAGGATAGCTACTCCTCTCTTTTTCTTAGTATGTTCAGAACTTACTAAAATCTTATATGTTTTAGATTCAAGTCTGAATATATCTTCTGTCATTAAGTGAGTTTCTTGTAAAAATACTAACTAGGATTTATGTATCTTAAGATATCTAGTTAAATTCCTCCTTTTATTAGGATTATTTAAACCATTAATGTTAACTGATATACCTTTTAGTGTAGCCATTGAAAATTAAATGATGTAAATATAAACATACTGATCTAAGAAATACACAAGAATATATCTAATAGGAATACTATTATGATCATTAGAACAAACATAGCATAAGAGTATCATATTCTTAAAATTAAGGTTGTTTCATACTACATAAGATATGAACGTCTGAAAAGTTATTAGAAAATATTTATAACATAAACATGAAACAAAATAACCAACCCGAACCCCTCTGGAGTTTAAAACTCCTAACTCAAATGACATCAGTCACTTGAATCGACCTCCTATCAAAAGCAGCATCCAATCAGCACCTGCCTAAATGTCTATAGTCATAACTATAAAAATAAGGCTTCTCATCAATAACATAAACAATTTTTTGTATGAATCAAATGTATAGATATAATGTTGTGTCAATTAGTAAATTGATGACAGCTACATCTTAGGAATAAAGTACAGGATTTTCTTACATTAGTAGGTTATTAAGAACTACTATGATCTATTAGTTCACTCTTCTGTTTTAAAGTAATCACATTTGATAAGAACCTTAAAAAGAGACTATGGCATTATTTTATTACCGAAATATGGCTAATAAAAGCTGAAGTGTGATATATAGTACTGCCATAGGTTATCAGCTAACTGGGACATAGTTGTAAATGAATCACCTAAGGGCCTTCAATAACCACTAACATTGGCAGCTAATAAATAAGATGCTAATAAAAGTGATTTTACTAATAATCAACTAACATACTGATTGTTCTGAAAGAAATGAACACTGCATTTCTTTGCCAGAAACCAAATATAGTGATTACTCATCCAGAAGTAAAACCAACAACATCCTGCTAGTTTTCTTATAACCAAACACCCCGGTGCAGTCTCTCATAGAAGAGTGACGAATAAACCTTAAAAGTCTGATCTTCCATTCATTGCATTAATCTGAGTTACCTCAAAGGGTCCATCACCATACTGAAAACTAGTGAAAAGGTCATATTAGTTCAAAGAAGCAAGGTGTTTAAATAGCTCCTGTATACTATATAAAAGCCTTATTTAAATATAATGAGCTTTTTATTATTCAATTATAGCTTATACTATCTTTGAATTCTGAAAAGCTATTTCATTAACAAAACAAAAGATGAAAATGTCACATTTTCTAATGATAAACAGATCTAACTATTTTTAATGCACCTGTCCTTGCAATATTATTGCTGCCTATGTGGTACATCCCTATCAGCCTATTACACAAATGCATTCATAAAATAACTGAGACAACCTATTATATATGTCTATACATTTAACATTTTGATAAATGCTTCATGAATATTTTCTCAGCAAGTCAATAGTTATAAAAAATGTACATGTAACACAAGTATATAAACAGCTTGTAGCATTATTAAATCTTCTAAAAATGCACACATCACAACTAGTATTTCTCATCAAGATATCGGCACCCTTGTCATAGATAAAGCAAATATTTTATGAGAATACTATTCGTTTATAAATACATAAGGCTCAAGAATACCTATGATGATCAGAAAAAGTATTTAGGCTACATGCGTAGTATAATCCCTATTTATTTAAGAGATTATTGCATATAATGTCTTACAATAAGTTGAAAGTAGTAATCTAGTTATATCTTCTTTCCATATGCTGTATGAGGAAACAAATTTGAGTCAGTAGCTTCCCGGTGAGGATCAGAAGATCAATTTACTTCCGACGCCTTCATGATGACGTTTTAAGAAAGCTCCAAGCTTTCCAGCCGCAATGGATATCACAGTCTCGAGCTCATCATGAAGATAAAGCTTTCAAAGTTATGGCAGGAAATAGTGAGTAAAACATTACTTAACTACATATAAGGCAATGTCTCGAGACTCCCTCTATACCGAGAGAGATGAGAAAGAAAGAAACAAAACCTCGCATACACAACACGAAGCAATGACAGCTATCAAGCAAAGCTTCACCACACTATCAACCAGACTCTCTGGTTAATCTCCGACCAAAGCACACAGGCACCAAAACATACAATTAACACAAACAGCACCACACATATCTCTACAGTGCTAGAGCACCAAACCAGAGCCTCCAAATAAACACACCAACAACTCGGAAACGACAACAAAGCCTTACCATTACTCCAGCCACACTGCCACTCACATCCCGAGTCAGAAGTACCATCACTAACACAGCAATTCTGCAACTATACATCAGGCCATCATACAAGATTCCTTTATCAAACAATTAACCATAAATCAACTAAAATACATATACAGCAATTATAACTAAATAAAAGTTTTCCAACCACTATAAGAAACAAAATCAAGATAAACAAATGCGTCCCCTAATGATAAGCACCACTACAAGACATCTGGAAGCATAGATATCCGAGACAGGAGAATCACTGCATCCATGGGAATCAAACCAATAAACATTAAGATAATTCATCTTAAGCAAATAGTACAAATGAAAAAAAAAAACAACAAACGACTATTCTACAAAACAAAATAGACAACTATTTAGTTAACCAATTTACATTATATTAAATATAATACCAAAAGCTCACCTGGATGTCCGGTTTCATTTCCCCAGCTGAGTGAATCAAGTGCAAATATATACTTCTTATGATTCATCTTTTGATTATTTTTTTAGGGTCAAATGTTTTCCAAGTGTTGTTCTCAGCATTCCTTTTAAGACTAGGACTGGCCCACTCCATTTCATCTACTTTTTCCAGTATGTTATTAGATTTTATATAAGTTATTGCATTGTCTAGGTCATCAAAAATTTTAAAACCATCTTGATAAAATATTTTCAGTCTTGCAGGAAAAAGCAAATGGGTTTTTATTTTATTCTTTTTTAGTTCTCTGACTAAAGGCAAGAAAATTTTCCTTTTTGATAATACTGAAGAAGAATAGTCATTATCAAAGAGTATAATATTGTCCTTCAGTTTGATTGGGGATTTTGCCCACGCAGTCTTTAGTACCATTTCCTTATCATGGGCTGATAGGAACTTTACAATAACAGATTTAGTATAATTACTCTTGGTGTTTTTAGATATCACCATTGATCTATGGGCTCTTTCAATACCATATGAAAGCGCCTCCGGCAGTTCAAGTACTTCAGGCAACCAGGAAGATAAAAATTTTTCCATATTGTTTCCCTCTATGTTATCCGGTAAGCCAAAAATTCTCACATTATTCCTACTGGACCTGTTCTCAAGGTCATCAACCGTTGTCTGAAGAAGAGAATTTTGATTTAACAGGAACTCAACATTATGTTCACTCTCCTGAAGTCTGTTATCCATATCACTTAATGCAGTTTCCATTCCTGAAATCTGCTTCCTCTGTTGCAATAAATCTTCATGTAGAATGTCCATTTGGTGAGAACACTTTTCTTTGAAATTGTCAATATTTCCTGTCAAAAAAGTTCTGTAAAGGCAGAGCTGATAAGAAAAGCTGCTACTCTGTGCTCATATTGGCCACTCCCCCCTTGATATGGTTAACCACAACATGCTTCTCAAATCCCTATCAACCCTGAACATGACCCTCTCCTCTATCTCATGGTTCAATAACTACTTAACAGGCCGCCAACAAGCTGTCCTATGGCAAAACAAATTGTCCCCTCTGCTACCAGTATCCTTAGGTGTCCCTCAAGGCTCCATCCTTGGCCCACTGCTCTTCTCTCTATTTACCAATGAGTTCTCTTCCTCCACACTCACTGCGTCAGTAATACAATATGCTGATGACACCACCCTTAAATGTGCAGCTCCCACCTTAGCAGAACTACGTATCCTAACTCAAAATAACTTTACCTTAGCTGAAACATGGAACACTAACACCAAACTTATTCTTAATCCCAAAAAAACAAAACTTATTCTCTTCAGCCAAGGTAAGTCCCCCCTCTAATCAATATTTTTTGCATAACTTCCATAGATAATATCAAAATCAATTCATCTGCACATACTAAACTGCTAGGTGTAGAAATTGACAACAACCTGAGATTCAACATCCACATACCTCAAACCAACAAAAAAGTAAACAAAAAGCTTGGGCTCCTCTACAGGAACAAACAGTTTATCACCAGACATACCAAAGCCACAATAGGTAGGACACATCTCTTATCCATCCTCCTCTATGCCTCCCCTATCCTGACTAACCTCCGCCAGTCTGATTTAAACAAAATGGAATCTTGCGATAACAAGATTGCCAAGTTCGCTACAGAAGCCTCATACAGGTATCCTCACTGTCTATCCCTTAAGCAGCTTAACTGGCTTGAGATCCCTCAACTGCTGCTACTCAATCAATTATCAGTAGTACACAAGTTATACTACCTTCCTGGAAAAAACCCTATACTCCAAGATCTAATTCAACCCTATACCACTGCTAGACCCTTAAGATCAACTAACCAGAATCTCCTAAATGTCAACAAATATAAGAATAAGGCTGGTAAAGCTCTCTTTGGTTGCACTAGTGCAAGAATCTGGAATATTCTACATAGCAACATAACTTCTAATTCTTCTATTACACAATTTAAAAGGCTCCTGAAAGCCCACTATACTAACAACTGGCTCTGCTCCTGTGACTCCCCAGGTTAATACATATATATGCATTGTACTTAGTGTTTTGATCTTTTATTTCAACTCCCTTGTAAGACTGTCATGCAGATTATACCCAAAGAATGTTACTACTGTAGATATATATTGTATAGATCAATGACCATTTAACTTGTATATTTTATCCTGATAAATGTATGTACCTACTATCAAAGCATGTCTTGCCACAAAATATACATTAGTTCTAAACAATGATTCATTTCGTATGAATCTATTCTGTTCTTATGACCTTATTATTGTTACCTTCTGTGTTTTTAAATGCTATCTGGATTGTGTTTTTATGTAAATTATGAATTGGAGCTTTTCTCCATTGTGTCTGTTATACTGCAGTGGTGGTGCTGCGGTAGCATTGTCGCCTCATAGCAAGACGTTGTCCCGTTCGATTCTCAGCTAGAGCGTCTTCTGTGTGGAGGCATACGTGAATGGGGCATGCCTTCGTTGAAGGTTGTGCTTCAGGGCTGGTAACCCGGTACGTAAAAATCCACTACCAACCATTAGCGGACCGGAGTTCCGCTGTGGCAAGCCCTAACCGGGAAAAGCCGAAAGACACAAACAAACTCCATTGTGTCTATGTTAATTATCTTTGGAGCTTTTCTCCCCGGGCCTCCTCTGAAAATGGACCTGTGTCCAGTCGGACTATCTCGGTAAACAAATGTAAAATAAAATAAAATAAATAAATGATAGCAGGCATATGTCCTCTGGGGAAGTAGTAGTTCTGGTAATCACATCACTTTAATTCATGCCTATGTATACAGTGCATTTAGTATCAGACACCAACCAGCAGTATATGTTTTCCCATCCAACACATAAAAACATTAAATATCCTTGTCTTGAGGCATAACAGATTCAGCCATAAACATTTCCCTGATTTTGTAACATTCTGATCCAGTTGTTGTAAATAAGGAGAGCAGAGCTTGAACCAGTGATTGAAAATGTCTGTTGTAGAACATATATCTAAATGCCTAAGACATCTTAGAAATAAATCAGAACAATGCACTAACAATTTATAATCACAAAGGCTCAACAGCTCTATAGAGCAGTGTAGCTTATATCAAAAGGTCAACAATCTATTTAAGGAGTAATGTGGTCAAAAGGAAGCCCAGTGTGCTTCTCGCTAAGAAGAGTTTTCACACAGAACATGAGTAAACAGGGAGCTATGCAGACTCCATTTCACTGTAAGTGCTGCGAAGGCACATAGGTTAATATAGCAATTATGTAAATAAGCAGAGTAAAAGTGGAAAACAGCAGATACAGATACAAGTAGATTAGCCAACAGTAGAGCTTACCAAAGTAATCTACTTCTCTTAAGAGGGAAGCACAACAATCACAGCATACCACCAGCATTTGGGAAACATGAAACCAGCGTGCAGAGGGGACAGGCTTCATGTGTTTGTTGTGTCTTTAGGGCATGTCATACAGAATATCCTTTCAGTCTAGCACCCCGCATACCCTCATATTTCATGCTGCCAAACTGTTGTGCTATTAATCTTTTAAGGGGCTTTAAGGCATAATCTGAATAGTTATTCATGGTGTTTTAGTGCCCCCCCCCCACCGACCCACATCTTTTTTGCTGCCAAACTTTTCTCCTTTTTCTAATAAATGCCTTTAAATCACAATATGGAGAGTATCCCTGGTTTCTAGTGTTTACCACCCTACAATATTGCAGGATTTGCTCATAGTTTAGCAGAGTGGAGATGTGACAGGCACCCCCACACACAAATTCATGCCACTGCACACACACACACACACACACACACACACACACACACACACACACACACACACACACACACACACACACACACACACACAGGCACACAGCATTCCCACCTGATCACACTCACAGACACACATATCCATTCATACATACACACACACACACACACACACACACACACACACACACACACACACACACACACAAAACTACTCTACCTATCCCTTTACTAACCCCTCTATTGTAACTTCTCAGGCAGAACCACATACTCACACATATATGCTCATACACACAGTCCCACACATTCACACATGTGCACCCCTCACCACTGCCTGTCCAGTAAATTCTGCAGCTCGTACCTCTACCTTGATTGGTGAACATGAGCATTTGGCCATGTTCATTAACATGAGCTGCTGCGAGCAGTTGCATAAATGGCTTACTATAGGCAATTCTAGGGCAGATGACAAGACAAATTAGCATATGCCTTTACCCCAGAATACCTCATTAGCATTTAGAAGGGGCAAGGAGATGGTCCAGCACAGTGCTGCACATCTTTGGGCTAAAGCACAGTGGTAGACCTGTCTTTAAATATGAAATGGTTACTATGAGGTATACTTCCTGTGTACACCTTGTTGTAACCTTTCTGTACTGGTCACACTGTCTTAGCAAATTGTCTGTTTCAGCTGTGAGCTAGGCTGCAGTTTCTGCAAAATAGTTTATGGTTATTTGTTAATTCAGAGTACAACAAACGCATACTTCTTGGATGTGAAAACAATGTACTGTATGGTTATTTGATTATTTTCACTTTTGGTAATGTTACATAGCAATTTGCTCCCACTCTGTTTTGCAGGAATGTATCTATTATTATTGAGAGGTATTGCAACCTGGATTGAGATTATACAGCAGGAAAGCTTCCCTTCTGTTCAGCTGTGGATAACCAGGGACATAGCTACTTGACTTTGATGATGAACTGTTGAAAGATGAATCAGGTAGGGGATGAAGTCTAACTTAACACCCTACTCTACACTTAAATAACTAGGAAGTACCTAAACATAATTTCCTGCTAATGGTATATTTCACAAAGAAAGCATTAACATCTTTACATGAAGATTTAGCCCTTATATGTGCACCCCAAACAGACACCAACCTGATTAACAACAGAAAAAAATGATACTCCTCCTTAAGAGTTAACCTGCAAGCTATCCTAAAACCAATAGATCAATAACTTGCCTTCTGACAATGTATACATATACTGTAACAGATGCTGACGGAGTTTATAGCCATTTAGGAAAAAACTCAAGCATGGCAATAGAACAAAAAGGTAATAAAAGAAAGTCATATGGAATAGAGTATCACTTGTAAATAAATAAAGGCATAATGAAGAATTGTAAAAAGGTAAAGAATCTAATTTTGGCATGGATATAGTACAAAAAAGCATTTAACAGCATCCCCCATTCTTGGATAAAGGAGTACTTACAGATGTGCAAGATACAACCTACATCGATCAATTACATTAAAGTGACTGAAACAGTGGCAATCCACTTTACAGGTAACCCATGATAAATGACCAATCATTATTCCAGTAATAAAAATTCAAAGGGGAATATTTCAGGGTGAGTCTTCGTCACCTGTGTTCTTTTGTCTTGACCTTAACCCATTAAGCTGTCTGCTTAACAGATTAGGCCATGGCTACAATTTGTTTCCCAGAAAACAACAAAGTGTAAAGACGTCTCATCTTTTTCTGGATGATTTAAAACTGTATAGTTCATCAGACGAGGAACTGAAAGCATAACTGCAAGTGATCATAACTTTCTCCGATAACATAAGAATGTCATTTGGTCTTGATAAGTGTGTAAAAGCAACCTTTAAAGCAGGAAAGGCACAGAACCAAGAAAAGATCAGTCTGGGACAGGGATGTGATAGAAAGGAACTCGAGCAGGAGGGAGTGTATAAATATTTAAGAATTGAAGAAGAATGAACAATAAAACATGAACAAGTGCGAACAAAACTCAGCAAGGAATATTTTAGAAGACTAAAATTAATAATGAAAACAGCTGTGACATTTAGGAACAAAGTCCAAGCTATAAATCAAGTCACTCTTCCTGTTCTAACTTACAATTTTGAGGTGAATGGCTAGCCCTAAAAGGTATTGGATCAGTTGGGCAGGAAAACAAGAAAAATGCTTCATGCTTATCAAATGATAAAATCATCAGTGTGTATACCAATATTATATATCCCTCATTCTGAAGGAGGTATGTACCGCCTTAAAATAAATTACATGTATAGATCTGCAATCATAGGGCTGCATACATATCTGCTGACCTCGGCAGGTCCAAATATAATGAAAGTTTTGAAACATGAAGGGAACAAATCTCAGATGACTTTCCTGCTTAGTTTAGCAGAAGTATATTGGTGTCAAGCAGGAATGGAAACCAAACCAGAAGACAAAAATCATACAGGGACTGAATATGCTAAAAAACAAAAAAACAAAAGAAAGAATATAAGGAGAAGGATTTGATGAGAAGACAAGAAATGTGGAAAAGGCATAAATATATTTGTAAGTACAAAAAACTTCTGGAACAACCTTGGGTTGATCAGGATCTGATGGAAGAATGGTAAAAGAGAGGTGAATTTAAACCAGAAGATGAACAATTAATATTAGCAGCCCAGGATCATGGCCTACATACCCATTGGTTTACAAAGTCCATTGAACATGTTGAAGAAGCAGAGCTGTGAAATACATCTTGAAAAAGTTGCACATCTAGTTTCTGGATGTGATATGCTAATGGTAGAGGTCTTGTATACTAAAAGGCATAATAAAGTGTTGACTGTGGCACTGGGGATTGTGCAAACATTGCAATATTGGAGTAGCTGAGAAGCATTGGAAACATGAACCACAAAACGATATAGAGAATGATGAAGTTTATATCACATTGAGTCAGCCATTACCAACAGTTCAAAAACACATATGAGAAAAACAGATATAGCAGTCCATGAAAAGAAGGTAAATGTAACATTGATCATTGAAATTGCTGTACTCAATGGTTATAGTGTCTTACATACAAAGAGGCACAAAGTCATCAAATAATAGGATTTGCAAGCAGAAATGAGAACAATGTGGAAGAATGATAAACAGACATTTTCAATAGCATTAGGAGCAATGGGTCTTGTAAAAATAATTTATAGTCTTATTTAGATATGCTACTGATACATGTAACTCCATATGAATTGCAGAAGGAGTCATTTCTGAGCACATTTATGGGTGTTGCAAAAAACACTTTTGGCTAACATCAAAGACAATGACATAGAAACAATACTAATTTCACTAACTTTAATCATATTTTGACTTATGAGTAGATTCCATTCCTGACATGGTATCAGCAACCCCAAAGACTTAGAAAAATTAAAAAGAGAACAACACTCACCAATGCTATATTCAGTCTGTTGTAATAGCAGCACAAAGGCAGGGAATAGGCAGATAGCAAAGTTTATAATTAAGATGATGCCAGAAAAAAAACCGCCCACTGCTGCAATTTTTACCCCATGTCTTCTTACAGGCAACATTAAGATCTCCTGGCAATCCACTTTATTTTAAAAAAAAACTTTTTATGTAAAACATACAATTAAATGTGAGATGAAGTGAAATGTGCTATATGCTTCCTTATAAGGAAATACTGGCTTTTAATCAGAGTAATTGAGATGTTTTCAGGATTACCTGTCATGGAGATCTAAGTTCTAAGCTAAACAGTGAAAACAAATTTAGTGCTAATTTTACCTCATCTTCATAGGTGTACACTAAGTAACTATCACTAGGGCCTTTATAAGCCTAGCCATGCAACCTAAATGTGACCCACAAGTTTGATTTTTATAGGGGGTGATTTACTGACTGCCTCTGTCCATCAGAGACACAGAAGCCAGACCAGGGGTGAACTTCTGATAAGCCATTCATTGGCACAATTTGCTCTTAAATAGGGATAGAGAGGAACTCTGCTTCACTTGGATGGGGAGCCTGTGCCAGACAACGGGAATTGGCTGAAAAACATATTTGTCTCTCCAACATGTCCCAATGACCTCCTACATTGTTGCCCCCAGAATCTCCGAAAACGTAATTTACCCTAAAATCACAATAGAAATTCTTAAAATCTCTGTCAAACACAAAAATAATACTTCCATGAGACCAGACAACATACCAGGCTACATTCTCAGCAGTGCCAAGTGTGAGTTATCTGAGGCTCTCTCAACCAGCCCACAGGAATCATGCCTGATGCCTGGAGAACAGCCACTGTGACTCCCCTACTCAAGGGTGGCCCCTATACACATTACACATCCACGCAATTATAAGCCTATCAGCCTCAGCAACCTCATATGCAAAGCTATGGAATGTATCATAGCTGAGCTCATTGAAGTAGAAGCAATGAGGGTAACTGATTTAGACCACAATCACTTGGGTTGTATGAAGGGTAATTCTTTTCTCTTGAACCTAGCAAGTTTAAATGAAAATGGGAGAGGCTATTAACAGCTTTCACTCAGTGTACACTGTTTACCTTGATCTGGCCAAGGCTGTTGACACAATTCCCCTCACCCCATGCTGGTATTGTTTAAAAAATGACAAATAATGTAAACTCCTCTGTTTTTATCTGGATTGAAAATTGTCTATCTAACATATCCTAGGTTATGAAAGTTGCTGGTACCTCTCCACCTGATGAATCTGGGCATCTTGGGGCAATGTATCAATTGCCTCATGTACACTGACAACCCTCTCCTCCTACCACCCTACACTACAACCTGTGAGAGATGCACTTATATAATCAAACTGGAAGCCAAGCTCTCTCCATCCAAGACTGTACTAGACAGTCAAGAGGAGAACGTAAACACCTGCACCACACCACACTCAACACATAGTCCATTAAAACCTTCACCTCCTAAACCCACACATAATAACACAAAAACACACCTACATTAATGGAGGCTCTAAATAAATATCTGCCCAAACAACAGAGACCTCCAAAGCTGAAATGCAAGCAAACACCATCCCCAACACTACCCAAATGACACATAGCCCACAAAATCAGTGTGCCACTCAACCTCAGCCCAAAAGGCAAAACAACGTACCCAACACACTAGTCATAGGTGATTCTGTAGTCAGGCACACTGATGTCCCACTCACCAGGCTAAACAAGGAGAAAGTTATTGTCAGCTGCCTGTTGGTTGCCAGGATCCGCCACATAATGCAAGCATTCAGGTCACTCCACAACAAGTACAAATATGACTCTGTCATTGTCCATGTTGGTGTGAATGACCTGAGACATACCTCCCTGGACTACATGAAAAGAGACATGGAGGAGCTCTCGGATCATGTAGCCCAGGTAGGTATAGCTCTAGCCCTGAGTAGCATCCTGCCATCGTCCAGAATGATACCACAATACAAGGACAAAATTATTGACTTCAACAATTAGCTATGCTTCTGGTGTCATTCTAAGGGGATCCAGTGTCTGTCTGCCTGGGACGACATGATCGATAGACCACGATGTTTTGCCAGAGATGGCCTGCACCTGTTGCCCCTGGGATTCCGGATACTGGCTAAGGCTCTTGCCACTCCTATAGTGCCTTTTTTAGGGAAGGTTCAAATGACAAACTCACCACAACCATAGCAGGTATAAGCAAGCAAAATCTGAGGGTAATGCTACTCAATGCTAGAAGTCTAAACCTCAAAATGCACTCACTTGAGGCACTCCTTAAAATGGAGAACATCGACATCTGTGCAGTGACGGAGACCTGGTTCAAGGCTCCAGAGATCACCCCTGCATTACCAGGCTATAACTCATACCACACCTTTCACCCACCTAACCTGGATCGAAACACTAAAGAATGAGGTGTGTCCATATTCATTAAGGATATCCACACCTCCAGGCTAGTTGCTCAACATAATGCATCCGAAATTATCCAAGTGCAACTAACACTGGACAAGACTGCAATCCAGGTTGTAGCTTGTTACAGATCCCCCACCATTCCCCAGGATGCCCACTCCACATTTCTTGATATACTGGGTAATATTAGGGTACAGCCCAATACCCTAATAATGGATGATTTTAACTACCCCACCATCAACTGGGAAAACTACTCATGTACTAACTCATTTGCTCAACACTTTCTGGATCAGCTTGTCCATACCCCCACCAGAGGCAGCAATATCCTGGACCTGGTCATTACCAATATGGGCAACCAATGTTCCATGCCAGAGGTCAACTCCTCACTGGTCAGATCCAACCACAAGCTAATCACCCTAGACATCAATATCCCACCCCCACCCCCATTAATGAAACTACCACAAAACTTCTCCAAAGCCAACTTCATGCTTCTTAAGACAGAAATGGCAAGCTTCATGACATCCATACAGATGGAAAATAGAGGTACGACTGCTGAATCCTATACAAATGCACTGTATAAGCACATACACAGGTGCATGGATCATGCCATCCCCAACAGAACCAAGACACTATCCATCCCAAAAAAGGAAGCCAATCTGGTGGTCCCCTGCCATAAGCAAACTCTACAACAGAAGGAAGAAGCTGTTGCAAAAAAGAGTAAAATCCCCTGATTGCAGGAACTCCCTGGTTAGACTCACTAAGAAGCTGAGATCCCTCATAAAATCCTCCAAAGCTAGTTATGAAAATAAAATTGCCACTGATTCTAAAGACAACCACAACGCATTCTACATCTATGTCAAGAATCTCAATGGCAACAATCAGACCTGCTCTAAGCTACAGCACAGTGGCACTTGATAGACAGAACAAACTGATATTGCCAACATCATGGCAGATAGGTTCAGTGCAAACTTCACCTCCCACCCCCCAAAAGGCCCATCAGTATACCGTAGGAATGCAAAGTCTCTGTAATCACGGCTGCACAATTAAAGACCGCATTCTCCAAAGCCAAGAACACAGCATTCATGGGACCTGACAACATCTAAGGCTGCGTTCTGCATGAACTACAGCGACAGTTATCCCACTCCACAAACAGGGCACAGACCCTGGGAACTACCTCCCCATTAGCCTGATGAGCCTGGTCTGCAAGGCCATGGAACATTTCATCTTGGAGCTTATAAACAAGGAAATAGGTAACCTCCAAACTCTGGACCCCACTCAGTTTGGGTTTGTAAATGGTTGGTCATGTCTCCTAAACCTGATTGACTTCTTTGAAGCAGTCACCAGAGCTGTGGACAAGGTTAAGGTGGTGCACACAGCCTATCTTGACCTCGCCATCCCCTCACTTTGGAATTATAGATACACTTACTAGACTGGGCATAAATCTCTATTTCACAAGATGGATGGCCAACTGGCTCACTGACAGAACCCACACAGTGAAAGTAGTCGACTCCAAATCCATCTTCAGACCAGTGACAAGTGGAGTACCACAGGGCTTAGTCCTGGGTCCTCTCCTGTTTGGCATCTACTTCTCAGAAGTCCAGACTAATACAGCAGGTATTTGGCTAACGAAGATCGTAGATGACTGCAAACTAGGTGCCATAATAGAATTGCCTAATGATGTGGCCATTCTACAAAGGGGCCTCACTGAGACTGATGCTTGGTGTCAAAGTCATGGCCCCACCTCAATGCCACGAAGTGCATTGTCATCCCCTTTGAGAAAAACACTGTACCCATGAACTACCACATAGGTGGTAGCCTACTAAACACTGAAAGTGTGATAAGAGACCTTGGGACACAGGTGGACAGTAGTCTCTCCTTTGTTAATTATATAGCCACAGTAGTCAGGAAATCCTTCTACATGGCACACCTCATCACGAAGGGGTTCACCTCCAGAAAAAAAGAGGTTAATCTCTACTCATCCCTCATCAGACCCATTATAGAGTACAATGCCCCATTTGGCATGTAACTTGCAAGACATCTACAACAACTAGAAAGGCCACAGAAATACCTCACTAAGAGGATTACTGGCCTGAAACAGATGCCATATGCAGACAGTCTAAACAAAACTCTAGCTCTACTCCGTCGCTTATCTCCTACTCAGAGGCGACCTCTGCCTAACATACAAAGCCTTGTCAAACCCAGATCTGTTGGACATGCTACACTTAAAGAAACCCCATTCCCTCTGAGCCACATGCTCCAGGGCCCTAAAACTTGGCACCACAATAAACAGAACATGCTGGAGGGATAGATTCCTGTCCCAGAGACTTTCCATGCTCTGGAACAGACTACCCATTCATGTCAAGCAAAGCTCTTCATTAGCCCTCTTTAAGAAAAATCTCGACAATTGGATGGGAAATAGGAAATTCACCCCGGGGATTACTTCTGTGGCTCTGCTAGACAGGGGTGCAGGAATATAAATTTCTTGGGTGGCGAAAGCCAGGGAACTTTTTTGGCTAGGCTTTTATAGGCCCCAGGGCCGATAGCCTAGTACCAACCTATGAACCTATGAATGTAAAATTGTAAATAGTGGGGTACCATAGGTATTAACACTGTTTAATCATGTTTAGTATTCATTTAGCAGGCATTAAGCTCAATATCCCAGAAGTGTGGTTGACCAAGTTTGCTGATGATTGCAAGCTTGGCACCATTGTCCATTCATTCACTGATACTAAATAGCTCCAACAAGGGCTGGAGTATGCACACAACTGGTATACTGGAAATGGTCTCAAGTTATTCTCAAAAATGTGCAGCAAAGTAACATTTGCTAAAAAAAACTGTCCCCACCTCATATGTTATAAATGGTATTCCTCTTCAGACAGACAGTCATAAGAGACCTGTGTATTTATATAGGCAATTCTATGTCATACGATCATCATGTTTTCACAATGCTCAGAAAATCCTTTTATATGGCTCAGTTAATTTCCAAGGGAGCAGTGATAAAATGACTCCTTTGGATCTTGAAAATATTCCCAGGGAAATAGAAGGATTCCTGGTTTTATTTTATTTCTGGATACAGAACTGATAATACCGTTATACCTACTGATAGCCGCAGGAGGTATCAATATGTGTCAGAGACCCCACCATCTCATAACAGATTCCTTGCAACTTCAAAATTGAAGTCTTAATAATCTTGGTTACTCAAAGTCAGCAACCACTTCATAGCTAGATTTTGATCACCCTCAAAGTCCTCTGTTAACCATGCTAGCTGTCTTAAGGCTTTAGATGAATTCTGTATAAATCAAAATACATTTTTGCTAGGTAACTTTAGCTATCAATCTATAAACTGGTTAACCTACACCACAGATTTTAAGCATGCTCAATGCTTTCTTGTCTTTATAGATGCTACCTCCCTTGAACAAATCTTGAACCTTCCTACTAGAGGCCTTACAATCCTTCATATTGTCCTTACAAGCATGGTCCTTTCTTTCACACCTCCATGTGTTTCATTGTCTCTTGTTGAATCAGACCATATTTTCATGATTTCTTTCTGCTGGAGGCACTTCTCCCTGCAAACACCTTAACATTTCAGAACATGTCAATATTTAACCTTTGACATATGTTATATCTGCTAAATAAATTTAGCTGCAAGGTTCCTGGAGCTGACCCCATTGCTAGAACTACTATGCATGCCTCTAACTTCTGCTCACGCTTAAGTAATTGCATTGAGAAAGCAGTTCCTATCCACACTAAATGCACTGGGTAAATTTAACAGTACACTTAATGCTCATAATAAGTCACATTCTACCTACCTTAAGCAGGATAGCAAAGATCTTAAAGGTGCCATTAGGAAGTCTAAAACTGAGTATGAACTAAAAATAGTCTGAAAAAAAGAGAAGCTGTAAAAACTTCTTTAAGTATGTCAAGAATTTATGAGCTAACATTTAGCAATATTCTGAGTTTATTCACAACAGTACTACTTATTTGGATCCTATGAAAATAGTCAATATCCTAAATGAAAAATTCAGTGCAAGCTTTACTCCATTCAGAATCATAGCCATTCTATAAATTCTTCAGTTCAAGCTATCTCCTATAATCCTTACAAAACAAATTTTCTCAGATATTCATAGGAATCAATAACATACCAGAGTGCCTGGTATTAGCACCAAATATGTCCTATATGTACCCCAATTTAACCTTTTTAACCTAAATGTCCCCATGGGTTAAATTCATGTAGCCTGGAAACAGGCATCATAATGCCCGTATGTAAGGAGTGACCAATTACTGACTCCAAAACTATACACTCATCAACCTCACTAGATTCTCAGGTAAAACTTCTGAGCTCATAACTTTAACTGCAAACCAAATAACCTTGGACCAATATAATTTCAGCTTTATCTAAAGCAGGTCCTGCTTCCTTCACCTCTTTGCCTTTTTTGAAAATGTCACTTAAGTAATACATAGTGGCTGTGCAGTATATTCAGCTTATCTAAATTTGACCAAGGCCTTTGATGTTATTCCCCATGCAGGTATTATAGCAAACTTGTAAAAACTAAATATAAATACATATGTTGTGGGTAAAATAGCTACTGGTTGACTGGCAGAGATTATGTAGTTAGAGTGGTAGAGTAGCTTTTGAAATTAAAAGGTTTTATAAGTGGCATCCCATAGGACCGTGATGGTGGTGCTGCGGTAGCATTGTCGCCTCACAGTAAGACACTGTCCAGTTTGATTCTCAGTTAGAGCGTCTTCTGTGTGGAGACATGCGTGAATGGGAGTACCTTCGTTGAAGGTTGTGCGTCAGGGCTGGTAACTCGGCACGTAAAAATCAACTACCAATCATTAGCGGACCGGAGTTCCGCTGTGGCAACCCCCTAACCGGGGAAATAGACAAAACATAAGTGGCATCCCATAGATTTCTGTGTTGGGCCTTCTCATTTTTGGCATTTACTTCTTGAATCTTCAGGTTTAGTGTACCTGGCCTGTAGTTATCAAAATTTGCAGATAATGGTATGATCAGTCATTCATCCACTCATATCCAGTTACACCAAGGGTTAAAACCTTGCCAAATACTAGTTCAAGGACAACAGACTCCACCAAAATGCAAAAAAAAAAAAAATCTAGTTTAAATTGAAAAAATAAAATATTTCCACATCCTACTACATAGATGGCAAACTGCTCTAAACAGCTGCTGACGTCAGACATCAAGTCACGTTTGGTAATAATGCCTCAACAGTAGCTAGAAAGTCATCTATCTTGACCAGCTAATGTCAAAAAGTATTTTGTCTCAGTCCAATGAAGCCTTACTGCCCCACTACACATCTCTAAGGAGACCAGTTATTGAAGATAATGCCCCCATTCATATGCCCCTGATAAAACATTTCAATCAGCTTTGGAGAGCTCAATAGTTTCTAAAACGAACTTTAGCACTGAGACACTTGGTTATTCTGACAGACTTTTACCTCTGTCCTGACAGTCAACTCTCCTATTTTTGGTCTGTTATATTCTCCTACTTAAGAGTTCTGTGTCCCCTGGTGTAGAGAGGAACTAGCTCACATCATCTTCATTTCATATGAAATATGTTACACTATTATTTTTCTGCACTGTTAGTAAGCACGCTGAACTTCAGCAGTTCTTCCACAATCATGATCTGGCAGAAAAATATACCTTGGGGAAACTTTTCTTCTCTTTTCATTGCCACTGTTAATATTGTTAGTTTGACTACAATTGCTATATTTGGTCATGTTTGTGAGCATTCATAGGCTTAGTGTGGTATGTCCACTCCTTATAAAGTCAGTAAGTGTGTTAGTGGGCATCAGATTAACCAAAGGGACTTCCAGTCACAGTGTATTTTTTTTTTGTTTGTTTAAGACCACCTCACGATATGTTGCAAATGTCTTGTTTTCTTGTGGATTTAGTGTTAGATTTAATTAAAAAAAAAACTTAAGAAATGAAAGAAAGTTCTTCTGGCTGATCCTCCCAAAAAAGACTTGAGCCCTTTTCCTACTATTCTGCCATGTAACCCTTGGCGGTCATTTTTTCAGGCATCCCTTCTAAGAAAGCATAGAAACCTTAAGGAGAAGTGGCCTCAGAGGGAGAAGGAAAAATAGACAATGCAAGGAATGATGCTTCTATCCAGTTTGGCTTCCCCAGGCCTATGGGTCAATGCACCATGATGAAGCTGCATACACAGTCCCTGGATTTGACACTTCATATGACTAAGGCCTCTGATAACACCTTTTCTGATGCTGTCATGTACTAATGATGATGGGTAAACCACTGACTCTGTGTTGCCTGCATCATATTCCTTTTTCATTCTTACATTAAGGAATGGGGCAGACAATGTTATCCTGGTACAACAAGATGCCCTAAATCACAGGTTTGAGGTGAAGAGCTGTCAGCTGCTAATTGTATGTCATGTGGTGGCACCTTTCACCATGCTGAGGACGCAGATGTTTGATTATCTGACAACTGCCATGTTGCAGACCTTGCCAGTATATGGGAGTCAGATACATGGTGGGTCTTTGGACCAACCCAATCCTTGGCTTTTTTTCAGCATTGAAAAAAATGGCCCAGTTTTCCCTCTTTTCTTCAAAACCTACAGGCCAGGACAGGTCACCCATTCATATCTGGAATGGCTCTTCTTCACAAGAGGAAGATAGAGCCCCCTCCTGGTAGAGGCTTGGACTCCTCAAACCAGATGTGTGCTACAGAAAATTGCCTATTTATTTGCTGTAGCATCAACCAGGAGCTTAGGCGTAGGGAACCCTTTGTAGTGTTCCACAGGGACTGTGCCATTTCATATACAAACCCATCATTTAAGTCTAAGGCTATTTAATAATTATCATTCTCTTTTCTTTCTTCCTCAGAAGTTCACAGGCATTTATATTACCTACATAGAACCACGGACCTGGGGAAGACCGAGCAAGTTTGTGTTTAGTTTGTTGCTAATAGGCAGTTAATCCAGTCTCTAAACAGATGATATCTAAATGACAAGCACTGGCTTTTGGTACTCTGCCATGGAAAAATTATGTAAGGACACATTTGACTACAGCCTACCAGAATCAATGTGGTGACTGCTACTTATTTTAGAAAGCTAAGTGCCAAGGCATCTTCTAGGCAGATGCATGGTTCTCTGTGTGTACCTTATCTAAATATTACAGTCTGAAATCCCATCCATGGAAAGGTGGGTTTCACAGCCTTTGTACTGCATGTATTCATGCCTGCTTCAACAAAATAGTTAACCCAGCAGCATGTCGGACAATCTTTAGGTATGATCTCAAGGGTTGACTGCAAAGGGATCTATATGAAGAAAATAGTATAACTGTGTAAGAAGCTTACCATGATAATAGTCGTTTAAGTTGAATCACTGTAGCAGTAGAGTTTCCATCCCTTCATCCACTCTTCTATAATTGTGGACATCCAAAGGCTGTGGTGGGGTGGGTATATTTCATGTCTCCCACTATTTCTTCACACCTATTAAGCTTGTTTCACCTGATCATTGTATCTTTGGGGAACTATATAAGGCCTAATACAAGTGAAGGCAGCATGTGCGGAGGACATTTTAAACTCAGGTCCATTGGGTGTTTGACAGATATACAAGTCTTTGAGAGATCTGTCTGGGGAGCTCTAAAGGATTTGCATACATAGGGATCCTTGGTCAAGAAAGAATTGAATATGGGGAGGTATGACTTTTTTTATACTGGGATCATGACGGCATCTCTGAGAAGGAGACACCCCAACCAGGGGGAACGTAAACTTGCACAGCTCTACTTTGCAACTAGGCCTACAGATAAAGTTAATAATTTTCTTTCATAAGTTTGCAAGTACTATAACCGAAGCATTTCATTTTTATCCTGCTCTCTGTATTGTGCCACATTTCTACTTATTAAATTATGTTATTACCTGGCAAAATTACAAGGAAATTGCTGCATTTGTTGCAAACAGACACAAGATGGTGACATGGCATTTTACTGCTCCACTTTAAAGCCGATTAAGCTTTTGTTGTGAAAGTTTGTTTTGGTTAATAAAATGCTAAGGTCCAGAAGTATTTTATAAATTTTAGTTTACCTTTTTTCAGAAATATCTGGCATCCCCTTTCCACAAATGTAAATTTGTAATTCATGCAAGAGGTAAAGCTAGTGGACCCAAAAAACAAGCCGTAATAGAAAATGTATTTTCTGTGCTTATCCAGTAGTAGTCTACATGACAGCATCAGAGACTTTGAATAAATCAAGGAAAATAGTTCCTTGAAGGCTTCTAAATACTTGATGATGAAATCATCATTTTCCACCAGACCAGTATAAATGTCATGTCCTTTTCTATAGGTAACTGTAACGACAAAGCACGTGACTTACAATCTGCCTTTTGATAACATATCCATAGTCCTTTGACAGAATAAGAGAGAGAGAGAGAGAAATTGTTAACAATTTAGCATTTCACTTTATTGTATGTCATGTTTTCTGTATAGCAGATAATTTCCCCTTCAAAAATAAGGCAGTTTCAAGTTTTAATTTTTTTTTCAGTCTTTGGTGTCATTGACAAGAGACAGTTGGACAAGTGCTATATGCATTTCTCTGTGTTATTTGTACTCATGCATACGTGTGTGTGTGTGTGTGTGTGTGTGTGTGTGTGTGTGTGTGTGTGTGTGTGTGCGTGCGTGTGCGTGTGAGTTTATGCATGTATGAGCTTGTGCACATGCATGTATGGGCATACATACATATGCATATCTAAGTATATATCATGTCTGGAAAATACAGAAACCTAATTACTAAGATTTGCATATTTCTTAGCAAATATTCTCTATTAAATGGTAATTTTATAAAATGTTTGGTGGGAAGTGGATATTGATTCACAGAAGATAAAGCTTAAGTATTAAAGAGATACTAGTGATTATAGATCCGAGAGGAAATTTACTTGATGGAGATGTAGAGACTTTGTACATTTTGCAGAAAACAGCAATAAACCAAGAAGGGACAGAGCTAATATTAAATAAACAACCTTTTCTCACTAAAAGAATCAAGGGCCTAAATCACAAAAAGTATGCAGACCATCTCAAACCCTTGTCCCTCCTCGTGGTATCATACAGTCTACTAGGAGGTGACCTTTTTCTTGTGTAAAGAACTTCAACAAACCCTTTCCTTTCACACCTAATACATATTTGCAGGCCTAATTTTAATATGAGCAAGGGATCTCAGTTTCTTTTGTAACATAAATAGTGCAGGCCATTGGGATAGGGATGTATCAAAGAGAATAACTCTTCCATGGAACTGTCTTCTACTCCACATAAAGCAAAGTGCTTCTCTTACTCTGTTCAAATGTAATTTGGACAAATGGATGAGAAACCACAAATTCACCCTTGGATTAGCACCAATGTCCATAATGGACAGGGGCAACAAGTAAATGTCCCAACACATCTATATTTTGCCCATTTCTGGGTATTCATTTAGAAAATATATGGGCTAAAAACTACCATGGGCATGTAAAGCTAGGCTTATTAAGGTCCTCACACCCAAGTCTAATTTAAAATTATCTAACTTTTCCATTTCAGACTCTGGAACTACTGACAAATTACTTTATAACTCAAATACTGACTCTGGGACTTGTGAAACTACAGCTTCCCAGACATTCCAGTGTTAACAATGAAGGAAATACATCTCATCTTTTAGATATCATAGGGTAGTGAACATTCCAGGATTTGAGGCAACAGCATTTCAATTGCTGCTGAAAGATCATCTGTAAATAGTTTATAGGAGTGTAACAATTTGGTGACTGATAAATGTTTATTCCCGGATTACTAATGAAACTGAATTATTCAACAAAGGTCCTAATTTCTTATTTACTTGTTATGCATCAGAATTTCAGCCAATGAATGTTATTAGATCTTTCAAAAGGAAACTGAACTAAAATTATGGTTTAAAGATAAATGTATTAGTGATATTACATTTTTGAAGTGGCACCATATAGTTATTATTAATCTAATTTTCAGTACCCCTACCATCCTCTGGTGAAAATGCTTGCATTATCACTATTAAAAAAACTACATGCACAGCCCTGACATACTTTTAAAAATGCTGTATGAAAGCTGCCAGGATAATTAAGAACAGCATTACAGGGTATGCAACAAAACAGGGAAGTTTTTTAACAAGTTTTTTTTTGCCCTTACTGTCTGCCAACCATCATAGCCTATCCTGATTGATTGTCCCATTCATTCCCCATGCACCAGGGTGAGAATTAACAGAGAGGGGCCATCATTTAGGCGGTCATCAATGATGTTTAGGAGATTTACATTTTTAGCCCCAACCCTACTTAGAATGCTCAGTGACAATTTGAGTCAGTGAGGGCATGTTGCCCACTTCTGCTAATGATCTAGCACCTCAAGACAACCCAGCCCCTTGAATCCAGTGCTCTGGATACTGTTTCTGGTCTCCACCATGGATTTAACCACAGGAACATACACTCAAGCCATGCATTCTCACACCCGTCCCCCATTTGGAGACAAGCCAACAAAGTTGCATCACTCTTATCCACTATGTCAGCTACAGAACTCACATCATCTGGTTCATAGTTGGAGTTTTAACCTCTGTTAGAAAGGAGCTGGCAAATATGGAAGTGTTGATTACAATGGCGATAAAGGTTGCAGTGTTGTAATATGGAATGCAATGGTTTATGACAGAGAGGCCCACAGTCCTATGTGAAGGCCAAATGTTATCTTAGGCCTCCCCTGTGAGTCAACCAATAAATTCCAATCTAAAATTATCAGATTTCTTCAGTATTTGGTATATTTAGGAGTTATTTCAGACTCTCTTCATAAGGAACTAATAGATATGAATGTTCTAGCTCATATCTTTTATATGAAACCTAACAAGGTGCATAAATATAACAGAAATCCCCCAGGATGACACATTATGTCAAGAAGAAGGTCCTTGATAGAATCTGTATTTTGTTTTCCGGAATCTTGTTTCATGTGTCTATTATGCTACAATTCATATTAAAGATTCAATATAGTTTTACAGTTGAAGATTAATTTACAATAATTTAATAATTTAATTTACATGTGATCCAACTTACTTTTGTAATTGTATTTAGTCAGACAATATAAACAAACATACCACATATGAGACTGAACTGGGAGCCCTTAAATGCTGGTTAGATGTGGCACAACTTCATAGTTTTGAATTTACTGATTTCTTAATACAATTAACTGAATTGTACTGACTGAAATATATTTTACTGTAAGGATGAATGCTGTTTCCAAGTGTATGCAACAGCTATGGAGACATCTATTGTCCATTTAAATGTAAATTGTATTCATGGCCTACTTTGAAGTTACCTGTATCAGTGGTGCTAGACAAATTTTTTTCCTTGCAGGAAATTGACATATGGCAACACTAGTTTGATGATTTTGGATGGTGTGGAAAGGACAAAATGGTGAATTGAAACAATTTTTGGAGTACAGATTTTACTCTGATGGCACAGCTTTCTACAATAGATCTTTGGAGGCTGATTGTTACTCATAAACAAATATATACGAAAACTTATTTGGAGAAGCCTATACAGACTTATATGATGATTTAAAACATGGAGTTATACACAAAAGGTACAAATCTGGGATAAATGATTTAGCCATATATAAGATTCAGGTTTTACAACAGAAAAAAAATGCTAAAATATTGAGTCAATGTCAAGAATATATGGAAAGAACACTTGTCCAGGTGTATTATCACCTTTGGAGTAAATCATTAAACATTCGGCCCATTGGAATTTTAATAGATACATTTTCTGGAATTGATATTGCCAAATAAGTGTAGTTTTGCATTTAGAAGGGGTAGAAACTTGTCACATTTTAGTCAATAAGAGACTGGGGTTGTATTATCAGGGACAACCAGTCAGTAAAGGAAAGCCTGTGGGGAATCACTCTTGAGGCAGCTGTAACATCTGCTGTCATGTTTAACAGACAACATTTTTTCTAGTGACTATACATAAAATGTAAGGTATTAGATAACTAATTATAACTATAACCGAGTGGGAAGTTTATCTAGCCCAGGGCATGTGTTGCTTTTTTAAAATTCAGATCTCATGTCCCACGAAGTACAGACTAAGGGAGCATTTAAGTAATATTAGATTCTGGAGATAAAAAATAATAATTTATTTAAACACATGAAAATTCATCCAAATTGTATTTTCAGATTTACTGAGATAGATAAGTTTGTATCTGATGGAGGGAGTCAGATTCTTCAGCATGGCTAAAAAGGAAAAATGCATCCATATTACAATTATTTAAAATGTATGATGTTTTATAAGTGTGACTCAGTAATAGTATCTGATCCAATATGATTATGTGGTCTGAATGTATAAACTCCTGTAGAGATTTGCCTATTTATTATATTATTTGTCTGTATTTGGATTCATTGATAGGGTGGTATAATATGTGATTTTCCTGCTAGACATCGGTATTTTAATAATGCATAATCCTGATAGGCCACAATGCAGTTATAGGCACTTATTTGGTGCCAAGTCACACTGGAGAACAATACATTCTGTTTTTTTTTATGCTGTATCATCACTAGACTAACTTAATCACACCATATTGTATTGTAAACAAATCTTTTGTTTTTAAATGATGATACTTGATTGTACAGGGTTATGTAACAGCCCACTGTTCAATCAAAAGATCATCATTTGTGTCCTTGTACTTTAACTGATGCTTTCCAGTGAAACTGGTCTTGTTTGTGGTCTGTGAGGAGAAGAATTAAAGATTATTGTTTTGGTACCTATACCTGGTGATTGTGTTATGTTTGTATAATTTTATCTGTGCACTGGTAAGCAGCTTTTCTCAGACTATGCACAGCTTTTGGTTACTAGAGTAATTCATTTCACTTTATTTATGTATTTATTATGCTTTGTTGACAAGGTTAGCCTTACTGGACCAGTTGTCTCTTTTCAGGGAGACCTGATGGGATATTTATATTGACTAGGGGAAATTTGGCCAGGTCAGCAGGGAAATTCCCCTACTCTTTGACATGTGCCATATGATATTTCACTTCCACCTGAGTTACCTCCAGCTTAGGCAAATGGGGCCTCATTTTAATGTCTCATCAAAAGAACAACACACTCAGTAATACAGAAACCTTTTTTGCTGTACTGCAGTGTCAGTATTAGAAAACACCTGGATAAAGTCCGTGGTCTTCTGATTGTCCAGCCTCGAAGGTGAGTGCGACATCTATTGAGTCACTGATACTGCACTGTCTGTTAAATCACATTATGTTCCTTTTTGTGAGAATGAATTATTATGTATTTTCATGTACTGTCCCTTTCTTTTGTTAATTCATCTGTACAATTACTACTTACTAATATCTGATAAAGCCTATATTTTTTAGCTCAGCTTAACACAGTGGTCATTTCTTGCAGCTCATTGACTAATTTCCAAAGTATGTTATTTTGGTCTTTAAATGTGGGTTTACATTTGGTGCCTTTTACTGATTCCCAGTTGTCAGTCAATTCACAGATCTATGATTTTTGTACATATTATACTGGTATACAGGATACATAATAATGTATCATGCTGGTTGAGTGAGAAACACATTTAGGAGGAAAAGTTAAAAACAAAAGCAAACAAAAACAAGCTCACACATGACTGACCCAGTAAATTAATGAAAACAGTCTTAAATATAAACTGCAACACTAAACGCAATGATAACATGGAACACAAATATATATCACCTAACTAAACTAATCACATTTATCCTTACCTCCAAATAAAACTATTTTTGAGCCTTCTTCCTATATTATTATAAATGGGGAAGGTTTTATTCCATACATCATAATGTGGTACCTGCTTTGAGTTCACATCAACAATTAGCTAGAAATGTCCCTTCATGAACTGTTCATTTCATTTTTACCAGGACAGAACATTTTCACTTTTCATGCCATATTCATCTGGTTATGGTAATCAAACATGATGAAGCATGGCTTCATGTTTTGTGACTTCCCCTCTTACAAGTGCTCATATAGAAAAAGCAAATAAGAGTCTCAGATTTTTAATTTTATTTTAAATGTGTTTTATTTATAGCAATGATATACTAGACTGCTAATTATAATTTTAATTGGTGCGTGCAAGCATGAATCCATGAATAAATGATACATAGACTGCATTATAAAATAATAGGCCAGTGCGCAGAGAAGGAAAATAAATCTGCAGGTCTGTTGTTCTTTGCTATATTGTCAGAATAGCTGTTTACAAAGCCAGACCAATTTATATAACACAATGACAAGTGAAATAGTAGTGAGCAGAGAGTGAACCTGGTGCTGCAGGTTTATGCACACCTGTGAAATTAAATAGACCACAGTCTTCTTCTTCTTTCGGCTTTTTCCAGGTTAGGGGTCGCCACAGCAGATCACTTTGTCCACACATTAATTGGCAGTGGAGTTTTACGGTGTCGAGTTGCCAGCCCGGCGCCCAACCTTCCACAGAAGGCACACTCACACGCACACCTAGGGCCAATTTAGAGTGTCCAATCCACCTGCAGCATGTCTTTGGGATGTGGGAGGAAACCGGAGCACCCGGAAGAAACCCACGCGACCACAGGGAGGACATGCAGACTCCGCACAGAAGGCACCCCAGCCGAGGATCAAACCAGAGAACCTCTTGCTGTGAGGCGGCAATGCTAACCACTGCACCACCATGGCCGCCCTTAAATAGACCACAGTGAGCTGGTAAATTCAAGTCAGCAAGGTTAAGGACAATACCGCTGCCTTTGTGTATTAATTGCTTTTGCGTGTTAATTTTTTTATAAGTATTCATGCATGCTGACTATTCAAATTCCCTTGATAATATGTTTGCATTCTTTAAGCTAAATTAATGTTTCAAAACAACGTGCCCATTATGTCATCCTTACAGTTCTGTTTAATTTGTTTATGATGGTTTTCCTTTCTATGAATAACTATCACGTATTACCCAGGTGACCTTGGTACATTAAGTGCATAGCTTTTTGCAATATTTGCTAGTTATGCTTAGTTATTCTAGGTATTCCTGCTTCTTCCACTTGACCTTTCTGTAATGGACATTACAGCATAATGGTAAAGGTGACAATATGTGAATGAATGGGATCCTACAGACCAGTATATAATCATATCAACTCCCACAGCTTTTATTACACATACCTGTGAGAAAAGTGTGTTTGATTGTGATTGTGTTATGTTTCTATGATTTTGTTTGTGCAGTTGGTAAGCAGCTTTGCTGAGTCTATGCACAGCTTTTGGTTACTAGAGTAACTTATTTCACTTTATGTATTTATTATGCTTTGTTGACATGGTTAGCCTTACTGGACCAGTTGTTTCTTTTTGGGGTGACCTGATGGAGTATTTATATTGGCCAGGGGAAATTTGGCCAGGTCAGCAGGGAAATTCCTCTACTCTTTGACATGTGCCGTATGGTATTTTACTATGACCTAAGATACCGCCAACTTAGGCAGATGAGGCCTCTTTTTAATGTCTCATCAAAAGAACAGCACACTCTGTAATACAGAAACCTTTTTTGCTGTACTGCAGTGTCAGTATTAGAAAACACCTGGATAAAGCCTGTGGTCTTCTGATTGTCCAGCATTGAAGGTGGGTGTGACATCTGTTGAGTCACTGACACTGCACTGTCTGCTAGATCACATTATGTTCTTTTTTGTTACTATCCCTTTCTCTTGCTAATTCATCTGTACAATGGCTGTGTGCTAGTATCTGATAAGGCCTATATTTTTTTAAGTCAGCTTTGCACAGTGGTCATTTCTTGCAGCTCGTTGACTGATTACATTATCTCTTTCCAAAGTATATTATTTTGGCCTTTAAATGTGGGTTTACATTTGGTGCCTTTTACTGATTCCCAGTTGTCAGTGAATTCACAGATGTATGATTTTTGCACATATTATACTAGTATACAGGATTCATAGTAACGCATAACATTAGTTAAGTGAGAACCACATTTAGGTGGAAAAGTTAAAAAGAAAAGCAAGCAAGAACAAACCCACAAATGACTGACCCTGGTGACCCAGTAAATTAATGAAAACAGTCTTAAATATAAACCTCAGCTCTAAATGCAATGATAACATGTAACACAAATATATATCACTTAACTAAACTAATTACATTTATCCTTACCTCCAAATCAATTTTTTTAGGCTTCTT
Source organism: Protopterus annectens (assembly GCF_019279795.1). NCBI lineage: Eukaryota > Metazoa > Chordata > Ceratodontiformes > Protopteridae > Protopterus > Protopterus annectens. The sequence goes on from NC_056726.1 coordinate 194,339,590, forward strand.
CCTATATTGTTATATTTGAGAAAGGTTTTACTCCATACCCCATAATGTGGTACCTGCTTTGAGGTCACATCAGCAATTAACAAGAAATGTCCCCTCACCAACTGTTTATTTCATTTTTTCCAGGACTGAACATTTTCACGTTTCATGACATATTCATCTGGTTATGGTAACCAAACATGATGAAGCATGGCTCCATGTTTTGTGACTGCCCCTCTTACATGTACTCATATAGAAAAAGCAAATAACAGTCTTAAATTTTTAATTTTATTTTAAATGTGTTTTATTTATAGCAATAACATAGTACACTGCTAATTATAATTTTAATTGGTGTATGCAAGTATGAATCCATGAATAAATGATACAAAGACTACTTTATAAAATAATAAGCTAGTGCACAGAGAAGAATACATCTGCAGGTCTGTTGTTTTTAGATATATTGCCAGAATACCTGTTTGCAAAGCCGGAACAATTTATATAACACAATGACAAGTGAAAAGTAGTGAGCAGAGAGTGAACCAGGTGCTGCAGGTTTATGCACACCTGTGAAATTAAATAGACCACAGTGAGCTGTTAAATTCAAGTAAGCAAGGTTAAGGATAATACCGCTGCCTTTGTATCTTAATTGCTTTTGTGTGTTATTTTTTTTTTTTTCATGCATTCATGCATGCTGACTACTCAGATTCCCTTGATAACATGTTTGCATCTCTTTAAGCTAAATTAATATTTCAAGGCAGCATGCCTGTTATGCCATCCTTACAGTTCTGTTTAATTTGTTTATGATGGTTTTCCTTTCTATGAACAACTATCACGTATTACCCAGGTGACCTTGGTACGTAAAGTGCATAGCTTTTTGCAATATTTGCTAGTTATGCTTAGTTGTGGCAGGTATTCCTACTTCTTCCACCTGACCTTTCTCTAATGGACATTACAGCAAAATTGTAAAGGTGACGATATGTGAATGAATGGGATCCTTCAGACCAGCATATAATCATATCAGCTCCCACAGCTTTTATTACACATACCTGTGAGAAAAGTGTGTTACCAGAGCAATTGTATTTGCTGCTCATTGGAAACAGGCAGCTGTATCTACTTAACTGATTGCACAGACTGAAAAAAAAGGTGAAAAAAATGCAAGAAAAAAAAAATCTTAAGCAGTAGATTCATCTTACTGTAGAAACCATGACAGCAAATGTTGGCAGTTATGAATATTGGGACACAGCTACTCGATCTGCTGTTAATTTTTAACCTGTAGTTAAGAATGAACATAGCATTTCTGGCATTTACTCTCAGTTATTAAACAGAAACACATAATAACGCTATACTTCAGGAAGAAACTTTATAGAAGACAATAATTATGCCTGTCAACACAAGTTCTCATCAGGTAAAACTTCTTGGATGGAATATAGTTTAAAGAAGTCTATCAGAGCTAGTTAACCAGTATTTTGTATAAAGCCTTACAACAATGCCATTATGTCAGTCAACACCAATCATATTTCAGTCAGTAATGGTTTTAAGGATTGGAATATTTTGCTGTCTAGTATATATCTTTTATATCTGTAAGAGATCAAGCGGGAAACAAAGGGCACTGACAGGAAAACATGTGTCTTGGGCATGAGTCCCAAAGCTGTTCATGTAATTGTCGAGTCTGTTGGACTGTAGTTTGCTTGCAGGAAGAATAATAATCCCAATTCAAGTTATTTTATTGAAGCCAAGAAAATAAAGAAACAGTATTCTTTAAGAGCAGCAGACATTAAGACATTTTATTAGAAATGTGCAGTGGTGATGAAAGGAAGGGAAGAGGCAGATAAGGATGGTGATACATACACATTTTATTCGGATTAATTCTTTACTGCTTGCTCAAAACTATCATATATTATTTCTTCTATGAATTGTTCCTGTTTGTTCTTGAAGTGTCCTTCAGATTTTTGGTCTCCTAATTCTGTTTTACCACAACATTTTCCCTAGGGTGTACTTTTTAAAATATCTCACCTAATTTGGCACCACCAGACATCCTTTGTGTAAAACACACAGGCTATAATATTAAAAAGTAATTTGCAAAAATCTTAAAAGCATCTGTTTTTGCCTTCCCAAGCCTTCTGCATATTATGCTAGTGAGAACTGACTTGGTTTATTCTTCTTCTTTTAATAAGTTAGCCCAATGTTCATCCAGCCTACAATTTTTAAGTACTTGTTTATTTTGCCCATGTTCTCAGTACTATATTATATCATTCTTCTTTTGATGTTTTCTGAAGGGGGTCACAATACTCCAAAGCAGGCCTTATCAATTTGCTAAGTGTTTACTATTACTTCCATGGAACTCTGTTTGCAATAATGAAGTAGTGCACCCATGCCCTTATTTGCTTTGGGCTGATCTTCTTTTTATAGGGGGTAAAGTTTAATCATCCATGTTAATCCCCATATCCCTAATTGCATTTACAAGGGCCAGTTTTGTTATACATGTGTTAAATTCAATGCTAAATTCACCAAATGTTGTTGTCACATTTAACATTCCACCACCCTAGTTATAAAAATAAAAATTGTTTGCTTTGGTCAACAACTATTTGAAGAGATACTAGTATCGGATCACTATTGACTACAGTCCCAGTCTTTAATTCTCTGAAATACTTTGTTATCCATCAAAATGTTGGCATGGCAATATTACTAATGAAAAGCAATTAAACATGAGAGAGTCCAAGAGGATCTTTGTGGTACACTTCATATTTACATTATTTTGGGCACATGGATGCCCACTTAATCTGATCCTCATTTTTTATCATTAAATGCACTTGCATTCATTTGTTTATCAGTCAGTGATTAAAGTTAAACGTTTAAAGTCTCAAAAGAGAGTAACCGACTCTGCCAAAAGCCTTGTAAGAACACAGGAACAGAGGAGCAATACTAAGCGAGTAATCATGGAGACCACACAATGCCATGCCATGAATGTATTTAAGAAGACTCACTTACATTTTATTCATGCCCTTTGCAAACACTTAATTCATAAATAGTATAGGATCATACAGGATTTGTGTCTACCTGTTCAATCATCAAGATTAGCTTTAAGGTAGCCAACGCAGTACTTTGTTTGACCTAGAGTGATAACTCATTCCATAGGTTGGGGATGCATTGAGTTATGAATCTATCTCTCCAATGATACTTGTTTATTTGTTGGTGCACATTTAGGCTGCTGGTGCTTGTGTTTGTTGCAGAGAAACAGAATGCCAGTTAGAACGGGATATTTCATAGTTCAAAAAGCGGGATTCCGGTCACCTCAGAGCAATTGGTAGGCTACTGAATAATAGGAGAAGCATGCAAATTTATATGGAAAGTTGGAGGATTTGACGCCTTTGATTTTCTTTGTTAGAAATATTTAGGACCTTTCCAGTTGGGTATGTATTGGATAAGGAGTCTGATAAGGGAAGAGAGCAGTGGTAAAATAACGTATTTTAATTTTAAAATATTCCTTTGAAAAATAACTGGGCCAGATTGACGGATTTCTAGACTATGGTGAAAATATGATGAAGAAATGACAGAGAATTATCCATATAATTTTCCAGGTCTGTTATGACTGCATCTGTCTGAAGAAGAGTGCCATTTATAATGTATGAGGTGGGAGCAGATTTTCTTTTTTTTTGCTGAATGCTTCAATTTTTGCATTTAGCTTGAAACCGTTTTCCGTACTCCAGGTATATTAATTACGGCCATTGATAAAGAGTGTCAAGGGATTTATGGATAACTGTACCTAACCTGCAGTCATTAGCAAACTTTATCAACCACACTTCTGGTATAGTGTCATGGATGTCTGAAAAATAATTGCCAAACAGGTGAGGGCCCAGCACTGATCCCTGTGCTACCTCACTGGTTACATCTTTACGTTTAGAGTGGGTACCGGCAATGTTCAGAACATGGGATCTGTTGGACAGCCAGTTTGTAATACAGTGAGCAATGTAGTTGTTTACATTATGTCTGTGCATTTTTCTATTACTATCAGCATAAGGTATAGTGCCAAATGCCCTGGCCAGGTCAATATAAACAGTGTGCATGGGTTGACCACTGTTCACAGCCTCTGTGACCTTTACAACGAAGCTTACTAGATTTAAGATCAATGACCTGCTTTATACAAAACCAAACTAACTGGGGTCTAGATCAGTTAAGTTGCCTATGTCTACATAAATGAGTTGTGCTAGTATACAATTCATGGCTTTGCATATATGTCTGGCAAGGCTGATGGGTCTATGGTTACTTGGGTTTTTAGAGGGGCAGCCCTTGTATATGGGAGTCATAATAGCTGTTCTCCAGGAATCAGGTACAGACCCTGTAGATGGGCTGAGGGCTGAACGGTTTAAGCAGAGGCTCAGGTAGTGCACCCTTGGCACTGATGAGAATGCAGCCTGGTATGAGTTTTATCCCATGAAAGTATTGTTTTTAGTCCTTGACAGGGATACTAAGAATTGTTTCAGGGTAATTTCAGGGGAAACTACATTTTCAAGGACAGTGGGGGGTAACACTGTGTGTAGGATAAACTTAGCAACAAATTTTTCTGTGAATGTATTGGCTACATCCTTGAATCAGAATATGTCATCATCATTATCATCATCATCATTATTATTATTATTATTATTATTATTATTAATGAGCTCAGTGCATTGTTGGAAATCATTCCTGGATTTCTTGGCATAACTGAAGAATGAGTGTAGTTTTCTTTGGTATCTGGAACAACATTAAGCTCATATGCCACTGTATCTTTTCTAATAGTGCTCTTAAGTTCCCCACTGATATGTTTCACAGTGGTCTTTTGGTAGGGGATTTTTTAACTTTTCATTGGTTTCTTTCTCTTGCTGTCCAATTTACTGATATGACAGTTCCACCAGAGAGGATTATTACTGAATTTACAATTATATTTAGGGCAGCTGGGTATTCATTTTTCTTTTCAGCTGTTTAGGTGCTGGAAAAATCAGAGGTGAATGCAGCAGTACTCTCACTGGAGTCCATTTGTGACAGACTGCTGGGAATTTTGCATAGCTCTTCTGCAAGCTGAGGTAGGTTTGCCCTGTAGAAGTCCCTAAAGATGGTTTAATTTAGTGGCAGGGTGGTACCAATAGATCATATAGAGAAGGTGACCGAGCTGTGAACAGATTTAGCCTGAGATAAAGAAATGTAGTGCGGGGAACAGGTTGGGGCTAGCTTGGTAAGGACCAAGTCAAGAATATTAAGAAAGAGAACAATCATTTGTAGGCAATAATCTTTAGCTAAGGAATCATTATCCAAAAATGAAGTAAGTCTGAGATGCTAGAGCTGCTTTTGTTAAAAACATGGTAAAACATGTGAAATTATCTAATTCAGGCAGTTTAGCCTAAAGCACCTACACAATAAACCTCTCATTAACTTTTCCCAGGCTTCGTTGAACAATACATTCTAATATGTGTTCCATAGATTTGTACATTCAGCTGGTAAAGTTGATGGGCCTATAATCACCTGAGTCTGTAGATGGGCTGACCTTGTAATAGGTCTCTTACATTTTAGTGTCTCGTCCCTTTTACCTTTATAAATAGGCATTGTTATTATTATTTTCTTGACATCCAGTACACAGCACATATGAAAATATTTGCTATAGACACATGTAGATTCATAGATTCATAGATTATTACTAGGCTAATGACACAGGTGGCCTTTCTAAGCCTAGCCAAGTTTTCCCGAAAGAATAATGCCATCCTGTATCCAAATAGGGCATTGAAGACCAGACATTTGTAAGCTTTCTCTCTCCATAAGGGACATAAGTGCCATACCTGGTTTAAATTTCTTATTCCCATCCACTGGTCGAAGTTGCACTTGCGTAATGGATGAATTCAACTTCACATGGATGGGAAGTCTGTTCCACAGGAGAAGCAGTCTCTGGGACACACATCTGTCTCTCTGGCATGTTCTGTTTATGTCACAGACAAAATTCAGATCCTTAGACCTTGTATTTGTGGTACCAGCTGACTTACAAATATGCAGGAGATTCATAAGTGTGGGGTTTGCAAATGCCTTGTAAGCCAGGCATAGATCACCCCTCAGCAATCTATAGGAGACTGAGTCGACAAAAAAGGCTTTAAGGCACTCTGCATAAGGCAGGTTTGTTACCCCATGTATTCTTTCTGTAAGGAACCTCTGAGGTCACTCTAGTTGTTGCATATGCCTAGTCAGGTATATACTGAAGGGAGCACTGTACTCTATGATTGGTCTGATAAGGGCAGAGTATGGTGAGATAATGATCTGTCTGAACCTAGATGCCATGCTTTTATTTATAAGTTGTGTAACATAGAAGAATTTCCTTATAACTGTGGCCACACTGTGGTTGAAGGCAAGGCTACTGTCTATGTGCATAATTAGATCCCTGACCTCTGAGTTGACTCTTAGGGGTGTATTATCAACATGGTAATTAGCTGGGATGGTTGACATCCAAAAGGCTACAGTCATGCATTTCTTAGCATTGAGTTTATGACCATGGCTTAGGCAGCATTTGTTAGTTAAGGATAGACCTTCTTGAAAAATGCTAGTGTCTGCAGAGCAGTCATTGATAACCCCCAGCTTATCAGCTGTAACCTTAGTCAGCCATAAACCTTCAGTGTTTGCTTCTACTTCAGAGAAATAAATGCAAAAAAGGAATGGGCCCAGTACTGAGCTGGACTTCTGGTGGAGGTGGCCTCACCTATTTTGACCGCCAATAAAAAAAGTTTATACTTAATTTAGTGAGCTTGTCTAAAATGCCTGAGTGAGGTATTGTATCAAACGCCTTGGCCAGGTCAAGGTAAGCTGTGTGCCCAGTCTTGCTCTCATCCATACTTCTGGTGATGCTCTCAAAGTAGTCCTCCGGATTTAATAGGCATGGCCTTCTTTTAACAAAGCCAAACTGTGATCCATTCTAGTTTGCTTATCGAGAAAATTGCTCCACAGAAAATGCTGTCTCAATGGTGCTTCAAGTATACATGGCCCACCTGGAAAACAAGAATTGTTATGTGCGAATGTTGTTTATAGACTTTAACTGTACCTTCAACAGAGTGATCCCCCAACACCTGATAATGAAATGTGGCCAACTGGGAATAAACACACCCTTATGCATTGGATACTGGACTTCCTCACAGATGGACCTCAGACAGTACCTGTTGGAAATAGCACCTCCAAGAGCATCACTATGAATACAGGGGCCCTCAGGGACGTGTACTGAGCCCTCTGTTGTTCACCTTGTTGACTCAAGGCTGCACAGCCAAGTTCAACTTGAACCACATCATCAAGTTTGCAGATGACACAAATGTCATAGGTCTTGTCAACAAAGATAATGAATCAGCCTATAGACAGGAAGTTAGTCAACTCATCATCTGGTGCGAAAACAGCAGTCTCTCACTAAATGTGAACAAGACCAAAGAGACCATAGTCAACTTCAGAAGAAGGCATAAAACACACTCTCCACTAACAATCCGCAATGAAATAGTAGAGAAAGTGGAAAGCACAAAATTCTTTGGGGTACATATCACAGATGACCTAACATGGACCATAAATACCACTGCCATTGTAAAGAAAGTGCAGCAATTCCTTCATTTCCTGTGAAAGATGAGAAAGGCAAACCTCCTCTCTCCAGTCCTTACTATCTTTTACAGAGGTACCATAGAGAGTATACTAACCAACAGTCTTGCAACCTGGTATGGTAACTGTTCCACCTCGGACAAAAAGGCCCTTTAGTAAGTGGTTAAGGTAGCAGAGAAAATCATTGGAACCCCACTCCCTGCCATCTAAGAAATACACTTGTCATGATGTTTCAGTAAGGCCAACTAGATCATTAGAGACACTACCCACCATGCCCATGGACTATTCACCTATTTATCTTCCGGTGAATGCATGCTATTGCAGTATGAGATGCAAAACAGCCAGAAACAACAAGAGCTTTTTTCCACAGGCCATCAGAATACTAAACTTAAGCTAACCCAACACTACGCTGAACTCTGAACTCTGAAAAGGCTGTTGGAATTTCCAACAGTAGTAAGACATATTTTTATGCAATAATCCGACTGGGATTCCCTTAATTCATATTCTTATTCAATCCTAAATGTGCAATAATGATTACCATGAAAAGTTTCCCTTTCTGTTCAATTTTTACGTATGGTTAGTTAAGAGTCTAAGACAATAATGTGTGCCATGTCAGTAATAGCAGTTGTAATATAGATTGTCTATATGTGAAAATGCCCCCACTTTGAGATGGAGTAATGGAATTTCATTTAGTGATGCACAAGCTGTATAATCTGGATGACAATAAAGTTTACTTAGACTTTGACTTGACTTTGATTTGCAGGTTACCTGTGTCCACATTTATCATGTCCATGATGATTTTTTTCCATGGCCTGACATATGAGGCTGGTCAGACTTATGGACATGTAGTTACCTGGATTGGTGGTTGAACTCCTTTGTGCAGGGGAATGGCTATTGTAATCTTCCATTCCTTGGGCACAGATCCTGATTGGAGACTCCAGCTGAAAAGTGATTCAAGTGGACCAAAGAGGTCTTGTTTTATGCTATTTATTTAGTAAGCATCCCAGGATGTTATTGGAGCTCACTGATGCAATGTTTTTGGCACTGGAAAGTGCATTGAAGTCCTGCTCCCTAGTAATGGTTGGAGGATTGTGGTATGTGGTATTTTCTTTGCACTAATAAGGTGGTGAGGGGAGAAATTTGAGCTGAATCTGTCAACCAAACAGTTGGCAATGACCTCTGGTTCAGTGTGGGTAATGCCATTCACATTATGTTCTGCACATTGTTGTGTATTTCCGTTGAGGTTACGGACATCGCTCTAGAAAGCTTTCTGGTTGTTGTTTGCCTGAGAAGCTATTTTTTCTTCAAATTTACCCTTTACAGTATTAATTAACCCTCTTAGCTGCCTGTTTAGCTTGGTCAGGGATTTTTATTAGGTTGGGTTTTGCTCCTCCTATGCTTGGTCAAGATTTTTTTTCTTTTTTTGTATAGCTGATTGATATTATGATTCCACCAGGGTGGCTTGTCTTTTCATTTTGCATTATTCTTGATATGAGTGGGCACAGCTCCCTCTATACAGCTATCAGTGTGGCTGTACAGTGATTTTTCTAAATAATGCAGCATGTGCTATGGTGTTTACTGGGTATGGGGGTGCTTGGAATTTAGGCAAAGTGTCACTTAGTAGACAAAAGTTAGCTTTGGAATAGTTCTTAAAGAGTTTTAGCTTCACTGGGTCTCCAGCTTTAATTGCTTTTCAAGCATTACTGCCTTATGATCAAATTTGATCAGTGAGGGCATTACATTGGGTGAGGAACATCACTCCCCATATTTGTAAGTACAAGATCAAGTATGTTTGTACTCCTGGTAGGAGAATGGACCAATTGTTCCAGGATGTTGGTATTAACAAAGTTTAGGAATCACTGGGCTTGTGCATTAGAAGTGGTGTAGGATTCCTAATCTATAAAGGGTTTTTGAGATCTGGTAAGGGATTCTAGTACATTGAGATAGGTAGTTTGAGTTTCCAAGGATATGGAGTGAGACCTATAGGTTGCAAGGATATGGTACAAGACCCTGTTCATGGTGAGTTGCACATGTATGAGTTCCAGTGGGTCATACACTTTAACTAGTCCGGATGTGAGGTTGGTTTTAGTATTCCATTCAGTGCAATAGCTGGTCTAAAGGTATGAAAGGCATTATAACCTTGCACTGCTGGGATACTTTCTATGACTTTAACTCATGTCTCCATTACTATACAGATGTCTACACTCTCCAAGGACAGGAAGGCTTGCAGGGAGTGGTGTTTCTCATTAAGACTTCTAGCATTGAGCAATACCACCTTCAAATATTCCTTTTTAGGATCTGTTATATTGGGAGGTTTATCAGTTTGGCATTGCCTACAAAAGGCAAGTATGAAGGGTGGAAAAGGTCTTTGCCAATTACACAAACGCCTAGAGGGGATAAGTGCAGGCCATCCCTAGCAAAGCAGTATGGTCTGTCAACCATGTCCTTCCAGGCCGTCAAATATTCTACCCTCTTGGACTTATACCAGACACTAAGCCAATTGTTAAAATCGATAATTTTCTGTATATAACATAGCATCATCCTTGGAGAAGGTAGTATGCTGCTCAGTGCTAGGCTACCTATCTGAGACACATAATCAGTGAGCTCGATCATATATTGCTTCATATAGTCAAGGGAGGTATGCCTTAGGTCATTAACACCCACACAGACTGTGACAGAGTCATACTGGTACCTGTGGTTCAATGACCTGAGTGCCTGTGTGACTTGACAGATCCTAGCCCCAGAAAGGCAGCTAACTGTGATTATCTCCTTATTCTGGTGAGGGGACATCAGTGTGCCTCAGTATAGAATCACCAATGACCAGGAAATTTGGTTGTGTGTTGGTTTGCCTTAAGGGCTTAGACGTAGAGGCATTGGATACAGCATTACTATGTGTAGCTGTCAGTGATGTTTTAATGGAGTGTTTACATGATGGCTGAGGACCTTTTTTTTTGATTGTGTTGTGCAGGAGATCTTGTCTTAGTGTTTCAGGAAGGTTACCTCTCTAGGTGTCTCAGCATAAGTAGTTTTATGTGTAAAGTCTTTATCTTGTACAGTAGGCATGGTGCAAGTGTCACTGACAACCTCTATAGGATTAGTTTTATGACAGAGTTTGCCTTCAGCATTAAAGTGTATTTACACCTCTTCCATACTTGATCTGTTTTATCAAAAATAAGGGGTTGTCAATGTACATGAAGTAATTGCACAATATCTCAGAATACCCATCTCAACCAGAATGGCCACAGAGAGAATTAGGAAGTGCATATCCATGGCTGCTGATCTACTAGGGAGGTGTGAGGGAAATTTAAATATTGAATAGGTCAATAATGCAAGGAACTTGATGAGCAACTCACAGCTATGTGAATACTAGATGCTCTAGTAGTTAAAAAAATATGTCTAGACACTATTTTAATGGAAACTTACATTGCCAGAGATCAGTGTCTACTTAGATTACAAAGGGGAATTATGCTGTGAGATATCAGTGCCTATACAGATCACCGATGTGTGCCACTGTGCGGAGAGCAGCAGATGTCAATCTATTCATATGCTGCAGTATTCATTACATGTGGGAGTTTGCCTCTGGCTGACTCGTACATCTGGCCAGTATACCAAAGTCTTAGTGCTGCTGTAAGGTACATGCAATGCCGCACATCATCCAATGTATGTCAGTCATAATGAGATATCAGGTATAAAGCACGCACCAACCTCAGAACTTTTCTGCTGCCTGTCTGATCAACTGCTCTGAACATTCGCTCACCAGATTAGTCATGAACCTTGGTTCAAATAAGTACCCCATTCTGGTTTTTTCTTTCTTAAATTTTGTCTACTATTTGTATTTTGGTGATTTCATGTCAGCTAAGAAGGGCAAGTATCATTGTGGAAGGCAGATTCCACATAAGGACTCCCATGACTAGTGTTTGTTCTGCCTAGGGCCAGACCATGACCATACCACCTGCACTATCTGTAAATCCTTTGTTCCCAAAACCCTTAGGAGCTGTCTAGCTTCCCTTAAGCTTTACCTAGAGAATTAATGCCTTAAGGATTTAGCACATGAGATGGAGGTTATGTCAGACCCTTAAGACAAGCCACAATCAAAAAAGGTCAAGAGACATTGGCCTGATATTCCTACTGCTCCCTCTCTTCTTCGCATCCCTCCTGAGGCTGATGTAGGCTTGGAGGCCATCCCAAAATTGGTAGACGTCCTTTCAGCGGGTACCATGGCCCGAAGGACCCTATCAGCATATCTGTGAGGGAATCACATGCATCTGATATGGATGAAAAGGGGGAACTACAGATTATTACTGAAGGCCCACATGGCATCACCCAAATAACCGTGTAGCAGGATGTGCATATGGACATCGTGGAGTGCAGGCCAACGTTAGGTCCATCCACCTTCCATCATATGGAAGCTCTTAAGAAAAAGAAAATAAAAACTAAACATGTCACTCCAGTTCAACAAGAACAAACTCTGGATTGTCAGGCCTTTTCCCAAGGCCTGTTCAATGCTTTCATGGCTCTGCGTCAGCTTCACACTACTTTTGTTCCTCTTACTGTCTTCTCTCCCTCTACCCCCTTTAAGAGGGACATCTGCAGACACTTCTTCAGATGAAGAGGAATTATCAGGCGATGAGTCCTTAGCTTATTCCACCCAAATTGCTTCCCCTCTGGGTTATGTTTCACCAGATAAGAGGAATCTAATGGTACAGATTCTCCTGAGGAGGATATTGCCTTTGGGGAGACTATTTTGACAATGAAAGAATTTTTCAAATGGGACTGCTGCCAAATGTTGGACATAAAAAAAAGGTATTATAACCTACTTCAAATGAATTCTCCATCCCCTTCTGCCATTCCCCCGGTTCTTCCAGCCTTCTTGGATGCTTTTACAGCTGCATCTAAATGCTTGGACTCTCAGCCGCTGGCTCCCAAGCACCCAGACAGATTTTACAAGGTGCTTGAGGATTCCAAATTCCTCTTCAAAGTCTCTTCTGCAGATCAAGCTACTATATCAGTCTCAGCTGGTAAGGCATTTAAATTATTGCCTCCCTTCTCTTTACTGCCCTCTGATAAAGAGATCAAAGTCTTGGAGAGACTGGGGAAAAAAGTTTAGACCTCAGCTACCTTACCTTCAGGGCCATTAATTATCAGACCCATATGGCCAAATATTCCCTACCTCTCCAGTCAGATGCAGGAAAGCTCCTTTTGGAGCTCCCTGACTCACCCTCTAAAACTAAGTTGCCCTCTCTCCTCAACTCTTTTGCCCAGGTTACAAGGCACTCCATAAAGTGCAGTTATGCTGCTGCAGATGCCTCAGTCAGGGCAGCAGCTTCTGGGTTGGTCCTGAGGAGGCATTCCTGGCTCTGAGTACAACCCTTACCTGATGACGTCAAGGCCAATCTGATGGATGCCCTCTAGACAATAAAGCCTTATTTGGTAGCTCAACTGCAGACCTTTATAATACACTACAAGAGAAAGGCAAAGAGCTCCAGGATCTCATATATATCCTCATTTCTCCTGTCCTTAGGTTCCAGAGGAGCTATCCTGCTAAGACTACCTTTGTTAGGAAGCCAGTTTTATCGTCTTCCTCCAAAGGAAACACATCCCAGGAAACAAACTTCTTCAAAGACCTTTCCATCCACATCCTCTCAGAAACAGTCCCCACCTTTTGGATGCTGACTTTACCCACCCTTCTTCCCCTCATACTTCTCCAAGCCTCCTGATGCCTACCTTCACATCCCCATTCACCATAATTTCAGGACATTTCTTCATTTTTCTGTTGCTTCCTCACATTTTCAGTGTTGTGGTTTGTCCTTTGGTCTGTCTATGGCACCAATGGTCTTCATGAAATGTTTAGCTCCTGTCATAGCTTATTGCAGACTACAGGGTATACAGATTTTCCATTACCTAGACGATCTGCTCATCCAGACCCAGTCCTCAGACCTTCTTCTTGAGAATCTGACTTTCCTGAATTCTCATCTAGAGAGTTTAGGCTTTACAATAATTTATCAGAACTCATCTCTGACCCCTTTACAAGACCACATTTTTCTCGGCTGCAGGATTTAAACAGACAGGATGCTAGCCAGGGCCTGCTACCACTGCAGTCCTTGACTGCTAGGGATTTCCTACATCTCTTGGGGTTCATGACATCCACTATTACCATGCTCTCCTTGGCCAAGCTACACATAAGGAAAATTCAGCGGTTTCTATGGCCAGTTTGGATGCAATACTACCATCCTCTGGACTTTGTTATTCCACTCCTACCTTATTTAAAAAAGGAATTAGATTGGTGAATCTGTTGGGTTTCAAGGAACCCAGCCCCACCTCTACAGCACCCCTTCCCACCCAAGAGCTGTGCACTGATGCTTCAGACACAGGATTGGGTGCAGCTCTACAAACTTGTAAAGTCAGGGGATGCGTGGTCTACAACTCAGACAAAGGAGCACATCAACATAAAAGAGATGAGGGCTTTGATTTTTGCCCTTCAAACTCATGCTTTCCCAGGGATATAAAGTGGGTTCACAGACAACACCATGGTCCTCTGGTACATCAACAAACAAGGAGGGGAAAGTCTTATCTCCTATGCAGACTAGCCCTTCAGGCCTGGGAGTTAGCCTTACAAAGCCAAATCTCTCTTCAGGCTGTTTATCTTCCTTAATCCCAGAATGTGGTGGCAGACACTTTAAGCAGGTCCATGACTCAATCTCACAAGTGGATGCTACACAGGGATTTGTTTCTGGACCTGATCCATTGATGGGCTATACCTCAAATAGATCTCTTTGTCTCCCCCAGGAACAGACACTTCCCAAATTTTGTGTCAGGGCTCCACATCCCTTGGCAAGGAAGGTGGACGCTCTATCTTTCTCTTGGAAGGGGATGTTTCTGTATGCATTCCCCCTTTCCCACTTTTCCAAAAGGTCCTACTGAAGATTCAGCGGGGCCAAACAAAAATCTTGCTGGTGACCCCCTTTTGGCCAAGACAGCATTGGTTCCGCCTCCTCCTGCATTTAGCCAGAGGCAATCACCGCAAGTTACCCCACAGGATGGACCTGCTTACACAACTATGAACCTGATTCTGCAGGTGATAGGGTCATAGCTCCCTTCAGACATCTTTTCTCAGAAGACATGCTGCAAGTTCTGCAGGAGATCAGAAAATCCACTACTAGGAATCCTACATTAAAAATGGAAGAGGTTTTCTAGCTGGTGTCTTAAAAATTGATTTACAACCACTGTTAGTGGACGTTCTGGTACTTTTGTCCTATTTGTGTGAACTGATGAAGAGTGGGCTGTCTTATTCTTCTGTGAAAGCCCACCTCTCAGCTATCTCAGCTTGTCTTCCTATGTCACCTCTTTTAGCCTCCAGGTTGGAAGTCAAACTGTTCCTTAAAGGGATCTTTCACATCAGACCACCAAGAAAGCAAGTTCTTTATCCTTGAGATCTCAATTTTGTTTTGGAAAAACTTACCCTGGCTCCATTTGAGCCAGCAAGTTCCTCTTCTCTACAATATTGTATATGCAAAACTGCTGGGTTGGTGGCCATTACTTCCTCCAGAAGGGTCTTTAAGATGCAGGGTCTAATGTCTGATTCCCCCCTTTACAGTCTTCCACTGGGACAGGGTATCTCTACATACTAATCCTTCTTTTATTCCCAAGGTGGTTAATGAATTATCCCTCCATCAGTCAATCAACCTTCCCACCTTTTCCTTCTCCTCAATTCTCCAGTGAGAGGATTCTGCACACTTTGGATGTACATAGACAATTCAGATACTACCTGGACAAAACCAAACCTGTCCGCAAATCTGAACACTTGTTTGTTTCTTACCACCCAAGGGCCCTGGGTCAACATGTTTCCAAGCAAACTATTTCCTCTTGGATTTTTAAAGCTATTTCTTTCTGTTATTCCATCAATGGAAAAAGCCTTTCTTCTCCTGTGAGGGCACACTCTACTAGGGTAGTGTCCTCATCTGGAACCTTCTTTAAAGGCGTGGACACTAGTTCTATCTTGGAAGCAGCTACCTTGTCCTCGGTCCATACTTTCACTAAACATTATAAACAGGATGTCATCTCCAGGTCCAGGGCTGGATTTGCCAGAGCTATTCTGCATGGCTTGTAGAAAATGTTTCTGGTCCGCCACCCAATCTTTCCTGTGCATGAGCTGTGGCATTCTCCCTCATGTAATGAATACTGCAGCATATGAATAGAAGGACATGGAATAGTTGTGTAAAATCTTACCATAACCATAGATGCCCTTCTCTTTTATACGCTGCAGTATTACTTTCTCTGCCTGCTTTCCCTCTGATATTTGTCTGTTTCTCTGGTGGCATGTTCTTTCAGCTAAGCCCAGGCTGTTACTTGGCAGCATTCAGTTCTGAGGTTGGTGCGTGCTGATGTCCTCTTTATACCTGACATCTCTTTATGATCGATGTATGTTGGATGATGTTCAGCATCGCATGTGCCTTACAGTATCACTAAGACTTTGGTATACTAGCCAGACATGCAGTCAGCCGGAGGCGAACTCCCACATGTGATGAATATTGCAGCATATAGATGAGAAGGACATTGATGGTTATGGTAAGATTTTACACAACCATTCTTTCTAACTAAAGACTGTAGAAAAGGTCAAAATGTTCAGATATTCAACAGAGAAACACTAATCTGATGCAGATGTAACAAAACAATGTGAAAAACAAATGCCAAAACAATTGATATGGTAATGAGATCAACTAGCTTTACTCTTATTTGATTAAATCCACTTCACAGGGTTTACATTCAGGCTTTCTGCTAAACTCTGGGTCATATCTCAGAAATAAAATCATGAACATTAGTACTGGACAACTGAATTCTTAAAGTTATGTTTAGACTAGGAAATGTTTTCTTCATTTCAGAAGTATCTATAAATATTTACTGTATCTTATCAATTTCACAATAAAGCCTTTAACATCAACTTATCATTACTAATATGCTTTTTTACAATCTGAAAAAAAAGATTATTCATTTGTCCTGCTTTTTATAGCTAAATCTGTCTGTCTTAGTTGTCTAAAGGACTTAGGCTCTATCTATATACACCAACATACTTAAGCTCTATCTACGTACACCAATGTAAAGTGCTGTGTTCTCTATCCTTAATCATCTGTTTGTACTTCACTTCTTTATACAATTTATTTTTCTGTTTGCCATTTTTGTTAAGCATCATGGCAGTCTTATTCCATTATTTCTTGGGCCTTTCTTTTAAAATTTAATTTGGGATAAGCCCAGGAGCTTGTGATTAGTCCCATTTAGTTGTTTAAGCTTGATCCTTAGCCCCGTGATATTCTTTCCAATTCCACTGAGAGATAATATAATCTTACTGATCCAGACTTATTAAGTCTGCTGTAGTTAACTGTTAAAATGATTCAGTACATAACTGTGGTCAGAGCAAGGTGGCACAGCCTGCTTATATATAAAAACATGCCATGCATTTAAATTTGCAGCGACCAAATCCAATGAAGAATTACTAAGTAGTACCATGACCTGCCTATATTTATTAAAGATTATTTTTCATCATAAACTGTTCCAGTAAATTACCTTCTAGCTCACTGGCCAGGTCATCTGAGTCATTCTGACATAAAAAAATCTTCTAGACATTGCTACATTCCATCTTTTTTTGCACTAGGAGATCTATAAATGACTAGGACAACAGTCGTATCATTAAGGACTAACTCCAAGACTACAGCTTAAATACATTTATGTTAAAGGTTAAATTCACATTCCTTGCTTGCAGATTATCTTTTAGATAAATTATAATACTAAACCCCCATGTTTTTATCCTGTCTTTTGGTAAAGCAGAAGGTAAGCTTGGAATATGTAAACCTCATCACCATCCTTTAACAAGCTACATTTACAAAAGATCGTATACCTTATGAGCTTACTATTAAATACATTTTAAAATTCTGAATGGTTCTCAGCCTGGGAGGACTGCCAGGGTGACATTTCTGGTAGTTATGGCTCTGCATGGCAGGATATGCATAACGGGGAAATCACAGAAGCAGACTTGAAATAAATAAAATGAGGAAGGGAGTCTGCCTCATTCTTCTGTTTTTGCTTACTCCATTTCAGGGTTGTATGAGGAGCAAAAGCCTGTCCTGACATTCAGTGAATGCAAAACACACACACACACACACACACACACACACACACACACACACACACACACACACACACACACACACACACACACACACACACACTAATGGTAGTCTGTCACAGGACACACACGTATTCACTCACTCACATTCATCATGCAGACTTGTGGGCAATTTGGAGGTTTACTTATTACAAATTGCATATCTTTGAGATGTGGGAGAAGACCAGAAGACTTCATGAAAATCCATGCAGACATAGGAAGGGCATGCAGACTAACCACATAGACGGTACCTCAGACAAGAATTTAACTGGAAACTTAAGCACTGCGATGCGTGGTTTGACCTATTCATAAGAATCTTTTATAGAAAGATGCTAGGATACTCACCTATTAAATATATTATTGTGCTCCTAGTTTCAGTGGTAAAACACAACTATTGCCTACATTTTAATGATTTTTTTAACAACAATAAGCAGGCATGGTTGGCATAATGGTTCAAGCCTTTGCTTCCCAATGAGAGAATGCATGATTTGAGCCTGATATCTGGCCACTGCCTAATTGAATTTGCATGTTACCCCTTTTTCTGTGTGGGGTTCCTTCCAAAACCTGCTGGTTGGAAAAAAACATGACAAGTATTTAACAGTGTGCACCCGATACTGAATGCAGTATTGCACAACAGCACTCTTGGTGGTGCCTACTGGAGTAAGAGTTGAGTAGCCCAACCACTTTAGTCATCACCTCTGTTGCACAGCATTCTTTGTCAGGGCTTGCCACTCAATGTATACAAACTGGCTTTCCATCACATTGACTAATGTCACCAATAGAAAATGGGCATATGGGTATTTTCCAAAGGGTTGATAACTTGACTCATGCCAGGGAACTCTGCTAACAGGGGTGTGTGCCTGATGTCATAAACACCAGCAGCCCTTGGTCAAGAAGCTACTCACCACTGTCCAGTTGCCAGCCTGGGTTATCTAGGGTAGGTCTGTTGAGAAAAAGCTGGATGTAAAACCAATCATAGTACCACTACTGCCCTTTTATCCTTCACAGATACCATTAATAGAAACTGCAACAACAATCTTCTTTCCCCAGCTCTATTTTTCGATCTTTCGAAAGCTTTCGATATGGTAAACCATACATTGCTTATAAATATCCTCAAATCCCTCTCTCTTGACACATTGGCAGTAAAATGTTTCACCTCTTACCTTAGCAATAGACAGCAAGCTGTTATCTGGCAGAATAATCTATCATTCCACCTGCCAGTGACACTGGGTGTCCCCCAAGGCTGTATTTTAGGTCCTCTCTTATTCTCTATTTTTATTAATGATCTTTACTTAGCTATTCCTTTAGCTACCTGTATACAATATGCAGATGGTTCCACACTAATCTGCCCAGCTAAATGATTACCTGAACTGCAATCCCTAACTCAGAATGTATTTAACATAGTAGAGTCATGGTTCTTAAAACACTGTCTTCTCCTGAATCCCAAAAAAACGAAGCTCCTGCTCTTTACTCCTACCCGTAAGACCCTGCCAATAGATTTTTCTGTGACTTCTAATAATGGTACCCTCATATCCCCTGACTCTACTACCAATCTCCAAGGCATTACTATTGACAATAATCTTACCTTTGACACCCACATTAATAACACAATAAAAACAGTTAACAGAAAAATGGGATCCCTGTATAGGATCAAACCTTTCCTTACTCCTATAGCAAGAACTACTATTGCCCACACTCATCTTATCTCCACACTTCTGTATGCCTCCCTTATATACACTAACCTGACAAAGAATAATTTTCTGAAACTAGCTAGCTCCTATAATAACATTGCCAGATTTGCCACTGGTAATCCTTTCAGATCCCATCATTGCCAGAATCTAAAACAGCTAGGATGGCTGGAACTACAAAATCAGATTCAGTTTAACCAACTTACTTGTTGTGTCTTTCAGCTTTTCCCGGTTAGGGGTCGCCACAGCAGAACTCCGGTCCGCTAATGATTTGCAGTAGATTTTTACGTGCCGAGTTGCCGGCCCTGATGCACAACCTTCAACAAACGTATGCCCATTCACGCATATCTCCACACAGAAGATGCTCCAGCTGTGAATTGAACCTGACAGCGTCTTACTGTGAGGTGACAATGCTACCGCAGCACCACCACTATTGCCCATAAAATCCTCAACCAGCCTATTAATATCCCTATACTCACAAACCTCATAACCCCCTACAAAAATCTATATACCTTACGCTCATCAAACAAACTACTTGCTATTATAAGTAAGTCTAACAATATGGCAGGTAACTCTCTGTTCTCAACACAACTGGGAAAAGCTGGAACCTGCTCCCTACTGAACTTACTTCTCTTCTTTCCTTACCCCTCTTCAAACAAAAACTTAAAATATTCCTTCAAACACACTGGCTATGCCCATGCAGTAACCCAGACTAAGCTACTCATGCTAATATCTCCATAACCCTATTCTCTACTAACTTTTATGTTCCTAATTGCTTACCTTGTAAGAAAGTTAAACCAGGAAAACATTTATGAATTCCTCTTGCCAAGAACTTGTCCTATATTGTGTATAAAGTTGTAAGTGTTATTTTTTATTAAGGACTGCTTATGTGCTGAAATATCTGATATGTTCATCTTTATGGTCCCTTTAGTAACCTTATCTCATTGTTTAATAACTGCATTTGTCTTTGGAGCTTTTCTCCCTGGGCCTCTACTGTAAATTGACATATATCCAGCTAGACTAGCCCGCTCAACAAATGTAAAATAAAAATAAAATAAATTAATCAAACTGCCCAAAAGGTACTAAGCTTTGCTCACTATATATGTTCAATGACATGATGCAGCTTGGAAATGGCTGCTATGATGGTAAGGTGAAGACTAGATGTGGTTTAGTCAGGATGCAATGGGGAAAGGCAGAGCAGCACAGCACAGCACAGTGGCTTGGATTGAGATACAAAGTATATTACTGAAGGGAGGACCGCCTATAAAAGGTGTAGGAATTGTAGTGAAGGTTCAGTCTTCAAAAGACAGTGAGGGATGTCATCATAATTAGTGAAAACATATAATAAGGTTCTAAGAAATCTGATTTGGGCAGTTCTGTGATGGTTCAAGGTCCTAAAAATATTGGTGGAATTAGTGCAGACTATGTACAAAGACTCAATGACACAAGTATGAGTAGTGTTTGCAGTCACAGAAGGGTTCCCAGTTGGAGTGGGTGTGCATCGGATTTAGCCGTGAGCCCACTGCTGTTCATACTCGTGATGGACTGACTACATTAACAAACAGGTCAGATGGGAAAGATCAACAAAGTTGTTGTATGCAGATGATATATTTACAAGCAGACTTTGAACAGGATCTTCTGCAAATGTAAAGGGAATGAAATACAAAACTAAAGGCACATGAGATGAAACTAAGTACAGACAAGATAGTTGTCATGGCAGCAAATGGGGGGAATCAGAAGAAGGTGAAAACTGATAGATGGGAAAATATTTGAATAGGTTAACAGCTTCAAGTATCTGGGATGGGTAAGAGAGGAGAAGAGATGTCTGAATGAGAAGATCAAAGCTAGAATCAGAGATGATGTAGTTAGTATGGCAGAAAAATGCCAGAGAAGCTAAAAAGTAAGATTTGCAAAACAGTGGTGCAACCAGTACTATTATACAGTGAGAAAGCTGGGCAGAGAAAGCAGAACAGTTGAGGAATTTAGAAGTGATGGAGATGAAGTCATATGGTCAGTAGGATGCACTCTGTGGGACAGACAAAGAAATGACATCAGAACATAAGCCAAAATAGCTTAGTTTGCAAAGAAGGCCAAAGAGTAGATAATGGCGGTTAGGGTACAGGTGCAGAAAGGCAGAAAAAGATCTGAAAAAGAAGATTTGGGAGAGACAGGAAGAAAGCAAGAGGAAAGAAGAATATCCAGCCAAGAGATGGATGGATTGCATGAGCAAAAACCTGCAACAGTCAGAGGAAACTGTTGAAGAAGATAGGCGAGTGCCACTGAATTGAGAAAGGTGGTACCAGATGATGGAATACCCATCCCCACATAAAAAATGTGAAAAAGGGGTTGATGATGGTATTGATGATAATTTTTAATCCACAGCATTTAAAAAAGAATAAAAGCTAACCTTTAAACAAAAATCCACAGTCATTTTAGGACCGAAGTCATAACAGTGTATATATTTCTTGTCTTTGATAACTTTTCCTGTTTTAGTTTGAAGACAACTGATAGATACACATTTATTTTAATGTGGATGCTGTGAAAATGCTGCAGTTTGTCAGATTTTAATGGTGATTTTGCTGTAAGCTTGTTTTTGACTACAGATGTGAATGTCTCGATACTCTTGTCACTCTCTTGTACAAGTTACAGCTCACAAAGTAAAGGATGTAAATAGAAACAGGTTGCCAGGCCTTTCTACTGACTCATACACATTTGCACTCACACCTATGAAAACATGATTCACCTACTACATGTCTTTGGAATATGGAAGTGAACTAGAGTACGTGGAGGCAATCCACATGAACATTACTTTCAGATGTTCTTTGAAACTTTTGGCACAAGGCATCACCTGGATGCTTAGTCTTGTACTGCACACTACATGAACTAGTGACATTAAAATTAAAAAGCCAACATTATTTTAAATGTATCGAGATCACTCTGCAAATGTCAAAACTGTATTTTATGATATAACATTTAAAGTGACAGATGTTCTTGTTTTTATTTTCTTAGAAAAAAAAAATATTTTAGTTCTGATTTCAACAAGCACACTGAAGACAAAGTTCTGATATTTACTGAATTTGTCAGCCAGAAAACAACAAGGCAGGCATTTTTAATAAACTAGCTTACCAGTATCTCTAATTTCTTATTAAAACGTCAACATGTGAGCATTTAAACATTTGAATGCTTGTCCATCAAAAGATAGCTGTCATACTGATTTAGACTTTTAAAAATATTATCTAAAATCAAAAATTAAAAAGCGACTTAGCCAGCTCTGATGACATTAAGTAGTAAAGCCTTTACTGTGACCCAGGTGAGCCGAAATCAATTAGAGGCGCAGATGTATGATAGAAATGGCTGGGAAGGATGGGACTGAGCAACAGCTGCTGCATCATCCATCATCCTGAGGGAAGAGATGGATTTGTCTTTTAACTTGGGTTGGCACCTATGAGAACACTCAGTATTGCACCTGTAGAGCATGAACATTGCCATAATGTTGGGGGATTAAATATAAGGAGATATCTTCCCTGTGACTTGCAGCCTGCAGTGGAGATCTGAGAGCTACCCAGAGGGAGGGAGGGTGGGGACACATCAACACGGGATGGGAAAACCATTCCTCAGGACCAGGAAGCTGGCCTACTCTCTATCATCCTAATTTCAATGTTGGGGAACAGATGGACTAGTCCAGAAGTGCTTGGTTCCTTCCCCAAGGAACAAATAGGGTGATTAGGTACAGGCAGACGAGCCATAGGGTGAGGTCCTAAAAGGAGAGAATAAAAAAAGATATATTTTTTTTATAAATTCAATGTTGTTAAATGATAATTGATTGGGGGTTATATTGCACTAGAGTCTTCACATGTTAATTTAGTATATCATAGTGGTTCTTAAACAATTAAAACAGATGGCAGGAACATTACTGGCTTATAAAATATGTTCTCATCCTTCAGTGTATTCACTGGCTAACAGGCATATATATATCCACTTCTTTATTAATGTATGATTCGCACGTACAAGACTAATAGCAACTCATGCTGCAATATTTGTGTTTGTTTATCCTGCACAGCTGTCTAAGAGATTGCACATTTACTCCACTGATTTAATACAGTAGTCATGTCAGACACCAGTAGTGCTGACTTAGAATAGCAGAGAAACTGTACAACGATTAGATGTCTCCTATATGTTTAATTTTGTGAAATATCTAGGCAGGTAACTCATTTGCCTTTGAGACAAGGAGCATTAAAGGCTAGGGGTTCCATCCTCATGCAGGCATTTTGATTTATATTTATTTACTGACACTGCAGTACAGTATAAGGGGGTGCTGTACTTCAGATAAGATGTTAAACAAGGTCACATTGACTCAAGCTGGTAGCAGTTTGAAGGGAGCGTTAATGATCCTATGGGATGTATCAAAAGAGTAGAGAAGTTTCCTTCAGCTTTCTGGCCAAATTTCCACTCACCAGTATTAATGCTACCTCAGGGCTCCTACGGAAAGAGAATGAAATTTTAGTGAGATCTACCATATGGACATGAAATATAAATAAATAAATAAAAAATAACTGTTTGTTACATCCTTTTATGTTTGTATATCGTGCCTTCAGGAGAAACAGAAAACTGCTGCAAATGCAGTAATAAAATAAGCCTGAATGTTGCTAAGATCTTCTTTTCTTAATGGCTGTTTCTTCATTTCATTCATCTATTTTCCTTTTTGTTTTCTCCTAGTAGCTAGAGATAGTAGAGAATAGCAAGTTAAAAATATATGGAGGTTCACAGGTTCATAGGTGTGTACTAGGCTAATGGTCCTGGGGCCTTTACATGCCTAGCCATAAGATTACTCTGGCATTGTGCTACCCAACCTTAGTTCCCAGTGCCTCTGTCGAGTAGAGCCACTGGAGTTATCCCCAGGGTGAATTTTCTATTTCCCATCCACTCATCAAGATTTCTTTTGAAGAGGGTCAGTGCGGTGCTTTGCTTGACATGTATGGGAAGTGTATTCCATAGCATGGGCAGTCTCTGGGTTATGAACCTGTCCCTCCAGTATGTTCTGTTGATTGTGGTAATGAGGTTGAGGTCTCTGGAGCATGTGGTGCAGAGGGACTGTTTTTTTTTTTAGCTGTAGCATTTCTAACAGAGCTCGGTCAGACATGGCTTTGTAAGTCAAGCAGAGATCGCCTCTAAGTAGGCAATATGAGACAGAGAATAGTTGGAGTTATTTTAGTCTGTCCGTATAGGACAAGTGTTTAAGGCCTAAGATCCTCTTTGTGAGGTACTTTTGCCACCTCTCCAGTTGTTGCAGGTATCTAGGGGGGTACATGCCAAATGAAGCATTGTACTCGATGATTGGCCTGATGAGGGAAAAGTAGAGGGAGACAATGACCTCTTTCTTCCTGGATGCAAAACTCTTAGTAATGAGATGTGCCACATAGAAGGACTTTCTAACCACAGTGGCAATGTGGTGATCAAAAGAGAGGTTGCTGTCAACCTGTGTTCCCAAATCTGTTACAACACCCTCTGTGTTCAGTCGACTACCACCAATGTGGTAATTCATGGGAACCGAGTTTTTACCAAAGGGGATGACGACACATTTTTTTGTCATTGAGCTTAAGGCCATGGTTCTGATACCAGTTGTTGGTCTCAGTGAGGCCATTCTATAGGATGTCAGCATCACCTGGGGAATTAATAATAGCTCCCAACTTTCAATCGCCTGTGAACTTTGTCAGCCAGAGTCCCTTTGTGTTGGCAAGGACTTCAGAGAAGTAGATACCAAACAGCAGAGGACCCAGGACTGAACCCTTTGGAACTCCACAAATGACTAGTCGGCAATCTGACTTGGAGTCAGCTACTTTCACAACGTGGGTTCTATCTGTGAGCCAGTTGGCAACCCATGTAGTGATGCAGGGGCTGATGCCTAGCTTAGTGAGTTTTTCTATGATTTCTGAGTGGGGAATGGATTGAAAGGCCTTGGCCAGATCAAGGTAGGCTGTATGAACCACCTTGCTTTCATCCACAGCTCTGGTGACTGATTCAAAGAAGTCAAACAAGTTGAGCAGGCATGATCCACCTTTCACAAAACCAAACTGTGTGGGATCCAGAGTTTGGAGATTCCCTATATCCTTGTTTATTAGGTCCATGATGATGCATTCTATAGCTTTGCATATCAGACTCTTCAGGCTAATGGGGGCGATAGTTCCCATGGTCTGTTGTTGATCCTCCTTTGTGGAGAGGGATTGTTGTAGCAGTGCACCATTCTGTAGGGACAAAGCCTGAGTTGAGGCTGTGATTGAACAGGGCACACAGGTGAGGTGCCAGTTCACTCTGTGGTTCATGTAGAACACAGCTAGGGATATTGTCAGGTCCCGTAGAAGCTGCATTTTTGGTCTTGGACAGTGCTGTTTTAACCTGTGCAGCAGTAATATTGGGTGCCTGGCAATCTACTGGTATTGTGATTGGTCTTTTGGGGGGGGGGGTAAAGGTGGCACTGAATCTGTTGGCCAGTATATTGGCAATATCTGTTGACTCGGTATAGGAGGTACCATTGTGCAATAGCTCAGAGCAAATCTGAGCATTGCTGTGGAGATTCTTTACATAACTATAGAAGGCCTTGTGGTTGTCTTTACTATCTGCTGGAATTCTGTTTTCATAGCTAGCTTTAGAGGATTTGATGAGCGATCTCAACTTTTTGTTGAGGCTGATAAGGGAGTTTTTCCAGTCTTAGGACTTCACTTTATTCCGCATCAGTTTCCTTCTTCTGTTGTAGAGTTTGTTTATGGCAGGGGACCACCAGATTGGCTTCGTTTTTTGGAGGAGAGGATCTTGGTTCTATTGGGTATGGCAAGATCCATGCATTGGTGTAAGTGTTCGTACAGTGCATTGGTGTATGATTCAGCTGTCATGCAACTATTCTCCATTTGCATGAGTGCCGTGAAGTTATCCACCTCTGTTTTTAGGAGTTCAAAGTTAGCTTTGGAGAAGTTTTTTATGGTGGTTACCTTATCGGGGGTGGGAGTGAGAGGGATGTGGATTTCCATGGTGATTAGTTTGTGGTTGGATCTAACCAGGGAGGGGTTGACTATTGGTGTAGAGCAATGGTCGCCCATGTTAGTAATGATCAGGTCAAGGATGTTGCTACCTCTAGTGGGGATAAGAATGAGCTGTTCCAGGGCATTGGAATTAATGAATTCCAGGAAACATTGGGCAAGTGTATTGGTACATGAGTAGTTTTCCCAGTTAATGGAGGGGTAGTTGAAGTTGCCCAGTATCAGAATGTTAGGTTGGACCCTAATATTCTCCAGGGTACTTGGGAATGTGGAGTGTGAATCTTTGGACATGGTTGGGGATCTATAGCAGGCTACAACCTGAATTGCTGTCTTACCCATTGTTAGCTGCACCTGAAGTATCTCTGATGTGTTATGTTGGGCTACCAGTCTGGAGGTGTGCACACCCTTTATGAATATGGAAACACCACTGTTTTGGAGCTTCGGTCCAAGTTCTGGGGCCGAAAGTTGCGGAATGAGTTATAGCCTGGTAGTGTAGGGTGCTTTCTGCTGCCTTGAACCAGGTCTCTGTTACAGCACAAATGTTGATGTTCTCCATTTTAAGGCATGCTTCGAGTGAGTGCATTTTGAGATTTATACTTCTAACATTGAACAGCATGACCCACAGACTGCATTTGTTTGTAGCTGTTATGGTGGTAATTTGGTCTTTGGAACACCACCTAAAAAAGGCACTATAGGGGTGGCAAGAGCCTTGGTCAGTACCTGGAAACCCAGGGGTGACAGATCCAGGCCATCTCTGGCAAAGCATTGAGGTCTGTCAATCATGTAATCCCAGGCAAACAGATACTGGATCCCTTTAGAATGACAGCAGAATCTTAGCCAATTGTTGAAATCAATCATTTTCTGCTTGTACTGTGGTATCATTCTGGGTGATGGTAGGATGCTGTTCAGGGCTAGGATCATACCCACTTGAGCTACATAATTTGAGAGCTCCTCCATGTCTCTTTTCATGTAGTCCAGGGAGGTACGTCTCAGGTCATTCACACCCACATGTACAATGACTGAGTCATATTTGTACCTGTTGTTGAGGGACCTGAGTGTGTGCGTTATCTGGTGGATCCTGGCACCTGACAGGCAGCTGACTGTTACTTTCTCCTTATTCAACCTAGTGAGTGGGACATCAGTGTGCCTCACTATCGAGTCACCGATGACTAGTGTGTTGGGCATGCTGTTTTGCCTTAGAGGCCTTCATTGAGTGGCACACTGTTTAGGAGAGTTATGTGTCTCATGATTAGTGTTGTGTTGTGGTGGTCAAGTGCATTTCTGCCTTGCAGGTCTCTGCTGTTTGGGTAGATTTTTATTGAGAGCCTCCACGAAGGTGGGTGTGTGGTTTTGGTTTTTATGTGAAGGCAGTGCCCATGTGTGTTCTGGAGGGCTATGTGTTCCATGTGGTTTGGTGTAAGTGTTGACCTTCTCCTCTTGATCAGCTATTCTGGTCTTGGCTGGAGACTGTGTGGCTTTTATTTTGGATATATAAGTGCATCTCTTGTAAGTCTGAGTGTTGGGAGGTAAGAGGAGAGGGTTGTTGGTGTACATGAGGCAGTTGCTACTTTGCTTCAGGATGCCCAAATTTACCAGGTTAATAGGAGAAAGAACAGTTTACTGACCTTTAGACATGCCTGGAGGGGTGGGCATTAATAATAAGTACTGGATTTGTTTCCTTGTAGAACATTAAGTACTGGTAGCACTTTTATGTGCTACAATAATTGCTACAAGAAGTCTGGTAAAGTGCTAGACTAATAAGCTAGTAAAAGTGCAGGAGAGGAAAGAACTAGTAGATCTAAGGGAAAAATTGAAGAGCAGACTTTGGCACTGCTCAGAAGCTTACAAACAGTCCTAGATGCAACAAGTCTGTATCTGGACTAGACTAGCTACATGAAAGGTGGGAAACAAGTGCAAACACAGGTTTTTAAACCAGAAAGTTGAGAGCGATGGAAAAACTGCCCAGACGGCTAATAAACTACAATTTCTGGGCCAGAAATCACTCTGCTTGTGGTATATAGGCTACCTAGTGCTTACCACTCCCACTGATAAGCTAGAAAGCTTCCCTCCAACACAGAAAGGCTTGAGGGGCTCAGAAGCTTAAAAACAGTCTTGGATACAGCAAATCTATAAGCTCAAACACAGGCTTTTAAACCAGAAAAGTTGAAAGAGATGGAAAAACTGTCCAAACAGCCAATAACTACAATTTCTGGGCCAGAAAGCACTCCTTTTTTGGTAGATAGGCCACCTAGTGCTTACCGCTTCCACTGATAAGCTAGAAGGCTTCCCTCAACACAGAAAGACTTGTGGAGCTCAGAAGCTTACAGGCAGTCTTGGATACAGCAAATCTGTATTTGGACTAGACTAGTTACAGGAAAGGCAGAAAACAAGCTTTGTAAGATAATGTTGGAGCTTAGTTTTTGCAGATATTGAATTTTGGAGGGGTGCAGTATCTTGTAGATGGTCTTAGCTACCCTGGATTATTGCATGAGCAAAGCCATTCACTAGGTAAGTGGGTTTTGAGTATTTTTTTAATGACCAGAGCAAGTAGTAGATCTAGTGGTTTGTGGCAGAGAATTCCAGTTTGGTTATGTGATTTGCCGGAGACTCTCCTTTCTCAAATCACTTAGCCAAACTCTGGAATTTTCTCCATAAACTATTAGATCTACTACTTGCTCTGGTCATATTAAAAAAAAAAATATTCAAAACCCACTTATCTAGTACATGGCTTTGATCATACAATAGTCCAGGGTAGCTAAGAATGGCTGTTTTAGTTGCTGTTCATGTGGAGTGGTGTACATCATAGGTTGGGGTGTGCACACCAGGCTACAACTCTTACCAAACTTTTCAGCCACCAAACCAGGATGGAAACACTAAAGGTGGAGGAGTGTCCATATTCACCAAGGATATTCACAACACCAGGCTAGTTGCCCAACACAAGTCATCTGAAAATCTCCAGGTGCAACTAACACTAAGTAAGGCTGCTATCCAAATTGTAGCTTGCTACAGATCCCCCACCATGCGGCAAGATTCTCACTACACCTTTCTAAACATACTGGAAAATATTAAAATACAACCAAACACCCTAATACTGGGTGATTTCAACTACCCTGCCATTAACTGGGAAAACTACTCATGTACCAACACCTTTGCCCAATGGTTCTTGGAATTCATAGATTCCAATGCCCTGGATCAACTAATCATTTGTCCCACCAAGGGCTCCAATATCCTAGACCTGGTCATTATCAACATGGGAAAGTGATGCTCCACACCTATGGTCACCCCCTCGTTGGTCAGGTTTGGCTAATTACCCTTGACATCCACATCCCAACCCCACCCCCCCAGTAAGGAAACCTATGTAAAAAGGTAGCTTCCTGTCAGGTGCCAGGATCTGCCACATAATGTACACACTCAGGTCACTCCACAGCAAGTACAAATATGACACTGTCATTGTCCATGTTGGTGTGAATGACCTGAGATGTACATCCCTGGACTACATGAAAAGACACATGGAGGAGCTCTCCGATCTTGTAGCCCAGGCAGGTATAACCCTAGCCCTGAGTAGCATCCTGCCATCACCCAGAATGATACCACAGTACAAGGACAAAATGATTGACTTCAACAACTTCTTGTGTCATTCTAAGGGGATCCAGTATTTGTCTGCCTGGGATGACATGATCGACAGACCACGATGCTTTGCCAGAGATGGCCTGCACCTGTCGCCCTTGGGATTCCGGATACTGGCTAAGGCTCTTGCCATACCTATAGTGCCTTTTTTAGGCAAGGTTCAAATGACAAATGCAGCACCGTAACAGGTACAAGCAAGCAAAATCTGAGGGTAATGCTACTCAATGCAGAAGTCTAAACATCAAAATGCACTCACTCGAGGCACTCCTTAAAATGGAGAACATTGACATTTGTGCAGTGACAGAGACCTGGTTCAAAGCTCCAGAGAGCACACCTGCATTACCAGGCTATAATTCATACCACACCTTTCAGCCACCTAACCCAGAACATAACACTAAAGGTGGTGGCGTGTCCATATTCATTAAGGATATCCACACCTCCAGGCTAGTTGCACAGCATAATGCATCCGAGATTATCCAAATGCAACTAACTCTGGGCAAGACCGCAATCCAAATTGTAGCTTGCTACAGACACCCCACCATGCTAAAGGATTCCCACTCCTCATTTCTTGATACACTGGAAAGTATTAGGGTACAACCCAACACCCTAATAATGGGCAATATCAACTACCCCACCATTAACTGGGAAAACTACTCATGTATCAACTCTTTTACTCAACGTTTTCTGGAATTCATAAATTCCAACACCTTGGATAAACTTATTCACACCCCCACCAGGGACAGCAATATCCTAAATCTGGTCATTGTCAACATGGACATTTTACATTTCACACCAGAGGTCAATTCCTCGTGGGTCAGATCCGACCACAAGCTAATCACCCTAGACATCCACATCCCACCCCCACCCCAATTAGGGAAACCACAGTAAAAAAGTTTTCCAAAGCCAACTTCACACTTCTTAAGACAAAAGTGTCAAACTTCATGACACCTATGCAGACAGACAATAGAGGTACAACTGCTGAATCCTACACAAATGCACTTTATAAGCACTTACATGAGTGTATGGATCATGCTATCCTAATAGAACCAAGATGCTATCCTCCAAAAAAAAAAACAAACTCTAAAACAGAAGAAAGAAACTGTTGCAAAAAAGAGTAAAATCCCATGACTGGAGGAACTCCCTGGTCAACCTCAGTAAGAAGCTGAGATCTCTCATAAAATCCTCCAAAGCTAGGTATGAAAACAAAATTGCCAGTGACTCTAAAGACAACCACAAAGCATTCTATAGCTATGTCAAGAATCTCAATGGCAACACTCAGATCTGCACTGAGTTACAGCACAATGGCACTAAATATACAGAACCAACTGATATTGCCAACATCCTGGCAGGTTCAGTGCTAACTTTACCCCCACTCCCACCCCCTAGAGGGCCCATCTCTATACCAGAAGAGTGCAAAGTTCCTGTAATCACAGCTGCACAGGTAAAAAAATACACTCTCAAAAGCCAAGAACACAGCATCCATGGGACCTGACAATATCCCAGGCTGCGTTCTACATGAACTACAGAATGAACTGGCACCCTACCTAAGTACCATTTTCAATCATAGCCTAACCTCAGGCTTTGTGCCCAATGAATGGTGCACCACGATGGTTATCCCACTCCACAAACAGAGAGCCATGACGGACCACAGGAACTACCGCCTCATTAGCCTGATGAGCCTAGTCTGCAAGGCCATGGAACATATCATCATGGAACTCATAAACAAAGACATTGGTAATCTTCAAACTCTGGACCCTACCCAGTTCGGATTTGTAAAAGGCAGATCATGTCTCCTAAACCTGATTGACTTCTTTGAAGCAGTCAACAAAGCCATAGATGAGGGTAACGTGGTTCACAAAGCTTATCTAGATCTCGCCAAGGCTTTTGACACCATCCCCCACTGTGGAATTATAGATACGCTCACTAAACTAGGTATAAATCCCTATGTCACAAGATGGGTTGCCAACTGGCTCATGGACAGAACCCACACTGTGAAGGTAGCAGACTCCAAATCCGACTTCAGACCAGTGACAAGTGGAGTGCCACAGGGTTCAGTCCTGGGTCCTCTCCTGTTTGGTATCTACTTCTCTGAAGTCAAAGCAAACACAGAAGGTCTTTGGCTAACAAAGTTTGCAGATGACTGCAAACTAGGAACAATAATTGAAACTCCTAATGATGTGGACATCCTACAAAAGGGCATAACTGAGACAGATGCCTGGTGTCAAAGCCATGGCCTGAAGCTCAATGCCAAAAAGTGTATTGTCATCCCCTTTGGTAAAAACTCTGCACCCATGAACTACCACATAGCTGGTAGCCTACTTAATGCCAAAAATGTAATAAGAGACCTTGGGACACAAGTGATCAGTAGACTCTCCTTTGATAATCACATCACCACAGTGGTCAGGAAATCCTTCTACATGGCTCATCTCATCACAAAAGGTTTCTCATCCAGAAAAAAAGAGGTCATTGTTCCCCTCTACTCATCACTCATTAGACCCATTATAGAGTTGTACTCTATAACACCCCTTTTGATATGTACCTCACAAGACATCTACAACAACTGGAAAGGCCAGAGAAATACCTCACAAAGAGGATTACTGGCCTCAAACAGATGCCCTACGCAGACCGTCTCAAAAATCTCCAGCTTTACTCTGTCGCATATCACTACTCAGAGGCGATCTCTGCCTAACATACAAAGCTATGTCAAACCCAGAGCTGTTGGACATGCTCCACTTAAAGAAATCCCAATCCCTCTGAGCTACATGCTCTAGGGACCTAAACCTTGTCACCATAATAAACAGAACATGCTGGAGGGATAGATTCTTGTCCCAGAGACTTCCCATACTCTGGAACAGACTACCTGTCTATGTCAAACAGTGCTCCTCATTAGCACTCTTCAAGAAAAATCTTGATGATTGGATGGGAAATAGGAAATTCACCCCAGGATCACTTCTGTGGCTCTGCTCAACAGGGGCACAGAAAAATAATTTTCTTGGGTGGCGAAAGCTAGGGTACATTTTTGGCTAGGCTTATATAGGCCTTAGGGCCAATAGCCTAGTACCTACCTATGAACGTATGAACCTAAAATGTCTCCAAAGCCATCTTCATGCTACTCAAGTCAGAAGTGACAAACTTCATGACACCCATGCAGGCGGGAGCTGAAAGTTTGACTGCCAAATCCTACACTAAGGCACTGTACAAGCACAACCACTTGTGCATGAATCGTGCCATCCCAAATAGAACCAAGACGCTCTCCTCCCAAAAAAGGAAGCCAATCTGGTGGTCCCCCTGCCATAAACAAACTATTCAATAAAAGGAAGAAACTATTGCAGAAAAGAGAAAAATCCCAGGATGCAAAAAACTCCCTTACCAGCCTCAGAAAGAAGCTGAGATCTCTCATAAAATCCTCCAAAGCTAGTTATGAAAATAAAATTGCCAAAGATTCCAAAGACAACCACAAGGCATTCTATAGCTATGTCAAAAATCTAAATGGCAATGCTCAGATCTGCTCTGAGCTACAACAGAATAGCATTAAATATACTGATCCCAAGGATATTGCCAATATCCTGGCAGATCGAGTCAGTGCAAACTTCACCCCCCTCTCACCTGCTAAAGGGCCCATCTCAATACCGAAAGATTGCCAAATTCCAGTAATAATGGCCACACAGGTAAAAAACACACTCTCCAAAGCTAAGAATACAGCATCCAAGGGACCAGATGACATCCTAGGCTGTGTAATACATGAACTTCAAAATGAACTGACACCTCACCTAAGTGTCATGTTTAATCATAGCCTCCCCTCAGGCTTCATGCCCACTGAATGGCACACAGCTACAGTTACCACACTCCACAAGGGGGTATCCACCTTGGATCCCGGGAACTACTGCCCCATCAGTCTGATGAGCCTGATCTGCAAGGCCATGGAATGTATTATCATGGAACTTCTAAACAAAGACACTGTCAACTTTCAAACACTGGACCCCACAAAGTTTGGGTTTGTGAAGGTCCGATCTTGTCTCCTGAACCTGATTAACTTCTTAAAATCAGTTTTCAGAGCCGTGGACAAGGGTAAGGTGGTCCACATAGCCTATCTGGACCCTGCTAAGGCCTTTGACACCATCCCCCACTCTGGAATCATAGATAAACTTACTAAGCTGGGCATTAATCCCTATGTCACTTGATGGGTTGCCAACTGGCTTACTGACAGAACCCACACTGTAAAAGTAGCCGACTCCAAATCCAGCTCCAGACAAGTGACAAGTGGAATACCTCAGGGTTCAGTCCTGGGACCGCTCTTGTTTGGCATCTGCTTCTCTGAAGTACAGGCCAACACTAAGGGACTCTGGCTAATAAAGTTTGCAGATGAATGCAAACTGGGAGCCATTATTGAATCCCCAAATGATGTGGATATTCTACAAAAGGGCCTTACAGGAACAGATGCTTGGTGCCAGAGCCATAGGCTCAAGCTCAATGCCAAGAAATGTATAGTTATCCCCTTTGGGAAAAAACATGTACCCATGAATTACCACATAGGTGGCAGTACACTAAACACCGAAAGTGTGATAAGAGACTTAGGGACACAGGTGGACAGTGGTCTCGCCTTTGATAACCACATCACCACAACAGTCAGGAAATCCTTCTATGTGGCACACCTCATCACTAAGGGCTTTTCATCCAAAAAAAAAGGAGGTCATTGTCCCACTGTACTCATCCCTCATTAGACCCATTATAGAATACAATGCCCCGTTTGGTATGTACCTCTCAAGACATGTGCAACAACTGGAAAGGCCACATAAATACCTCACTAAAAGAATCACAGGCCTAAAGCAAATGTCCTATGCTGACCGTCTAAAAAACTCCACCTATAATCTGTCGCATATCGTCTACTCAGAGGTGATCTCTGCTTAACATACAAGGCCATGTCAAACCCAGAGCTGTTGGACATGCTACACTTAAAGAAATCCCAATCCCTCAGAGACACATGCTCCAGGGATCTAAACCTTGTCATCACAATGAACAATACATGCTGGAGGGATAGGTTCCTGACCCAGAGACTCCCCAGACTCTGAAATAGACTGCCCATACATGTCAGGCAGAGCACCTCTTTGGCTTTCTTCAAAAGGAACCTTGATGATTGGATGCGAGATAGGAAATTGACCCCGTGGCTCACGTCAGTCGCCTTGCTAGACAGAGGTCCAGGGAAGTAAATACTGTGGGCAGAAATAGCCAGGGAATTGTTATGGTGAGGCTTGTATAGGCTCTAGGGCCGATAGCCTAGTACCAACCTATGAACCTATGAACCCACAAAGTGGTATGTTGGGCAAACTAAGAGGGAAATTAAGAGATTAATAATGGAACATCTGGGTGATATAAGGAATGTTAGATTAGAGAATCCT
The DNA here is from genome assembly GCF_019279795.1 of Protopterus annectens. Lineage (NCBI taxonomy): Eukaryota > Metazoa > Chordata > Ceratodontiformes > Protopteridae > Protopterus > Protopterus annectens. The sequence goes on from NC_056726.1 coordinate 194,375,048, forward strand.
GTGGCCCAACATTTCCATACAGCACCTGCTGACTCTGACAGCAGTTTTTTCTATAGTATTCTGGCCAAACCTCATTGCATCCAGGGGGATGATTATACACAGAAATTATTACAAATGGAAACTACATTCACCATTAATTTTAAAAATGTATACCCAAGTGGTTTAAATTTGGAAATGAATCTTAATGTATGACATTATTTTTTAGTTCTAAGAATTTTAAATATTTATTGTTGATGTAATTCATATGTATTAATGATGAAGGATGGAATATTATATATATCTCTTAGTGGAAGATGCACGAGAGTTATAAATTGTATGATAATTTAAAAAACTGCATGGCTAGGTACTTTGGCACTTTAATTGTGGGGATAATGTGTTTTAATTGGGTAATGGAGTGTTAATTGGTTTGCATATAAAATTACTGCTAAAGTGGTGTGTATTTGTTCCCTTGAAGGCAGTGGCCGAGGTACCAGGAACACCAATAAAGTGGTTTCGGAGACAGCTTTGGCTCCATGTTTTTATTTTACTTAGTTTTTCATTTGTTGTTGTTTAGCTAAGACTCTCTTCAAGATACTGCACCCCCCCCCCATAAAATCAATATCTACAAAAACTAAGTCCAACATTATCTAACTAATTTACATCCGTATCTTTTTAACTTGCTATTCTCTACTGCCTCTATCGACTGCTTCCTCTATCTTCCTTAATTTATGTAAGCGAAAATCTCAACTTTCACTTTTGTTACATTCATAATTTGTTCCTATTGACTCTCATTTGCAGTAATCACAAAACTGTCCATAAGTAACCAATTATTCTAGGATATATATGTGTGAATGAACACTGTTAGCTTTGTTCATTCATGTAATTATTACTGCAATACAGAAGACTGACTAATGTGTAAGTCTGTATGAAACATATGTATGCATTTATTTCTTGTCAACTGATATCCTGTGGATATGTACATGTAACATTTAGTCCTTTATATATTGTTTTGTTTTTTAGATTGTGTGTGGAGCTTTTCTCCCTAAGCCTGTTTTTACCCAGTTGGACTTTCCTGGTAAACAAATGTAAAATAAATAAAATAAATAAAAGTAAATATGAAACCACTCTTCCACCCGTAGAGACAGCCCATCTGTTCCACAGGGAAGTGAGAGTCCTACGATCTCTATATTCCTCCCAAATGTGAGTCCCAAGCAGCAAGAGAGGTAAGTCATTTTTACCCCTTTAATTCCTGTCTGTTTCCTCTGTGAATAACTGCAATGTCACCCAGGAGGGACATACAAAGGGTGCAAATAAGGGATGTGTCTTGGTCTTCTGTGAGGGATATTTTGTCAATAGTCCTGTGCCCTTTAAAGGCAAGGACTTTGCTACTGAGGATTTTACTCTGAGTCTGCAGTCTGGGTATGTGCTCCCTGACCCTTTTGAGACAAAGGCAAGCATGTTCTTCCTCATCATTGCTCTGTACTTTGTGGTCAGGTCCGCCAGTGTCTGAGCCAGACTTGGTTTACATGGGTCATAGCTCGGACTTTTTCTATCTACACCAGTGCAGCTGTTCACCTTTCTGCTGACTGTTTAGCAGGGCAGCTGAGTACATTTGCTTACAGTTATTTGCTCAGAACATCCATGCTTGAATCAGTTTTGCTGTAGCATTACAACTTGAATTTTTAATCGCTGATGATGTATTTTTTCTTACTTGAACCAAAGGGAAGTCACAGCTGCTAGATTATGAGCTTTTGGTGGTTTGACATTGGTGCTTGTTAGAAATAGATAGAAGCAGGTATTTCATTATCTGACAGTGACTGCTCTTTCTCTGTGGTGCAGTGACCCTGAGGTGAGTATAATAAAGTAAAGGGGTGTGAAGGGCAAAGATCCTCCTACATGGAGATACAATGGGCTTACATTTCTGCAAAACAATATTTGATTTAATTGTCAAGTTAGTTTAGGAAATTTCAAGACCAAATACATGCATTATGGGAATGTGCGCCCTAGAGATTATTTATAGGTAGTTACTAGGCATAGTGTCAAGGACATCACTGAGGATCCAAGACCAGTTTCCTAATTGCTCCAATATGGCAAAGTGGCTTGCCCAGAGCCCATAGTTGGTAAATATAGGGTGACAGAATACAATCCTTGACTACAGGATACGGAACACTGCACCTCACAGCCTCAATCTTCTCTGCTAACTGTCAAACTATAAGCCAATGTGACAGAGCTGCTATGGCACAAAGTTTGGCATATCAAGGAGACATAGTGGATTCCATTATATCATAACACCACTGAAAATGATGATTTTTGCAGGTCTGCAGTTGTAAAATGTTGCTACTACCCCTCTTTTAAAGTCATGCAAGTGTGTGTCTGTGTGTGCATCTGGGTGGGTTTGTGTGTATGTGTCTGTGTCTCTGGGTGTGCACTTAAAATAGACACCAAAACCAAAAATAACTAAAAATATTTAATTATATAGGAAGTTGAGAAATAACATCTTACCCTTGTTTGGAGATATTCTGCAAGAAACTGCCCACTCTCACCTAAAGAAAGTAGTTAATATCCTAGCTAACAAATTTAAGGAAATCTTTCTCCTGCCACAGTCACAGCTATTGTATAAATTCTCCAGTCCCACTTATGTCTATAATTACTATGGAACAAGTCTTTTTAGCCTTCTCAAAGGCTAAGAATATCTTATCCATGAACCTTGATAACATACCAGATTGCCTGATTACCAGTACCAAATATGGCCTATCTAGATCCCTATTTAACCACTTTAATATCAGCATCTCCACTAGCTAAATTCCTGATACCTGGAAGACAGCCATTGTAGTGTCATTATTTATAGGTTCATAGGTTCATAGGTAGGTAGTAGGCTATCGGCCCAAGGGCCTACGTAAGCCTAGCCAACAAGGTTCCCTGGCTTACGTCACCAAAGAAAGGTATTTTCCTGTGCCACTGTCAAGCAGAGACACAGAAGTGATCCCCAGGGTGTATTTCCTATTTCCCATCTACTGATCAAGATTTTTCTTGAAGAGTGCTAATGAAGAACTTTGCTTGATATAGATGGGTAGCCTGTTCCAGAGTAGGGGAAGTCTCTGGGACAGGAATCTATCCCTCCAGCATGTCCTGTTTATTGTGGTGACAAGGTTTAGGTCCCTAGAGCATGTAGCTCAGAGGGATTGGGATTTCTTTAGGCTTAGCATGTCCAACAGCTCTGGGTTTGACATAGCTTTATATGTTAGGCAGAGATCACCTCAGAGTATGTGATATGCTATGGAGTAAGGAGTTTTTTGAGGTGGTCAGTGTAGGGCATTTGTTTGAGGCCAGTAATCCCCGTTGTGAGGTACTTCTGTGGCCTTTCCAGCTGCTGCAGATGTCTTGTGAGGTACATTCCAAAAGGGGCATTGTACTCTATAATGGGTCTAATGAGTGTCGAGCAGAGGGGAACAATGACCTCTTTTTTCCTGGATGAGAACCCTTTTATGATGAGGTGTGCCACATAGAAGGACTTCCTGACTACTGTGGTGATGTGACTATCAAAGGAGAGACTACTGTCCACCTGGGTCCAAAGGTCTCTTATCACACATTCGGTGTTAAGTAGATTGTTGCCTATGTGGTAGTTCATGGGTACAGAGGTTTTACCAAAGGGGATGACACTGCACTTTTTGGCATTGAGCTTGAGGCCATGGCTCTAACACCAGGCATCTGTCTCAGCGAGGCCCTTCTGTAGGATGTCTACATCATTTGGGGACTTGACTATGGCTCCTAGTTTGCAGTCATCTGCGAACTTCATTAGCCAGAGGCTTTCTGTGTTAGCCTGTACTTCACAGAAGTAGATATCAAACAGGAGAGGTCCCAGGACGAAACCCTGTGGTACTCCACTTGTCACTGCTTTGAGGTCAGATTTGGAGTCTGCAACTTTTACAGTGTGGGTTCTGTCAGCTGGCAACCCATCTTGTGACATAAGGATTTGTACCTAGTTTAGTGAGTTTAGCTATAATTGCAGAATGGGGGATGGTGTCGAAAGCCTTGGCAATGTCAAGATAGGCTGTGTGAACCACCTTACCCTCATCTACGGCTTTGGTGACTGCCTCAAAGTTGATCAGGTACAGGAAGCATGACCTACCTTTTACAAACCTGAAATGTGTGGGATCCAGAGTTTGGAGGTTACCAATGTCTTTGTTTATGAGTTCCATGAAGATACGTTCCATGGCCTTGCAGACCAGGCTCATCAGGCTAATAGGTCAATAGTTCCCTGGATCAGTGGTGGCTCCCCTTTGTGGAGTGGGATAACTGTTGCTGTGTGCCATTCAGTGGGCACAAAGCCTGATGCAAGGCTATTATTGAACATGGTGCTTAATTGGGGAGCCAGTTCGTTCTGAAGTTCATGTAAAACGCAGCTTGGGATGTTGTCTGGTCCCATGGATGCTGTGTTTTTCACTTTAGAGAGTGCAGCTTTTACCTGCGTAGTTGTGATTACAGGGACTCTGCATTCTTCCTGTGTAGATATGGGTCCTTTGTGGGTGGGGGGGTTAAAGTTAGCACTGAACCTATCTGCCAGGATGTTGGCAATATCAGCTGGTTCTGTAATTTTCGTGCCATTGAGCTGTAACTCAGAGCAGATCTGGGTGTTGCCATCGAGATTCTTGACATAGCTATAGAATGCTTTGTAGATGTCCTTAGAATTAGTGGCAATTTTGTTTTCGTAGCTAGCTTTGGAGGATCTTATAAGGGATTTCAGCTTCTTACTGAGGCTGACCAGGGAGCTCCTCCACTCATGGGATTTTACTCACTTTTGCAACAGTTTCTTCCTTCTGTTGTACAGTTTGTTTATGGCAGGGGACCACCAGATTGGCTTCCTTTCTTTGGAGGATAGCGTCTTGGTTCTGTTTGGGATAGCATGATCCATGCACTCGTGTAAGTGCTTAAAGAGTCCATTTTTGTCAGATTCAGCAGTTGTAACTGTATTGTCCATCTGCATGGGTGTCATGAAGTTCACCACTTCTGTCTTAAGAAGCATGAAGTTGGCTTTGGAGAAATTTTTTTACCATGGTTTTCTTAATGGGGGGTGGGGGCGGGATGTGGATATCAAGGGTGATTAGCTTATGATCAGATCGGACCAATGAGGAGTTGACTTCAGGTGTGGAACACCGGTCATTCAAGCTGGTAATGACTTGGTCTAGGATATTGTTGCCCCTGGTGGGTGTGTGGATATGTTGATCCAGGGCATTGGAGTTTATGAATTCCAGAAAGCGTTGAGCTAAGGAGTTGGGACATGAGTAGTTTTCCCAGTTAATGGTGGGGTAGTTGAAGTCACCCATCATTAGGGTGTTTGATTGAACCCTAATATTTTCCAGTACATCAAGAAAAGAGGAGCGGGAATCCTGGGGCATGGTGGGGGATCTGTAGCAAGCTACAATTTGGATTGCAGTTTTGCCCAGAGTTAGTTGCACTTGAATAACCTCAGATGCATTATGCTGAGCAACTAGTCTGGAGGTTTGGATATCCTTAATGAATATGGACACACCTCCACCTTTGGTGTTTCGGTCCAGGTTACATGGCCGAAAGTGTGGTATGTGTTATAGCCTGGTAGTGCAGGGGTGCTCTCTGGAGCCTTGAACCAGGTCTCAGTCACTGCACAAATATCGATGTTCTCCATTTTAAGGAGTGCCTCGAGTGAGTGCATTTTGAGATTTAGACTTCTAGCATTGAGTAGCATTACCCTCAGTTTATGCTTGCCTGTTCTTATTACGGTGGTGAATTTGTTATTTGAACCTTGCCTAAAAAAGGCACTATAGGGGTAGCAAGAGCCTTATCCAGTATTTAATTTTATTTTTATATTTTTTTAATATTATTTAATCATACATCCTAATAACTCTAGTCCTGTTAGTCTCAATAGCCTTATATATAAAGCTATGAAATGTATTATCTCAGACCTCATAAGTAGTTACTAGGAATGCAGTCCCGGAAACCACTGAGGAGCATAGCTCCATTTCTTCAGAGCACTTGTCTGGTTAAGTGTCTTGCTTAAGGTCATGTAGTAGGTAAACAGTGGGATAGAGAATCAAACCCTGGAAGATATGAAGCTGTGGTTTAACAGCTCATATCCTTAATCACCTGCATTAGCTGACAGTCATAAATGTACAAACTCTGGGGATCAAAGATGGCTGCCGTTCTGTGAACACTACTGATCTACAGCTCTCCATACAATCAGAGGAAAATTTAACCCTGAGGATATATAACGTTCTATTTAACAGTAAATCTAAGGAAAAACAACTTTAACTTCAACCAAGTATCATACAAGAGCTGATCGGAACTGAAAATTGAACTAATCAAGCAGGATTATAACAGATCATTTGACTCTGAAGAGAGTCTCAAACAAAGGAACCGTGTGCTCAGGAATATTGGCCTAACTACACTTGTCTTATATTAAGTTCCTTTTCTGATCTATGATGTTGAAAGAAGAAAAACATATGGACACAACAACTTCAAAAACTAAACTCTCAGAACTTCTTTCACCTGAGAAAGATTTAAATTCGAAAAGACAGAAAATCACAAAACAACAGGAGCATTTAAAACCAGGGAATAAAAATAAACCGGAGCAAATGGCAAACATGGAGGATATTAAAACAGCTCTACTTCCTATGCAAGAAGCGATAAAAGAACTATCTAATCAAGTCCAATCCTTTGGAATTTCTTGCAGTCAAATTCTGTAAAGAATGGATAAAAATGATGCAAGAATCACTGAGAATGAAGATAAAATAGCACTGCTAGCCAAAAAATCTGATGCACATGAGTAGGACATTCATTCTATACAAGCTAAAATTATTGACCTAGAGGCGAGGTCCAGGAGGAACAATATAATCATCAGAGGAATACCGGAATCTGTCCAATACAATGATCTAATTCCATCAGTCATACAAATACTCACAGCATTATTCAGTGACTTGGAAACTGCACAACAAATAACAACAGAGCGAGCCCACAGAGCCCCGAGTGAATCCCAAGCTTCTAACATACCAAAACCTGTTTATGCTAAAATTCTTAACTTTCAAGATGTCAACAAAATATTACTAACTGTTAAAAAAAATGGAGGCTATATTATGTGACAAACCAACAGAATTTCTTTGGCTCAGGACCTGCCTTTGCAGATTAGGCAAGCCAGACAGCTATTATCTCCCTATTGCAAGTTTCTTATTGAAAAACAAATACAATTCCAAATGAAATACCCAAATACATTAGTATTTTCATTAGATGGGACTCACTAGACATTCAGTTACAATGAAAAAAGAAGCTAAAACGACTTTTCTGGCAATTTTTAAAAGCTTACCTGCTTCAGAGGCCTAGAGGGAACTTCCGATGGGTCTGGCATGGCATCTGAGGTCAGATCCACATTGTACTGCATGTCGACGTCTTATCTTTGCTTTGTTTGACAGTTTCTTGCTCTATGCCATTTTTTGCAACAGGTACGACCTTTATTTGGTGTTGTTTACTCTCGCTGTGGCATTTCCGAAATTTTACTGCCTGCACAATGTCGAAATGTCCCACGAATGGAGCCAAAATGGTTTTGCTGCTTCAGAGGGCATATTATTGATGTGGTGATTCTGGAAGTCCGTCGGGATAAAGGGTCCCCCTTCGCGAAGTTGTCAGTTGCTCTGGATTGTTGCAAATTCAACGAAGAGTTTCCAGGACTGTTAAAAAGTGAAAATTATTTATAATAAATTCTTCAGTACTGGAAATATCATAGTAAACACATTAGCCCCTTATTACTCCCAATGTTTGTAAACATTAAGTTAAATACATAATTTGTCCAACTATACAAATAACATAACCATACATATAAAACAGATCTGAGGTGCAAGAATTTTAGTAAGAGGGGCTAGGGAACTCCTATATTAATCTACCAAGGTGTAATTACACATTTTATTTTAACCAGTATACATATATATTTTACATATTTAGGTTTAATCTTCCTTACATATATTCCATGTTATTAACCTTAGAATAGGAAGATGTTTCACATTTACTACTTAATAGTGGGCTAATACTCTGAGATGTTTGGGAATTTTCTTAGGTGACATTTCCACCTTATTTGTAGATCAAAGTATAAGGGTAAATTTAAAAATACTAAGATGTTAAAATATGTTTATAGATATTTGATAACATGTTTCTTACGTATAGCTGGTATTTAATTTAAAAACACTTTGTGAATAATTACTATTTCAGGTTTAGGGTAACTGTCAGGACCACTTAATATAGTTTTAACACATAATTGAGGCTACAGAGGACATTAAGCTTAGGCTATATAACCTAGGAACATGTAAGCTCTGGAGTTTAAAGCTTGAATGCTAACTCTTTTGTCATTTTCTGTTGTGTTTTTTTTTTTCTTCTCAGTGTTAAATAAGGGCTTCCCTAAAATTGAAATTGCCTGTTTAAAAAATGCATGACCAGTGATGTTGAGTTTATGACCTAAGTCTATTAGTGATTAGGTTATCTGACTAAATATTTAAATGTTTGTTTATCTGCATTAGTTTAGATGTACTAAAAATTGTTATGATTTTTTCAACAGGTGGTAGAAAGTCTTTCCTAATGTGAACAAAGGATGTTTAGTGTCTCTATATCCGATGTTAATGTCTCAATCTGGTTTCTTGGGTGAAGCGTAGGTACACATACAAATGAAGGTTAAACAAGTTTATTAGTTATTTCAGGAACACTATGGTTTCATTTATCTGAGAACATATGTTTAATAATGTCCCAAAGTATTATTGTTAAATAAGAGAGGCTGTTCTTATGGAGGCGAATGACAATAATTGTATATCTTGTTAATAAGTTTTTCTCTGTCTCTTCTATTTCAACTGTAATGACAAGAGGTGTAGATGATTAGTGGTGTTTAAAAGGGAATTTATAGATTAGGCTTTGTAGACATAGTTGTGTGTATAGGTCCATTACATGTTATATTCTTTTTATACGTTAAGTTCTATAATGTTTACTTGTTAATATCACTAATTTTTAAAATTTTTAACTACGTTAAAGACCTATACTTTTCCTGGTCCAGGGGTTTAGTGGGTAGGCACTGGTATGGGACGGGATGTCAAGAATGCTTTCATAAAATATATCTGTTTAATACTCAACTGACTTTAATACACTGTCTCCGAGTTCTAGAATACCAACATAAAATAAACTTTTTGGAATGTGGGTAATAGATTCATGGAATATTAAGGGGCTCCAAAACTTTAAAAAGAGGAAATTGTTGCTTCATTTATTTCTGCAAGCTAAGGCATGTTTTATATTACTTCAGGAAACTCATTTGACCAATGACCAATGGACAGATATTAAGAAGAAAAAATGGATAAGAGAAATTATAGCCTCGGAAGGTAAAACTAATAGTGCGGGAGTTGTGATAATTATAAAAAATCAATATCAAGATAACATTTTAGATTCTAAAACAGATAAAGAAGGAAGATGGTGCTATGTGATTCTCTCTTCTACTCTTTATGATAAACCTATCATACTTCTTAACATATATGCACCACGTAAGAATCAACAGTCCTTCTTAGCATCACTTTATCCTATTTTAAACAAATATACTAGCCACTATATAATTATAGGGGGGGGGGACTGGAATGCTTATCAGAATCCTAAGTTGGATAAATCAAGCCCACAAAGGTCATTTAATAGTCAAGTAGTATCAACATTAAGTGAGCTCAAGTATGACTTTAAATTATATGATCCCTTTAAATATGTAAACAATCATTTTAACACAAATAGTTTTACATTTTATGCAACTTGTCACAAAATGTGGTCTAGAATAGACTTTTTTTTAATTTTGGAAACACTGATTAATTATGATCCTGTAGTATCTATACATGCTCGCTATCTATCAGATCATTCTAAAATTTCATTAAGTTTTGCCAAAGACCTTAGAAATAGTCGAATACACAGGGGTTATAATTGGTCCTTAAATCCAAACTTGTTAAATAAAAAAGAAATAATCCAGGAAATTCAAGGCATTCTAAATTCCTTACTGGTTAGATTAGTCAAACAACAACACATACCTGATATTGAATGGGCGGCAACTAAAGCTCAAGCAAGGGGGATTTTTCTTCAAAAAGCCTCTTATTATAAAAAAATTCAGCTTAAAGAAGAACAAATCTTAGAGGCTAAAATTAAATCGCCAAATCAGGAATTAAGGCAAAATCATAACACACAAACAGAAACGAAATTATTCAAATGTCAGAAAGATCTTTTCTTGAGCCAGAATAATAGATTAGCATTTCATGAAACCAAAATGCTTGCAAGATATGCTAATCATATTCAAACTCCATCAAGGGCTTTAGCAAGAATTATTAACCAATTCAAATCACCCTCTCAAATTACGGAAATACTCTATAAGGACAAAATATATACGAAATCTGAAGATATTATCAATACTTTTGAATTGATATACTCTCAGATTTATGGTGAGCTAGATGAGTCACTTACAAATGAGACTAACAATGATTTTATACAAAAAATTAATTTTCCGAAATTAGATGACAATTTGCAAAAAGATTTAATCAAACCAATTTCCACTGAAGAAATAACAACAACAATCAAAAAGTTGAAATCACACAAAGCGCCGGGCCCAGATGGTCTTACTCCTGAGTTTTACAAAACATTTAATGGTACGATTGCTAAAATATTATCATATACATTTAACTATATTATTAACAATAAAATCAATGACCCTCACTTTAATGCATCCAAAACAATACTAATACGCAAGGAAAATTTGGATCACCAAAACCCGGATAATTATAGACCTATTTCACTCTTAAATATTGATACTAAAATTATGACTACTATTTTAGCTAATAGACTGAAGAAAATAATGAATTTAATAATTTCAAATGAACAAACAGGTTTTTTAACTTCTAGGCAAAATAGTGACAATACTTTAACTCTTCATACGTTAATTTCTTATGCCAATCAAAATAACTTAAATTTCTATGCACTCATTATTGATGCACAAAAAGCCTTTGATAGAGTGAACATAAAATTTCTATTTCATATTTTACCATTTTTTAACATACCGCAAGAATTCATCAGGACATTACAAATTTTATACAATAATCCCTATACAACCTTATATATCAACAAGATTTTCTCCAAAAGAATACAAATTAAAAATGGAACCCGTCACGGTTGCCCTCTATCCCCTTTATTATTTAATTTATACTTGGAACCTTTATTTTCACATATTAAACAAAATGTATATCATAATGCTCCAATACTTTATGGTACCAAGATTTCTATGGCAGCTTTTGCAGATGATCTTAATGTATATTGTACAACACCAGTTGCAGATACCAAGAAATTATTAACAGCTGTGGAAGACTTTGCAGTAAGATCTAACTACAAAATAAACTTTAAAAAAAAAGATATTTCCTTTAAAAACTCCAAAACCCTTTTCGCTTTTACCATTGGTAAGGCAGATAAAATCTGAAGGAAAGATTAAATATCTAGGTATCACATTTTCCACAGATAATAAGGACTTTTATATTAATAATGTTAAATTAATTTGGGATCACATTATATCTGACCTAAGGAGATGGAATAAATTGAAATTACCACCACTAGCAAAGGTTTCAATTATTAAAATGAATGTATTACCCAGGATATTGTATATCTTCAGATCTGCTCAGGTTCTAATCCCGAAGAAGTTCTTTAAACAAATTCACACGGAATCTGCTAAATTTATATGGGAACCAAGGAAAACTAGAATTTCATACGATAAATTGATGACCCCAAAAGACAGAGGGGGTTTAGAATTACCCAATTTTGAAAAATATTACTTAATAATAAATGCCAATAGAATTTTAAGAATTGCTAATTATGATACTCATAGTAAGAATTGGTCCCCGAACTGGTTAAGATTGAATTATAAACATGTTGAGAGTCTGAAAATTAATCCTAAATCATTACCTTTCCTAAGAAAAGATACGTTTAAATCATTGGCTCTAATGGAGCATATTAAAATATATATCACATTATTACAAAATCTCTTCACCTCATTAAATCTTATCCAACACTTCATGATCTTACAACCTTTTCATAAGAATCCAAACCTGAGAATTAATAATCAATTAATAGACCTAAAAAATTTCCCACTTATTATTAATTTAACGTTACGGGATATATACCCTTATTTGAAATATTCGGCTCATGAAGTAAGACAGGAATGGAACCTTCCCAAATCATATTTAATAATATTGAGACAGATCAAAGATTTATCTATAAGTTACTTTAAAGATTTAAAAAGTAATGATGAGGACTTAACGAAATGTACAAATTTATGACAAGCCCTCCTACAAGATAATAAGCATATAACATCTGCAAATAAACTAATAAAAGAATTTAAATATCAAGATCAAGTCCTTTTGTCAAATTATTGGAAAGAAAAAATACCTTTGATTGAAAATAGTAAAATAGTAAAAGCAATCAATTTAACTATAAAATCAATTTCCCTCCAAAAGTTAACATTTACTCAACTTATGATACTTAATAATGCATACTATACGTGTCTTAGCTTGCATAAATTTAACTCTAAAAATTCTCCTAAATGCCCATACTGTAAAGATGAAACTGCTGATCTCCTTCATATGTTCTGGAGCTGTAAATGTATATACAAACTATGGAATTCCTTAAAACTACAACTGCAGAAGGTGGGTTATCAAACTTCAACGCTTTCCTGGGAATTTACTATATTACATATTCCCCCAAATAATCTATTTAGATCCCAAATGACCATACTTATGAATATCTTTTTGTTAATGAAACTCTATATAGCAACTAATTGGTTGAATCCATCGCAAACTTCATGGGACAACTTTAAGATTCTAGCGATAAAACATATACTAGCCCATAAATTACTAATCAATGAACATACCAAACACATAAATAATCAGAAGATCTGGGAACAAGTTTTCAACATTATATTGGCTTAATGTGCGGAACCCAGGATAACCCTTGGATACAAATACTATAAAGTCAAATTTTAACAGTAATCAAATTATTATAAGATATAATACCTATTGTCTAGACTCTTCAGATGTTCTTTTTTGTTTTAAAATGGAAGCATTCATGTATATAGTGTACATATGTTGTAGGATTGTTTTTTGTAGCATTGTTTGGAAATTACCTGTGTATATCCCGGTCAAATCTTTGTATGAATAAATTGAAAAAGTAATAAAGAATTATTATTGAAAAAAATAAATAAATAAATGTACAAACTCCACACACAGTGACTGGAGATCAGGACTGAACTCCACATCCTAGAGATGTGACAGATATTTTAGCTACTAAGCCATATTTTCACCCATACGGGCATTGAACATTTCTTCACCATGAACCCTTACCAGTCTAACTTTACCAAAGGCAGCTCATACCTCTTTAATCGCATTAGTTTCTTTGACAAAGTCACCAAAGCAGTGGCTAAAAGTTATGTAGTAAATGCAGCATACCTGGACATGGGCAAGGCAATTGACACTATTCCTCCTCTAGGCATTATTGACAAACTTGTAAGTCCATATGTTATGTTGTGGACAGATAACTGACTGATAGAACCCATGTGGTTAGAGTAGCAGGTGCAACTACTGAAAGCAAAACAGTTATCAGCAGTGTACCACAGAGCTTCTTTGTTGATCCCATTTCTATTTATTGTCTATTTCTCAGATATTGAAGCTAACACTCTTGACTTATGGTTACCTAAGTTTGCAGGTGACTGTAAATTAGGTGTTGTTATTTCATTTGCCACTTACTCACAATTGTTCAAACACAGAGTTAGTGGTTGAGGTAGTGGATAAGGTGGTTACCTAACAGACACAAGGTACAGGATTTAATTCCCACTTTGGAAGTTATGACTAGGCTTATGAAGGCATTGGCTGAACCACATAGAAGACTTTCCAAACTGGTATAGAGACATGATGGTCAGTAGAAAGGGAATACATACATACATACATACATAAATAAAATGGATGGCACAGTGGCAGCATTGTCATCTCACAGCAAGAGGGTCTCTGGTTTGATTCTCAGCTGGAGTGCCTTCTGTGCGGAGTCTGCATGTCCTCCTTGCATTTACGTGGATTTCCTCTGGGTGCTCCGGTTTACTCCCACGTTACAAAGACATGCATCCAAAGTGTTTCTTCCCAGACCTCTGCTGAAAATTGGCTTTGTTCCAAGTTGGACATTGCCAGTTAACACATGTTAAATACATAAAAAATAAAATAAATAAACCCCCCCCCCCCCGTGGTCATTAGCCTAGTAATGACTTACAAACTTTACGGGTTAGACTGTGTTAACAACAGGCACAAGGATAACAGTCTCACAGTCTCAAACTAAATGTGAAAAAATGTAGTTTCATTAATTTTGATAAACAAAATATTCCACATCATGCCATATGGCTGACACACCCCTCCAATTAGATATAGCTGTAAGGAATAATGAATCAATGCAATCTTGTTGATAATTCTCTTTCTATACTGACCATCCAGTTTGGAAAGTCTTCTGTGTGGTTTAACTAATGTCCAGAGGTATCTCTTCTTGATCCATGGAAGTTTTAATTAACTTTTAATCATTTCTCATCATATCCATCATCAAATATAAAGACCCTGTGGGCAAGTATTTGTATAAATGTATCACTCTACTTGAGAAACTCAGATTTCTTACTTAAATAAATACATACATACATACATACATAAATAAATAGCCTTAGGACCCACAGATATCCAGGCAGACTGGTATATGTCTCTCTCTCTCTGTCACTTTGCTCATCTCTTTCAAACTCCTCTGAGGTGATCTGTTCCTACCCTTTAGAGCCATGAAACATCTGACCCTCATTGACTTCTAATTCCTTCAAAAAACAAGTTGTTTCTCATATTCCAGGTTAAATTTATTTTATTTTATTTTTATTTTACATTTGTTGACCAGGCTAGTCCACTGGATATATGCCCATTTTCAGCAGAGGCCCGGGAAGAAAAGCTCCAAAACATACAAATAGAAAGTTATTACATATATACATGATAGATACGGATAGCAAATTCATCTCAATATTTCACTACAATGAACATTTAGAAAGACATATAGTCTAACATGTTAAAGAATACACAGCTCTTGGACCAACAATAACACTCAGTCTAAGTGAAGCAAAAAGTATACTTATACGTCAGGATATAGGATGAGTTAGTCAGGGTAAGAGCAGGGACATAGCCTGTTTTAAATTACTATTTAAGGTTATTTTTGAATTGGGTTGAGGAAACCAAAGTAAGATCCGTAGGCAGTGAGTTCCAGGGTTTGCCAACAAAGTTGGCAAACAAGGAGTCACCAGCTGAGTTGTTGGTTTTAACTGTTTGTACTAGTAGTCTGTTGGAGAAGCGCATGATCTTGAGGTTACTGTAGGGGTGATAAGGTTATTGAGTATGGGTGTGTTTTCAGGTTGGTAAAGAATCTTATATGCAATTATAATTTGGTTATACTGAATTTGATTAGGCAATTCAAACCACACTAAATGACTTAAGTTATTACAGTGGTGAGTTCTGTATGCAGCTCCAGTGGCAAATCTAGCAATGTTATTGTAGGAGCTTGATAGTTTCCTAAGGTCATTTTTACTCAAGTTTGTAAATATAAGGGAGGCATAAAGGAGGGTAGAGAGTAAATGAGTGAGGGCAATAACAGTCCTGGCTAGTGGGGTTAGGAAGGGTTTAATCCTGTATAGTGAGCTAAGTTTTTTATTGACTGCTTTTATAGTTTGGTTAATATGCATATCGAACTTAAGGTTATTATCAACTATTACCCCTAATAGTTTAGTAGAGGGATCAGCTGATATGAAGGTGCCGTTGTTTGACTTAACAGTAAAGGTAAGTGAGGATGACCTATGGGTTGGAGAGAATAGTAGCAGCTTTGTTTTCTTAGGATTTAATAAGAGTCAACAGTTAAGGAGCCAGTTTTCAATTGTATTAAAAACATTTTGGGTTAGAGTCTATAGATCAGAGGGGGAGGTGGCCGAGCAAATTAAAGTGGAATCATCAGTGTATTAGATACAGGTTGCATGTGGAATGACTGTATGCAGATCATTAATAAAGATTGAAAATAGGAAATGTCCTAATATGGAGCCCTGGGGAACACCAAGTGTAATGGGAAGAAGAGTTGATAACTTGTCCTGCCATAGGACAGCCTGTTGTCTATCATTTAGGTAAGATTGGAACCACTGGATAGCCAGATTACCTAGGAAAAAAGTTCTGTGTGTTTATGAATAGTTGGTGGCTTACCATGTCAAAGGCTTTAGAGAGCTCAATAAAGAGGGCAGAGGAAAGAATGTTATTATTGTGATTTTTGTTTATGACATCAGAAAAGGATAGGAGGGCACAGGTGGTGCTGGGAAATGGTCTAAAGTCATGCTGAGAGTTGGCAAGTAGATTGTTTTGGATAAGGTAGCTCAGCAGTTGTTTATGGATACATTTCTCGATAATTTTAGCCAGGGGTGATAAAATAGCTATGGGTCTATAATTTGATAATTCAGTGGAGTTGCCCCCTTTGTGGAGAGGGATAATATGGAATGTTTTCCAGATAGAGGAGATGGAAGCTTCCGATATAATTTGATTAATCAGGATGGAGATCAGCAGAGAGGGTGGTTGGTTAAGTTTCTTAATAAGGGTTATAACAAGAGATGTGGGAAGTGGTTGAAGGTGAAAGGAGGGTTGGAAGGTGGGTGTAGTAGTAGTAGTTGGATTTGAGCCATCGGGAGATAACTGGTTGGCTAGGGATTGGATGGTCTCAGTAAAAAAACTATTAAAGGTATTGGCAACTTCTTTGGAATGTTTATGGTTGGTAGCTAAGGGGGTAGGAGTGGTGGACAGATGTGGGTGTAGGAGTTTATTGATACCTGCCCAGAACTTTTGAGGCTTGTTTTGATGTATCTGCTGTGGTTGGTAGCAAAAGTTTTTTTTGTCTAACAAAATGGATCTTTTTGTGTCATTCCTCAGTTGTCTATATTTAAGTTGATCTAAAGGGGATTTTATGGCATGCCACTTGGCCCATACTTTATTTCTAAGCAAGATTTTTTGTCTATTTTTTTTTTAAATCCATGAGGCAGCTTTTGTATTAGCTATAATAGAACATGATGGCACATGGCAGACAAGGATGGCTAAAACTTCTGTATTAAAGTATGTTACCACTAAACATTCATTAACATGTGAATAAAACAGATTAACCTGATAGATTCATATACCAACACATTCCCCACCACAAGAACAAACTTTGCACTGCATGTACTACCCTCAACAATTATTGGATGGATAGCTGAACACTTTCCACTGGCTTATCTTGTGTTGTCCTCCTTGGAGCTTGATGGAACTTTTGAAAATGGTTTGCTGGCTAGGCTTGTGACTCCCTATGAATTTGTGCATCTGTGTGTGTGTGTATGTGTGTGTGTGTGTGTGTGTGTGTGTGTGTGTGTGTGTGTGTGTGTGTGTGTGAAGGAATATTTGCTTATTTTTTCTGTAATTAATTATTTCTTCTTCCATTGCCCACACATACTTCAGTTGTATCTCTTTGTATTGTGACAGTAGAGGTATATTCTAATGGTGTTAACCCATTGTGCTGGACAGGATATGTCCTAATAATACCCTACTCAGATGCAAAAGGCACTCAATACAAGTGCCTGTATATGCTTTTATCAGGGCATAATTCCTTGCTTTGTAATATATTAATGCTTTTTTATGCTAACTATCAAATTTTAAACACATTTGCCCTTTTATTTTTTGTCTTTTATCATGACTCCCGTTTAATCCCAATTCCTCTTTGAATTGTTCCTGTGTTCTAATCATTTTACCAGAAGATGGACCCTTCTATGGCTATTACTGCTAGCAGTTTTATTTTACATAAGTTTGCTTTTTTCTTTTTTTCACATTTTAGTCAGCTAATGTTTTAGCACTCTGTTAGTGACACTAATTTTCTAGGTTGTTGGAATACCACAACTGAATATGTATACCCATGAATATCAAACTTGGAAAAAAGTTGCCTTAATGATTCACTCCCTTAAACCAGATTTCTCTTCCCCTCTCCAGTCTAAGTATGGTTTGTAAGTAATTGCAGAGAAATTATAGTCAGTGTTTATTTCAGGCAGTCAGATATAGGTTCATAGGTTCATAGGTAGGTACTAGGCTATCTGCCCAAAGGCATTTATAAGCCTAGCCAGAATGTGTTGGCTTATGCCACCCCCTTACATTAGTTCCCTGTGCCTCTGTCCAGCAGAGCCACTGAAGTGATCCCTGGGGTAAACTTTCTGTTTTGCATCCACTCATCAAGGTTTCTCTTGAAGAGTGTTAGTGAGGAGCTCTGCCTAATGTAGATTGGAATCTTGTTCCAAAGCATGGGAAGTCTCTGGGACAGGAATCTATCCCTCTAGCATGTCCTATTTATTGTTCTGGTGAGGTTTAGATCCCTAGAGCGTGTGGCTCAAAGGGATATAATTTTCTTTAGGTGGAGCATGTCCATCAGTTCTGGGTTGGACATGGCCTTGTATGTCAGGCAGAGATCACCTCTGAGTAGGCAGCATGCAACCACGTACAGCTGGAGTTTCTTCAGTTGAGCTGCATAGGGCATCTGTTTGAGGCTAGTGATCCACTTGGTGAGGTACTTCTGCGGTCTTTCCAGCTGTTGCAGGTGTCTTGTAAAGTACATCCCAAATGGGGCAGTGTACTCTTTGATGGGTCTGATGAGCGATGAGTAGAAGGGCACAATGACCTCTTTTGATCTGGATGCGAACCCTTTTGTGATTAGGTGGGCCACATAGAAGGATTTTCTAACCACTTTGGCAATGTTATTATCAAAGGAGAGATTACAGTCTACTTGGGTCCCCAGATCCCTTATTACATCTTCCATATTAAGGGGACTACCACCTATGTGGTAGCTTGTGGGTACTTTGTTTTTTTCCAAAGGGGATGACTATGCACTTTTTTACATTTAGCTTAAGGCCATGATTTTGACACCAGGTGTCCATCTCAGTGAGACTCTTTTGGAGGATGTCTGTGTCAGTCAGAGAGTCAATTATAGCCCCTAGTTTGCAGTCATCTGTGAACTTTGTCAGCCATAGTCCTCTTGTGCTTGCCTGTATATCTGAGAAGTATATGCCAAAAAGTAAGGATCCTAAGACTGAGCCCTGGGGAATGCCACTTATAACCGGTTTAGAGTCGGACCTAGCTCCTGCAACTCTCACCATGTGGGTTCTGTCCATGAGCCAGTTGGCAACTCATCTTATGACATAGGAGTTTATGTTCAGGCTGGTGAGCTTGTCTATAATACCAGAATGGGGAATGGTGTTGAAGGCCTTTGCTAGGTCTAGGTAGGCTGTATGTACCACCTTTCCCTCATCTATAACCTTGGTAACTGTCTCAAAGAAGTCCACCAGGTTTAGAAGGCATGATCTGCCCTTAACAAAGCTGAACTGGATAGGGTCCAGTGTTTGGAGGTTCCCAATGTCTCTGTTAATGAGTTCCATGTCTCTGTTAATGAGTTCCATGCTGATGCGCTCCATAGCCTTGCAGACCAAGCTAGTCAGGCTTATAGGTGATGGGTCCCGGGGTCTGTTATGGCTCCACCTTTGTGGAGCAGAATAACTTGCTGTACACCACTCTATGGGTACGTAGCCTGTGGAGAGGCTGAGTTTGAAAAGTGTGTTTAGGTGAGGGGTTAGTTCGTCTTTGAGCTCGTGTAAGACACAGCATGGGACACTGTCCAGTCCCATTGATGCTGTGTTTTTGGCTTTGGAGAGGGCTGTTTTAACCTGAGGGTCTGTGATTTCAGGGGCTCTACATTCTCCTGGTATGGTTATGGGCCTTTTTGGGGGTGAGAGGGGGGGGTGACGTTTGCACTGTACCTGTCTGCCAGGATGTTGGCGGTATCGATCGGTTTAGTGTATTCTGTGCCATTCTGCACTAACTCCAAGCAGATATGAGCATTGCCACTTAGATTGTTGACATAGCTAAAGAATGCCTTGTGGTTATCTTTGGAGTCCTTGGAAATTTTTCTTTCTAAGCTCACCTTGGATGATTTTATGAGGGATCATAGTTTCTTGCTGCTACTGATCAGGGATGTCTTCCCTTCTTGGGATTTTACTCTTTTCTGTACTAGTTTCCTCCTTCTATTGTATAGTTGTTTATGGCAGGGGTCCACCAGACTGGTTTCCTTTTCTTGGAGGAGTGAGTCTTGGTTTTGCTTGGGATAGCACAATCCATGCATTCTTGTAGGTGCCCATAGAATGCATTAGTAAAGGATTTTCCAGCTTGGACAGCATTATCCTTTAACATGGGGGCTTTGAAACTTTCCACCTCGGTCTTAAGTAACGTGAATTTTGCTTTTGAAAAGGTTTTCACAGTGGTTTCCTTGTCCAGGGGTGGGGGTAGAATGTGGATATCCAAAGTGATTTGTTTATGGTCAGATCTAACCAGTGAGGAGTTGACCTCTGGTGTGGAACACCGGTCGCCCATGTTGGTGATGACCAGGTCCAATATGTTGTCACCTCTGGTGGGAGTGTTGACCAGTTAATCCAGGGCATTTGAGTTTATAAATTATAGGAAATGTTCGACAAGGGAGTTAGTACTTGAGTTGTTCTCCCAAGTTAATGTTTGGGTAATTGAAATCACCCAATATTAGGGTGTTTGGTAGGACCTTTATGTTTCCCAGTGTTTCCAGAAACGTAGAATGGGGGTCCTGGGACATGGTGGGTGATCTGTAGCAAGCTACAATTTGAATTGCAGTTTTGTCAGTTGTTAGCTGTATGTGGATGATCTCTGAAGCATCGTGCTGTGCCACTAACCTGGAGGTGTGGGTATCCTTGATGAATATGGATACGCCCCCACCTTTTGTATTTCAGTCCAGGTTCTGTGGCCAAAATGTATGGTATGAGTTGTAGCCTGGTAGTGCTGGGGTGCTCTCTGGAGCCTTAAACCAGGTTTCTGTTACTGCGCATATATCAGTTTTCTCCATACTGAGGAGTGCCTCGAGTGCATGCATTTTGAGGTTTAGACTTCTGACATTGAGTAGCATTACTCCCAGTTTTTTGTTACTTGTGCTATTTATGGCAGTGTGTTTGTCTTTTGAGCCTTGCCTAAAAAAAAGCACTATGGGGCGGCAAGAGCCTTGGCCAGTATTCAAAAGCCTAAGGGTGAAAGGTGCAAGCCATCTCTAGCAAAGCAGTGTGGCTTGTCAAGAATGTCATCCCAGGCAGACAGACACTGGATCCTTTTTGAATGACACCAGAAACTTAGCCAATTGTTGAAATTGATAATTTTTTCTTTATACTGAGGTATCATTCTTGGTGAGGGCAGGATGCTACTCAGGGTCAGGGTCATACCGGCCTGGGCTACCTGATCAGAGAGCTCTTCCATGTCTCTTTTCATGTAGTCCAGGGAGGTATGGCTCAGGTCATTCACACCAACATGGACAATGACAGAGTCACATTTGTACTTGTCCTGGAGTGACCTGAGTGCTTGTGTTATGTGGCGGATCCTGGCACTGACAGGCAGCTAATAGTAACCTTCTCCTTATTCAGCCTAGTGAGTGGGACATCAGTGTGCCTGACTATAGAGTCACCTATTACTAGTATGTTGGGTATGTTATTTTGCCTTAAGGGCTGTGACTGCGTGGCATGCTGTTTTTTTGAAATATGTCTTCCATGGTTTGTGTTTGAGGGTGCAGGTTGCTTGGATGTCTGCTTTGGAGGTCTCTGTTGCTTTTGCAGATTTTTATTTAGAGCCTCCAAGTATGTTTTCGTGTATTTATGTGTGTTGTGTGCCGGTGCTCGTTTTATGGGTCTATGTGAGACTGGTGGTGTGATGCAAGTATTTCCCTTCTCCTCTTGACTGTCTAATCCAGTCTTGGGTTGAGAGAGCTTAGCCTCCAGTTTGGCTGTATAATTACGTCTCTAACATATATTAGTGTTTGGTGGTAGGAGGAGAGGGTTGTCTGTGTACATGAGGCAGTTGTAACATTGCCTCAAAATGCCCAGATTCATCAGTTGGACTGGAGAGTACACCTGAAACTGTCCTTTGGACATGCCTGGATAGGTACAGTGAACTGTTTTACTCAATGGCTGGTAAGGTCGAATAGAGAGCTTCACCCTTCTGTACAGTATAGGGGGGCTAGTGCTAGGGTTTATAAGTGCTTGCTATGAGTTTCGAGCAAGTGCTGGGCTGAGAAATGAATGGCTTGAGTGCTTAAGTTGAAAGTTTGTCTAGTTCCAATGGAAAAATTGAAGAGGAGACTTTGTAGAGCCGGGAATATTTATACCCTAGCTAACTGGTGCTGCCCAGTGTGCAAAACCGGGCAAATGTGGTTTTTATAGCAGGGAAATGAAATAGAAATTAGCCCAAAATGGCCAATAAACTACTAATTTCTGAGCTGAAACCACTCCTCCAGGGACAGATAGGCTGCTCAAAACTCCCCTCTCTCACAGGTGAACAAAGAAACTTCCTTCTATCCAAGTAAGGTATGGGCAAACACAGAGATTTGTAACAACAGCCCTGAATTCAGCACTATTCTGAAAACTGGACTATAGTAGTTTAGAAAGGTGTTGAACAAGTATATATATATTTTTTCAGAAAATAAAGCAGATACAATAAAAAAAAAAACACTTTAAATGCACAAAAAAGGATACTTATTGTAATATATCTCGGATCAGAGTTGTAGTCAATGCCCCTAGTAATAAACTAAGAAACACAAATACAGTAAAAGCAGATGTATAAAGTGCAATGTGTATACATACACACACACACACACACACACACACATATATATATATATATATATATATATATATATATATATATATATATATATATATTTATATAAACCAATAGAAAACAAACTGATTTAAACAAGTTACCGAACTAACCAGAAAAAAGCTCAAAACTGAGCCCTGTTCCAGCAGTCTTCAATCAGACAAGTTCTAAATGCATACCCCTGCCACTAGGGTGCAGGGGAACCTTCTCCAAAAAAAAAGATGGCCTGGATCAGTGCTCAAGTTATACAAACAAAGCTAGGTTTAGCAGGCCTGCATCTAGTCTATGCTACAGCAACAAGGCACACCAATTTCAGAAAAAAAATGTCCTAATAAGCAGGCACAATAAGCCTGTAACCAGAAATTCCCAGCTCAGAAAGGCAGAATCCAGCCTCTCCCCCCACATGAGTGCAGACCACAAACCTTCTTAATGTAGAATAACTGGCTTGAAGCCCAAGTGCTTAAACCAGAACTAATACACTTTTAGAATGGCAGACACTGAGCCTTCAATCAGCAATTTCTAGCTTAGAAGAATGTAAGCTACCTGTCCTGCTACAACAGTGCAGACCACAAACCTTCTTAATGTAAAACAACCGGTATGAAGCCCAAGTGCTTAAACCAAAAGTCTTAGAATACCAGTTACAATTTAATCAGGCTACTACCAAGCAGTAATAAATGCAGCAGAATAAATAAAATTGAGTACTTTTAAGAAGAGACAAAAACAAAATAAAGTAGGACGAAACACAAATACAGTAAAAGCAGATGAATAAAGTGCAATTTTTTTGTTAGTAAAGTGCAAGGAGAGAGGAAATATGAACCTAAGTGGGTTGCCCTTCTCAAATCTTCTCTCTCTATTAAGTAGAGTGAAAACTAGACTCAGGATATGATCTCACTGTACACAGTTAAGTGAGCAATGAGTTGGACCCAGGAGGATTGTTCATATACAGACTTACAGGAGTGGAGGGCAATTCCAGAGCCACCAACACTAACACCAAGGCAAGAACAGGGAGGGTGGGTGGGGAACTAATGGCAGAGAGACACACAGCACACTATTCTGTAAAAACAATTACGTAACAGAAAAAATGAAATACAGTACTTTTAAAACTGCAAGTTTGTACTTAACAGATGACTAAAATACAATACTGCAAGTTTGCACTTAACTTCAGCTTCTAATGCAGATGATTGTAGCCAAGCAGGTCTCTCAGAAGTTGAGCATAATATGAATTCTCAAACTTTGTGGCTAGCACTTAAAGTACAGAGGAAGCCCTCTAGGCTAACCATTAAATATCTGATAACAAAGAAGTGAGAAGACCACCGTCCCCTCTTATAGCAGAGAGACACACAGCACACTATTCTGTGAAAACAATTAGGTAACAGAAAAAATGAAATACAATATTTTTAAAACAGCAAGTTTGTACTTAGCAGAAGACTAAAATACAATACTGGAAGTTTGCACTTAACTTCCTCTTCCTCTACAAATCTCTTTCAAACAAGTATTTGTCTCTTTATTTTTGCTCACTCATTTTTCGCTGCTTCTCTCTCCTTAATCTTTAATCTCTCTTCTTGGTATTAAAACATGTTAGTATGTTCTTCATGATGTTACTTATTCCCTAGAAAGTCAACTTCCTCTTCTTTCTTTTGATAACTTTCTTTCATTTCTCTTGCCCTGCTCTTACTCTTACTATTCTTGTTTTAGAAATAGGTAATAATGTGTATTATGATATTTGTGCTTAAAATGTATTTCCTTTTGTTTAAATGTGGAGCTTTTCTCCCCGGGCCTCTGCTGAAAATGGAAATATATCCAGTTGGACTAGCCCGGTCAACAAATGTAAAATAAATAAATAAAATAAATAAACTTCAGCTTCTAATGCAGATGATTGTAGCCAAGCAAGTCTATTAGAAGTTGAGCATAAAATGAATTCTCAAACTTTGAGGATAACACTTAAAGTACAGAGGAAGCCCTCTAGGCTAACAATTACATATCAGATAACAAAAAAGTGAGAAGACCACCACCCCCTCTTATAGCAGAGAGACACACAGCACACTATTCTTTGAAAACAATTAGGTAACAGAAAAAATAATTATCATACTTTTAAAACTGCAGGTTTGTACTTAACAGAAGACTAAAATACAATACTGCAAATTTGCACTTAACTTCAGCTTCTAATGCAGATTATTGTAGTCAAGCAAGTCTCTCAGAAGTTGAACATAAAATGAATTCTCAAACTTTGTGGCTAACACTTAAAGTACAGAGGAAGCCCTCTAGGCTAACAGTTAAATATCAGATAACAAAGAAGTGAAAAGACCACCACCCCCTCTTATAGCAGAGAGACACATAGCACAGCACTCTATTCTATGAAAACAATTAGGTGACAGAAAAAATGAAATACAATACTTTTAAAACTGCAAGTTTGTACTTAACAGAAGACTAAAATACAATACTGCAAGTTTGCACTTAACTTCAGCTTCTAATGCAGATGATTGTAGCCAAGCAAGTATCTCAGAAGTTGAACATAAAATTAATTCTCAAACTTTGTGGCTAGCACTTAAAGTACAGAGGAAGCCCTCTAGGCTAGAAGTTAATTATCAGATAACAAAGAAGTGAAAGACAACCACCCCGTCTTATAGCAGAGAGGCACACAGCACACAATTCTGTGACAACAATTAGGTAACAGAAAAAATGAAATACAGTACTTTTAAAACTACAAGTTTGTACTTAACAGAAGACTAACATACAATACTGCAAGTTTGCACTTAACTTCGGCTTCTAATGCAGATGACTGTAGCCAAGCAAGTGTCTCAGAAGTTGAGCATAAAATGAATTCTCAAACTTTGTGGCTAGTGCTTAAAGTACAGAGGAAGCCCTCTAGGCTAACAGTTAAATATCAGATAACAAAGAAGTGGGAAGACCACCACCCCCACTTATAGCAGAGAGACACACAGCATACTATTCTGTGAAAAGAATTAGGTAACAGAAAAAATGAAATACAGTACTTTTAAAACTGCAAGTTTGTACTTAACAGAGGACTAAAATACAATTTTGCAAGTTTGTCGGCTGCTAATGCAGATGATTGTAGCCAAGCAAGTCTCTCAAAAGTAGAGCATAAAATGAATTCTCAAACTTTGTTTCTAACACTTAAAGTAAAGAGGAAGCCCTCTAGGCTAACAGTTAAATATCAGATAACAAAGAAGTGAAAAGACAACCACCCCCTCATTTAGCAGAGAGACACACAGCACACTATTCTGTGAAAACAATTAGGTAACAAAGAAAATGAAATACAGTACTTTTAAAACTGCAAGCTTGTACTTAACAGAAAACTAAAATACAATACTGCAAGTTTGCACTTAACTTCAGCTTCTAATGCAGATGATTGTAGCCAAGCAAGTCTCTCAGAAGTTAAGCATAAAATGAATTCTCAAACTTTGTGGCTAGCACTTAAAGTACAGTGGAAGCCCTCTAGACTAACAGTTAAATATCAGATAACAAAGAAGTGAGAAGACCACCACCCTCTCTTATAGCAGAGAGACACACAGCACACTATTCTGTGAAAACAATTAGGTAACAGAAAAAATGAAGTACAGTACTTTTAATACTGCAAGTTTGTACTTACAGAAGACTAACATACAATACTGGAAGTGTATTTGATACTGCAAGTGTATATGTATTCCTAAAACACTTGCAAATTATATATTTTGCTTGATGAAAACAGCAAAATGGACTAACTGCACAAGAATTCATCAGACTATTTAAGTATACTGCACCTCTTTGAAAATAGAGATTTATTGTTTATTAAATAATTTGGAATAAGCATGAACAATGTATTTAGTCATTATATAGGCTCCATCCACACATGTAAGGTGTGAAGTTGCTATAAGTTCAAAACTCTTTTTGTCAGCATGTTGATGTAAAACATTCACAGTCTTTTTTTCACATACATAGCATTTCTGAAATGTACTGACCAACGGCTCGTTACAGTGACTGACACACACAGCAATTTTTGTTTTCCTGACTGTCTCAAAGCTTCTTTTCTAGTGACATTTCAGGTGCTTACTTTACTCATTTTCAGGATGTCATTCTCTTTTCATTTCCTTCCTTTTAAAGCTTGATGTGATCCTATGCTTTTAATCTTCACATCTAACATCTGTGCTCACATTGCCAGCAATAGCCGAATGAAGAGGTAAGGGACATGCTGTACATCTCTGAGAAGCTTTCTTTTGATAACTGAACTCTGGGAAACAACTTAATCCACATCTTTTGCTTGTAGTTAAATCTGCTCCTATTAAGTTATTACTGTTTACAATAATGCTACATCCCCTTTACATTAAAAAATAAAATATGTAATAAATATATTATATTTAGGTTTAAACACACTGTTTCTGATATAATGTGCAAAACAATTATTTTAAATCAACTCATCTGAATATGCATGAACTTTAATATAAAATTTAGAAAAGGCTGTCTTGGTAAATTACAGTCATATTGTAGCATATGGGCTCACTATAATGATTATGTTTTTAATCATTTTGTTATGCCTCAAATATTCTGTAGCTATGATCAATTTCCACTCCAAAGAGTTCTCTAAAACTACATTGTTTAAGAACAACATTAAGTGTAATATCACTTAGAGTATATTATGGGACTAAATCTTCACTGTGTTTAATTTCTGTCCCAGCAACGTAACCCTCTTACCTTTGAGAGGATGGCAATGTTATATTTGGTTTTAAAGCAGTGCATTGCTTTAGTTTGATAGCATAAGAAGATAATAAATCTATCTTGTCTGCTCTTTCAAGTGTCTGTCACATTCTGCTTTCCTCCCATATCCACCTGTTCCCTTTCACCTTGAAAGACTTGTAATTTAATTTTCTACTAGCCATTCTTGTAGCCTATTCTGTAGATCCACATTCCTCTCTAAAAAAAGTACTTTCAGATATCCGTGCAGTAGTTAGTTCCCATAATCAGCTGCCTGTTGCCCGTTTTCCACTGTCTTGACTTTCCTGTTCAGAATGACCATTTCATTTTTCCCTGATATGATCTTGGCTACCAATATCTTATCCCCCTCCCCATCTCTTTTGGTTTCATGTGAGAAGAGCGCTAGCTCCTCTAGCCTCTGGTCATAGTCGTTTCTCTCCATTGAGTGGATCTTTCTGGTATCTTTTCTCCAAATTTCTTCCAGCAGCCTGATGCTCTTTTTCCCACAAGGCTTCCAGAACTGGAGGAAGTACTCAAGGTGAGTTCTAACCAAGGCACTGCAGAATGGAAATATAACTCGTTTGCTTTTGGAATCTATCCCACAAGGATGCACCCGGCATTCTGTTTGCTACTGCCATATCCTCTCACCCTTCTCTTGGTGGCCCAATTCAGGCATGATCAGCACTCCCAGAATGTTTCCCTGTTCTTTTGCCATTAACTCTGCATCAATTTGGAGCAGTATTCAGAAGTAGACATTTAAAGCTCATTGACTTCCTCACTTTGTACCTTGTACAAATTCTTTCTATTTCTGCTAGAAATCTTCATATCAATACCAGATACAGTACAAAATATAATATAAATGCAGCCAGAATATTAAACGTTTGAGCATTAACTTCAAAATTGATAATACCATTACATCATCTCTTTATTTAATTTTGCTAAATTTCCCTTAGATATACCATGGTAATATTTTTACTTATACTACTTCTGTTTTAATAAATCAAATATGTTTCTTTGACTTTCTGATATTAGCAAAGAAGAAGCTGCTTGGCTTCATGCAACACCATAATTGGGGTAGCATGAATGGGGGTAAGCACTCCAGGCATAAGCTGCTACGTAGTGCAAGTATGATACTGACTTTCAATTATGAAGATGTTCTTCTGGTTACAGCTAGACTCAGTGTGTGTGGTAGCAACTGCAACAATGTGCTTGATACATCTGTAGGAAGCAGTTTGCTACAGTTACAGGACTAGAGAAGAACTTTTTTTCAGCTTTGAGTTGAAGGGTGTAAGGTTCAGGTAACTGCCTAGGTCCTCAGCTGTGAGATGAGATTTTTTATTGTTTTTTGCTCCTCAGCTCTGAGTTGAAGGGGTGCCAGTTTGGAGAATTGTTGAGGGCACCAGATAACCTAGCTATGGCTTTGGAGTCATGATATCTACTAATTAATAATTGTGTTAGACAGAGTTCTATACGCTGAAGAGGTGATTTTTCTATACCCTAAAGAGGTGATTTTTCTATCTTCTAGTATAGAAAAACAGTAGTCAGAATTGTTTAATCAATTTTCGTATGACATATTTAATTGTTTTCACACTTTTCCATACCTGTCTATTGATTTCAGCATAAATAGGAGTAGACATAGTATGTTTAAATTTCCAGTGATTAGATAGTTATGAAATTCTTGACTCATGAATTGTAAAGCATTATCAGGCACAACTACATCTAGTATTCTTTATGTAGCAAAGCCAGATTTCAGAATAGTAATGACATTATAATTAGCAATTTCATATAGTTGCATAGCATCTGACTATTTTGAATAACAATATACACAGAAGAGATAATGAGCACATTTGTGCTGAAACAAATCATTTGCAACTTTTACCCATGGAAGGTTCAATATTACATGTGGCATTAGCTTCTCATGATGACTATGATTATGAAAAGTGTATCGACAGGAAGTACTGACAGTCATGCTAGGAGAAGTAGGGTAGTGGATATATGACTTGTGCCAGGACAGGTAGTTAGAATTTTGTAAATAATCATATGTCATTTGTATATCAAACTGGTTTGCAAAGATGCTTCTGCTGAATGGTAGGAGGCTCCCCATCCCCCAAACAACAGACACATGAAGGTTTGTACAAACCAAGGAATACCACAGAAGTAATCTATCTATCTATCTATCTATCTATCTATCTATCTATCTATCTATCTACTTTCCAGACAATTATCAGGATGTGTGTACTTTTTCCAGAGAAAAGTCAGTTTATGAATACCAGTTACTTTTCATATGCACTGCCCACCAATCCTGTGGAGGTTGCCTTGGGCCATCTCAGAGGCATAACAACATTGTCAGCAACATGTACATTACATTTCTCTCCAATAACATATGACATTAAAAAGTAAAATGTAAAAAATATAGTTGTACTGAAAGTATACTCCATCTATCTCAGAAATGTAGATGCCTGTCAAAACTGCCTATGCCAACAGTGAAGTCTAAGAAGTGCATACAGATAAAAGTTACATTTTATCCTGGATATATAAATACATTTGTAACATTTTGCAAAATCTAGAATGTACTTGAATAATACAAGCATACCTTAACAAAATTAAGCCTTGTCTGCAGTTAAATCACCTTCAAAGGCATACTAATCTTCTATTTGTTCAAATACACAAGTCTCCTCACTTTCAAGTTCCCTATCTACACGGATATCTTTTATAGTGTTAATTCAGCTGTCTGAGCACTGTGAAGATGCATATGAGGTCTTAACTCATTAGAATTGTCAAATACCAATCTTTGGACTTTGTGTAGCAGATGTAAACATAGTTTAGGCTCTACACCATTGTTAGTTGCTAACAGCTTACAATTGTGAATGATTAGTATGAGAGAGAAGGAAAACACAACAGCAATTCAGACAACCTTCCCTGCAGTGGGTATGTCAGTGAGGATACGCTTACAAAGTGTGGAAGTAACTTCAGTGAACTTTTAAATAAAACAAAATACCACATATTTATAATTTTTGTCACTAACAGCAAAACTCTCCCATCTTTGCTGAAAATTGTTGTTCACTGTCATGTGTTTTTATCTTACATTTAAAGAAAAATTATACAAAATGTAGTATAGACTGCATGCCGAAGATTACAGCAGAGATAAAAGAATGTACACAATACAAAGAGAAGACAGAGCTGCATTTGTGCAAACATATTCATAAATGGTTTTGTGATCACTCATTGCACTAAATATGTTAGCCACACATGTGCAGCCAACTGAGAATGTACAAGTATATGTCCTGTTAATACTGTAGAGGAAATGTGCTTGTATGCACATAATTGGATTGCTGTTGCAAAGCTGTGTCTGTGAGAAAGAGAGATAATACACTCCAGCTGTGTATTGTTACTTCATTACTCTGATAGTTCAAATCCAGGGTGGGTGGCCTAGTGCAAACATGATTAAATTCATAAGGTATACAATTAATAACATTTTAAAAAATAATGTCAGGTACCTTAAGAAGTTCAAATATGCTTAGCAGCATTGGGCAGTGGTCAGCAACTTAGATGATACTGACAGCAGAGATTACACCTGAGACTTAACCGTGAGTATAGCACAAGGTATAAATATGTTGAGGTATATAACAGATAAGATAGGCAAACTCTGGTTTAAGTTCCACAATAGTTATTTTTACTGAGGAAGGATCATAATGAGTATTAACAGAATGAGTCTATTTATTTATTTATTTATTGACATTTGATTACAGAGAAATTCCGACTGGGTAGAAGTCCATTTTCAGCAGAGGCCTGTGGAGAAAATCTCCAAATTATTACAAAAAATTTAAGAACAATAATTTTGCAATCTTCAAAAATAAAGCAAAATCATTTGCATTTTAAATAATTCTAACAAATTAGACATAAAAACACTGGTTAAGAATCAATACGGGTTATATGATAATCATTTAATATTTAGAGAAATTTTAGATAGTTTGTAAAGAAATTAAAGATCTTTGTCTAATAGAAATAGAAATTGCAATATGAAGTGACAGAAAAACAGACTTATGGTATATTTAGAGAGAAAGTCAGGGAAGAGAATTAGATAGCAGTAAGGAAGTAAGTGAATAAGGGAGATTAATGTGGTATAAGGAATGAAAAGGTACTTGTTTACATTTAAAGATATAGTTTATCTTGATTTTGAACAAGAATAGAGCCAGATTTAGCTAGGAAGTGTTTTAGTTTGATGTTGAAAGATGGGAGGGTATAGACTTGGTGGATACAGGTAAATAGTTCCAGGCCTTAGTAATCTTGTACAAGTACAGACAAGTCCCAGCAGATTTACTACGTTTGAAGACAGACAGGAGTTTTTGGTCATTGGATTGCAATGACTGACTGGGAACATAGTTGTGTAGAATGTTTTTTAGTGCTGGACAGGCAAATGGATGCTGGATAATTTTATTGGTGGCAAGAAATTGTGTATATGTTAGTTGATGTAGCAGTTCTAACTGGTTTAGGCTTTTCAGTATATATATTATGTGTGGCTATACTATACAGTGGTGGGTTCTGAAAGGGACATTTTGCTGCTAATTTAGCAACTTTTCTATAGTATTGTTCAAGTTTTAATTTTTGTAAAGCCTGGAGGTTAGTAAGGATGGGAACACCATAAAGAAGACTGGGGAGGAGATAAGTAGTGACAAGTGTAGTTTTAGTTGTGTTGCTGAGAAAGTCTTTGGCTCTGTAAAGCATCCCTAGTTTTTTATGAGTTTTTCATATGCAACTTTGTACATGCAGGTCGGATGTAAGATTTTCATCCACTATCACTCCTAAAAGTTTGCTATGAGAAGTGACTTCAATGGTTTTATTATCAGGAGAGAGGACTTTAAATTTTGTTTTTTCATGAGAGAAAGATTTTGGAAAAAGTAGTAGCTTGGTCTTTTTTTGGGTTGAGCATGAGTTGTGAGTTAAGAAGCCATGTTTCAGTGGCTGTTAAAGCTTCCTGAGTAATTTTTTGGAGGCGTACCATGTTGCCAGATGTGCAAATGAGAGTGGAATCATCAGCATATTGTATTAGGGTAGCCTGTTGTGTGGAACAGGCTGTTGGTGAAAATGTTAAAGAGGAGGGGACCAAGGATAGAGCCTTGGGGTACACCTGTGGTGACTGGAAGGTAAGGAGAGAGCGTGGAATGCCATTTTATTGACTGATGTTTATTGGACAGGTAGCTTTTAAACTACAGAAGGGTGGGCTGAGAGAGACCTAGTGGGGACTTTTGAAGTAGAGGTTTGCTGGAACAAACTGTGTCGAAGGCTTCAGACAGGTCTAGAAATAAGGAAGTGACTAGTTTGCCATTATGTCTAGCTTTATTGACAGTATCTTTACAGGTTAGAAGGGCAGTGCTAGTGCTATGGGAAGGACAGAAGCCATGTTGTGTAGGGGATAGGGGTTCTTCCTGCAGATGATATTCTAGAAATTGTTTCTGAATACATTTTTCAAGTATTTTGTTGAGGGGAGATAAGATTGCTATAGGTCTAATATTATTAATGTCTGTTGAATTTCCTACTTTCTGCAGAGGGAAACTGTGTGACATTTTCCAGAGAAAGGGAAAGTGGGATTCATGGATTGGATTGACCTGTTTTTGCAGATTGAGACAGGATAGGCAATGCTGCTGTCTGCTATTTTTAGGTACTTGCTTGGAAGATCATCAGCTGATGAAAACCATGGTTTCAGTTTGTTTAAGAGTAGTTTTATATATAATGTGTGGACAAGTTTGAAGGTGAAAGTGGATGTGCTGATATGTGGCTGTTGGGCAGGGTTGGGATTAGATGTTGAGAATCCTTGCTTAGAGATGCTACACCATCTATAAAATAAGAGTTGAACTGTATTGCAGTTTCAAGCATTGAGTTATTGGGAGAGGGCTTTGAATTGAATATTTGGCTAGGATGTAAGATTTCTTTAAAGCATGTCCAAATTTTTAAGAGTTGTGTTTGGTATTATTCTGAAATGTATTACAGTATATTTTTTGTTTTCATTTCTTTGGTTTTTAGTATGATTGGAGAGCATTCTGAAGTTTTTAAGATATTGACATGTTTTATA
This sequence comes from Protopterus annectens, assembly GCF_019279795.1. NCBI lineage: Eukaryota > Metazoa > Chordata > Ceratodontiformes > Protopteridae > Protopterus > Protopterus annectens. Next base: position 194,408,603 of record NC_056726.1, read on the forward strand.
TTTTTGCCAGATCAATTTACAAATGAGAACAATCTGTTTATAGCCAGAAGAAAAGCAATTAACAAAGAGACGCAAGTAAAACAGGTTAACTATCATTTCCTGAGGCTAAATAACTGACATATGCATTGTAGTTTACTGGTTAAACAGAAAGGGACAGTGGCCAACTTACAGGTCCATATAGTGCATGGACTATGCCACAGAGGCTTTCAGTCATACAGCAGACATGTAACTGATTAAAGGTAATATGTAGCAAAGTTCTTCATGATAAATATGCTTACATTAAACACTAAAAAAATTCTCAGCAAACTTTTAGGTGTAGGGCCTTGTGGTAGAGTTCCTCCAATAGCGAGGTCAGATGTAGTGACCGCAGCATATTAAACATTAACAACATTATCAGTAAACTTGTAAGTGTCGGGTTTGTGGCAGAGCTCCTGCACTATCTAGGTCTGATGCAGTGACTGCAGGCTATTAAACACTGGCAATGTTATCAGTAAACATGTAGGATAGGACATTGTGGCAGATGACCTGCAATATCAAGGTCAGATGTTGTGAATGCAGGTCTATTAAACACTGACAAAATTATCAGTAAACTTGTAGGTGCTGGGCCTTCTGGCAGAGCTCCTGCAATATTGAGGTCAGGTGTAGTGACTGCAGGCTATTAAACACTGACACACTTCTCTGTAAACTTGTAGGTTTAGGGCTTTGTGGCAGAGCTCCTGCAGTATCAAAGTCAAATGTAGTGACTGCAGGCTGGTAAACAATGACAAAATTATCAGTAAATGTGTAGGCATATGGCATTGTGACAGAGCTCCTGCAATACCGAGGTCAGATATAGTGACTGCAGGCTATTAAACACTGACAAAATTATCAGTAAACTTGTAGCTGTAGGGCCTTGTGTCAGAGCTCCTGCAATATTGAGGTCAGATGTAATGACTGCAGGCTATTAAATACTGACACAATTCTCAGTAAATGTGTAGGCGTAGCACTTTGTGGTAAAATCACTGCAATATCAAGGTCAGATGCAGTGACTGTAGGCTGGTAAACAGTAACAAAATTATCAGTAAATGTGTAGGCATAGGGCATTGTGGGAGAGGTCCTGCAACACTGAGGTCAGATGTAGTGACCACAGGCTATTAAACACTGGCAAAGTTACCAGTAAATGTGTAGGTATAGAGTATTATCGCAGAGCTCCTGCAATATCACTGTTAGATGGAATGACTGCAGGCTATTAAATACTGAAAAAATTATCAGTAAAATTGTAGGTGTAGGGCCTTGTGGCAGAGGTACTGCAATATTGTGGTCAGATGTAGTGACCACAGGCTGGTAAACAGTGACAAAATTACAGTAAATGTGTAGGCATAGGGCATTGTGGCAGAGCTCCTGCAATATCAAGGTCATATGTAGTGACCTCAGGCTATTAAACACTGATAAAATTATCAGTAAATGTGTAGGTATAGGGTATTGTGGCTGAGCTCCTGCAATATCAAGGTGAGATGTAGTGACTGCAGGTCTATTAAACACTGATGAAATTATCAGTAAACTTGTAGGTGTAGGGTCTTATGGCCGAGCTCTTGCAATATTGAGGTCAGATGTGACTTCAGGCTATTAAACACTGACACAATTCTCCATAAACTTGTAGGTGTAGGGCTTTGTGGCAGAAATCCTGCAATATTGAGGTCAGATGTAGTGACCACAGGCTGGTAAACAGTGACAAAATCATCAGTAAATGTGTAGGCATAGGGCATTGTGGCAGAGCTCCTGCAATACTGAGGTCAGATGTAGTGACTGCATGCTATTAAACACTGGGAAAAGTATCAATAAACGTGTAGGTGTAGGGCATTTTGGCAGAGCTCCTGCAATATCAAGGTCAGATGTAGTGACTGCAGGTCTATTAAACACTGACAAAAATATCAGTAAACCTGCAGGTGTAGAGCATTGTGTCAGAGCTCCTGCAATATTGAGGTCAGATGTAGTGACTGCAGTCTGGTAAACAGTGACAACATCATCAGTAAATGTGTAGGCATAGGGCATTGTGGCAGAGATCCTGCAATACTGAGGTCAGATGTAGTGACTGCAGGCTATTAAACACTGTCAAAATTATCAGTAAATGTGTAGGTGTAGGGCATTGTGGCAGAGCTCCTGCAATATCAAGGTCAGATGTAGTGACCTCAGGCTATTAAACACTGATGAAATTATCAGTAAATGTGTAGATGTAGGGCATTGTGGCAAAGTTCCTGCAATACTGATATCAGATGTAGTGAGTACAGGCTATAAAACACTGACAAAATTATCAGTGCACTTGTAGGTGTAGGGCTTTGTTGCAGAACTCCTGCAATGTCAAGGTCAGATGTAGTGACCACAGGCTATTAAACACTGACAAAATTCTTCATAAACTTGCAAGTGTTGGGCCTTATGGCAGAGCTCCTGCAATATTGAGGTAAAATGTAGTGATTGCAGGGTATCAATCAATGGCAAAAATATCAGTAAATGTCAAGGTGTGGGGCCTTGTAGCAGAGGTCCTGCAATATCACGGTCATATGTAGTGACTGCAGGCTCTGCTCTATGAAGAAAGATTGTGACTGAGTGTAAGAGGAGCCTGTTACATTTGTGAGTTGCTCACCTTTCCGGAAACACCATTCACTTACATCTGAGTGACGCCTCCAGGTGCATTTGCAGTTACCTCCTACTGCTCCTCTAGGCATCAAATATTACCTGTTCATACTTGCATTAATAATTCCAAAACCATGCTTCATACAAGGTATCGGAATATTTGATCTTGAAGCATACATGATGGCAAACACAATTATACTGATATTAGACCTCTGTCAATGAGTATTTGTTAGAATTGCAAGGTGATAATTTAATTTTTAAAGGCTCAAGCCACACCCACTAGGAGTTAAAGGTACACACTCAAAAGAGTTGTACTGGAGGGAATGTGTAGGCATAGGGCATTGTGGCAGAGATCGTGCAATAGTGAGGTCAGATGTACTGACTGCAGCCTATTAAACACTGGCAAAATTATCAGTAAATGTGTAGGTGTAGGGCATTGTGGCAGAGCTCCTGCAATATCAAGGTCAGATGTAGTGACCTCAAGCTATTAAACACTGATGAAATTATCAGTAAATGTGTAGATGTAGGGCATTGTGGCAAAGCTCCCGCAATACTGATATCAGATGTAGTGACCACAGACTATTAAACACTGACAAAATTATAAGTAAACTTGTAGGTGTAGGGCTTTGTTGCAGTACTCCTGCAATGTTGAGGTCAGATGTAGTGACCACAGGCTATTAAACACTGATAAAAGTCTTCATAAACTTGCAAGTGTTAGGCCTTGTGGCAAGCTCCTGCAATATTGAGGTCAAATGTAGTGATTGCAGGGTATCAATCAATGGCAAAATTATCAGTAAATGTCAAGGTGCAGGGCCTTGTTGCAGAGGTCCTGCAATATCAAGGTCATATGTAGTGACTGCAGGCTCTGCTCTATGAAGGAAGACTGTGACTGAGTGTAAGAGGAGCCTGTTACATTTGTTAGTTGCTCACCTTTCCAGAAACACCACTCACTGCTTAAGGAAAAAACTGAAATATTACTTGTTTTGGCTTCCTTTGTGCAAACAGGCTAAGTGGTAATGCGTGGCCATCAGCACTCTAGATAGTACTGAGTATAAAAAGTACACCTGGTTTCTAGCTGTCCCTATTGCATCACATGTAAGTTCATGGACCCACTTAAGCCAGGGTTCTAATCCAACACACTCATTTTTTTATTAAGGGTGTCCCACTGTAATTTTTTAGAAAAATTAGAATATAAAGATAATTATACATAATGATAACTATATATAGCTGACTGAGCATACACATGGTATCATATCTTTTATAAGTGTAACTGGTATAGAATGACAATTATGGTTATGTAACTATAAATTTATTTTCAGGCCTGGGATGGACTTCATAGTTTACCTGCAGTCATCTACCCGTACCCCATAACACAAGTATAGCTGTAAAACAAAATTATTGTGTGTTCTGAACAAGAACTCAAAAATCTACTCTGAATGTAATACAGGTATATGCATTTCCAGTATATTGTCACACATTACTCCTGCATCACACCTGAGAATGCATTAGCCAGGACCTTGTCATGGCACACACATACATGGACAATTGCAGTATAGCACCACTCACTCTTTAAGGTGTATATTAGTGATGACTATGTTTGGCAAACATTTCTTAAGGGGAAATGGGGAAAACACCTATGTGGAAGTATATGCATTCTCTTTTTTACATAGGTTTGAATCCCACATTGTACATATTACTTTTATCAGTGTGTAAGGCCCAACAAAATATGTGTCAAGTCCTAATACTGATCCTCCCAAATGCAGGTCTTAAAAGTGAAGCCATTTAACATATCAGTGTTGAGCATTGAACAAATTGTTGCCAGGTATGGCAGCACACATGCCATAAATTAATGCCAAATGTCACATTATCCTTCATATTTCATAAACTCCTTTCCTCTTTGTTTGGAAATGTTTCTCTCTAAAGGGGTTGGCATGGTTGTGCGGGTTTGCCCACTAGGTGTAAAATGCTATATAATGAATTGGTGGGTAAACACTTTAACTGTTATTGGAGGACCTGTGCAGACATGGCAGGAGCTGGGAAGGGAGGTGCCTAATTTAGGGCTTAAGGATGGGGTATGGAGGAGTCATAAATATTTGTTGCACTCCTCATAAAGCACTACAGTAGTAGGCTGCTGCAGGGGTCTCAGTATAAGGCTGAGGCTTGGAACAGTCTAGCCAAGTCTGTCTCCAGTGTGAATGGCAAACCACACACTGGGAAGCAATACAGGCACTGCTATAATGACCTGAAATGATGCAGGCAGACGCAACTCAAACAGTGACTGGATGAGTTTAGAACTGCTGACATCCCATAGTTGTATAAGTATACAGATAAAGCATCTTTAAATGTTATGGAAAGTCATAGATAGCCAAGACTGGTATGCATAATGCTTTCATGTCTCTTTTTCTCTCCTTTTTATTTTACAGCTGTTCAGGAAATTTCAGCAAACAGGGAGGCACATGCTGAAAGATTAGAAAGACTCAAAGAAGCAAGGGGTATGTATGCAGCACAAGTGAACATGAATGTATTATAATTATTGCTCTTCCATACATTATTAGCAACCTAAGCATGCAAATTTTAACTGTAAAAGCAAGCATGCATGCTTTCTTCTGTAGCTCTAGGTAATTGTATTAGGCAAGTGTAATAGTATATTCACATTTGTTGTGTTCATTTCTCACAACTAACAATACATTCTAATCACAAAAATATAATTTTTAATTTTAATTACAGCAAGACTGGCATTAATGCTATGTTGTTACCTTAATATATACTATACTTAAAAGCATATATGCGATATCTGCATATTGCAAGGATTGCTTGTTACAATTCACAGTCCTATTTTGGATTGGGAAAGCTGTATAGTTAATATAATAATAAAAGTATATTTACTGTAATAATGCATTTGGATGTGATATATAAAGATTCTAATCGTCTGTTTTCTTTTTTTTTTTGTCTCACCCCACCCCTTATCCATATTTTTCTTATAAATGGGAACAGTCTGTGCCGATGACATACGTTTCTGCCAACAAACAAAATGCTTTTCAGCACAGGGAGGTACATTTGTAGGTATATGATACATTTAATCACCCACATATTAAAGTTTGCTAAAGTTATAATTTTTCATGGAGGTAATTTGATTACTGCCCAAAAATGAATACCTGAAGTGACATCCATCCCCACTACTATCACATATTTAGCTAACCTTGTTCTGCTTGTCATAAAAATGTCCCTTTCCTAAGCTTTCTCTACCCTTATGATACCGACTTCATGCTACACATAATGTAATATTAATAATGACAATAGACTAAAAAAATTGACCATTAATGTGCCATTAAATGAAACACTGTTAGGTGTATGTTCATCTCTCCTTGTATTCATCCCATTACTCCAACTCCTCTTTATGTGTGTTTATTTATTAACTTGATGGATGATGTCTACAGACTGACTTGACTGCTGATGGATAATACAAACATGTTACCATAAGTCAATAGTTTAACAGTGCTCATGTACTGTGAAATGTTTTAAAATCATCTGTAGGAATAAGTTTGTGACATGTTCAGGTGATGAGTGATTACATTTTCTTTTAATGTGGTGTGGAAACTGTGCTTACTGTGACAAAGCATACTGCACACACTTTCTGTATATATGGCAATACTCATTTATCATTTCTGCTGAGTCATAATAATCATTTCAAAAGATACACCACCCTTTTTCTTTTCTAGAAAGCTTTATACACAATTAAACTACTGTGATTTGCAGTGAGGTCTGCAAAGCAGCTATAGGCATTACTGATAAAAATGGTGGAAGACATACTTCACTGTAGCCATTGCTTGCCTCATTTGCAGTAATGATCACATTTACTTAGCTAATGCCATCCTGACACCATCTGTCAAAAAATGAATGATCTGGATTTGATTCCTGCATCATCTGTTCTCTGACCAGGAGCTCGCTGCTCTTACACCTGATGCCACCAGGAAAGGTAGCCAACATATGTATTTTTTACATTCAGTACTGCCCAGAGTGCTGACAGCCATGCATTGCCACTTAGCCTGTTTGGATGGAGTCAGGCAAACTAATTGAAATACTGCTATTTGTTCCTTTTAAGTAGAGAACTCCATCACTTAACTATGTGCAAACAGGGAATGCGATAGCAACAGTTGTTAATGTAATAAAAGTTATAACACAACATTTCCAATATAAACTACAGTATGAACAGCATAGTATCTGTCAGCTTTTTCACCCATAGCATATATTCTGAACTGCTTCTCAAGTTTATGGTGTATTCATGAAATGGAAATCTCACATGTGCTAAAACTTTGCCATCATTCATGTAAATCAGTTTCTCAGTGATGTGCTATATAAAGAGTTGTCTGGCATGTGTTACTATGGTTATTGCCTGCTTGTCCTCCATCTCATCAAAAGGCATTCATAAACACAGAAAGAAAGGAAGGGACGTGTTCTTCATTGAAAACATACTTACTCAGATTCATGCGTGCCCTGCAGCAATGCACTTACAAATGATATCTCCGTAATTGGTCCGCTGCCAGGAACACTACAGAAATAAAGAGCACAACTGCATTGTTACATTTGTTATGGGTTAATACTGGCACTGGACATTGGTCATCACTGATCAAAACACATTGATATTGTCAGAAAAATCTAGCACCGTGGGAATCAATTTATCAGTATATGAACACACATACTTCAACACATGCAGTACTGTTGTTTTCAAAGTCTGTGTGTGTGACCGTGTGTGTGTGTGTGTGTGTGTGTGTGTGTGTGTGTGTGTGTGTGTTTGTGATCTAAACAACATACTGAGAAACCGGTGCATGCATGTTTCAGTTCCGCAATGTGCATTCATGACAACTTATTTCACCTGGGTTACCAGGATTGCAATCATAAAAGCAAGTCTGAAGCCCAGCCTTTGCACACAAGTCTCATAAGAGTCATATGTTACCTGCAACATTATGATGATGTCATACTCTATAAAGACCACTATGACAATCATAATGTCAGACTTCTGTGATGGTGTGAATGCTAAGTACTGTGTTGTCCAGCTGGACTAACTTATTAAGCAGGGACTCAAACTGCACAACAGTCAACTTGTGTGTGTGCCTGTAAGTTGAACTGTGTGAATCTGTAGACAGAGCAGCATGAGTCTATGGCCTAATGTTCTCCCTCAAGTCTCATTCAGAACAAAACTTACAGTGGTAAATGACTACACAGCATGCTGATGTAATCTGCTATAAAGTGTTCTCTGACTATATAAAAGTCACATTTGTGCTGTGATGCTAGCTTTAAGTACTGTGTTTTCTAGCTTAACTAGGTAGATAGGATAGGAGTTCTAATCTCACTGCAGTCAACTATCAGTGAGGAGACACGTTTTGAGCTGCATGTGAGACACTTCTACCAACATCTTCTTCTCAGCATACACTGATGATGTCATCTGGTAGAAGGTGTTCTTTGACAATATAGACATTAGATTTGTGTTGTGGTGCTAGTATAAAGTACTGTGTTTTCTAGTTTGTGTAATTAGACGAGTAAGACTTCTAATTTTACTGCAGTCAACTTAAATATGCATACGTGTTCATTCAACTCTTGCCCTGGGGACAATTTTAGAACAGCATGTAAGTCCACAGCTATGTTATTTATTCCTCCAAACATATTCTTCTCAACATACAGTGATGATGTGAACCCTTAAAATGTACACTCTGAGAGTATTACACTCAGATGTCTCTGTTGAGCATTGACTACTATGTTCTTGTATAGCTAGATAGTTTGGGGTTCTGATCTCACAGCAGACAACTTGTGTGTGTGTTCATTCAAATATGAGTGTGGATACAATTTTTCGCTGAGATGTAACTCCATGTATATGTCAGACACTCCTTCCAACATCTTCCTCGTAGCATACAGTGATGCTGTCTTCCTCTATAAAGTGCACTGTGACACTGTTAAAATAAAACATTTCTGGCTGTGTTAGTGTTCTGTTGTATGGAATCCAACTTCTATACCTGCATGGGTTTAATGTTCAAATCTGATCTTAATCAGCTAGTGTGTATGGTTGATGGTATATTATGGTCATTATATGATCTTATGAATCTCTTTTCATTTGACTCCCACTCAGGAGAACCTTTAACATAGAAATGTGAATCCATCATCCCCTCTTTCCCTCTGTCCACATAACATACTTTTTGCAGAACACTGGAGGATGCCATTATCTCAAAGATGAGTAAACACATCATGAAGCACAGCCCTTCAATGATCTCCTGCAAGCCATATCCAGACTGTTGGATGTGTGATTGCTATTTTTGTCATGGGGTGGTGCACATGTCACATATGGACAGAGGCAGTATGTAATACAATCAAACACATACACGAATATGCATGTACCCCTACTATCTTCCATTATATATATATATATATATATATATATATATATATATATATATATATATATTCTGGGTCCCCTTCAGTCAGTCGAACGTTTACAAGTTCGAACCACATATGGCCGAGACCATATGTTCGAACTTGTAAAAGTTTGATTTGACTGAATGGAGATCTCCGTACAGAGCGGAAAGGGAAGATTTCCCATTTCTGCAATGTAGTGCAATCTCGGAGTTGGTATATTTAAGTAAGGGGGTGTGAGGGTGCCCCCCCCTGCTATATAAATTTAGTTTTGTGTTTTTTGTTTTATGTATTTTTATTTCAGTGTTCAAACTTTTATGAGTTCGAGCATATGGTCTTGGCCATATGTGGTTCGAACTTGTAAAAGTTTGATTTACTGAAGTAGATCTATATATATATATATATATATATATATATATATATATATATATATATATATATATATATATTTACAGCAATTTTTTTTAAATGGTATAATTATGTCTCAGATTTTATGCAATGTTGGCCATTAGCCTAGTAATGCCCCATGGCCCTGTGAAGATTGTACATGTCAGTTTTGCTGTTATCCACATGTGCTATGTTGATTTGTGGATGTAGAGTAGCCCTACAACAGTATATTCTAACATGCGATTTGAGGTAATGTATTGACGGCCACTGCTGCCATTTGATTACAATTTCCTTCCCTAACAACAGTAATAATATGCCTTCTGAGGACTGTTGAAATGGCAAGATGCTATGTATGTTGTTGCCTTAGCAAGGCATGTGTTCTTGTAGTGGAGCATATTAACATCCTACACATTTTTCATTCAACCATCACAGTGACAATTTTATTATGGTACATGTGTGCATATATATACCTACTATCAAGAAATGCTATGTGACATACAGCAATGTTACATCATGCTGATTACATGAGCACATACTGTACATCTGGTTTCATCCACATATTGTATTGCTGTTATATATACAAACATATAACCAGTTTGGATTCACTTGCAACCTTGGGGATTTCATTGTATGCACTATTGTGTTATTTACAAGGATTATTGACGTGTTGCCCAGCAGATTTTCCTTTGGCAATAGGTGAATATTCATGATCACAACATAAGTGAGCCAGGGTTCTAATCCAGCACACTCCCATTTTACCTACATTCAAGTGAAACCTGGACAAATGGATGGGTGACCATAAATTCACCCTGGGGTGGCACCCATGTCCATCATAGATAGGGGAAGTCAGTGCTGATCTGTAAAGTATGTCAATCTAACAAAGGACAATTGGTGCAACCCAGGATTAACATGGTTAGGCTTATAAAGACTCTAGGGCCACTAGCCTAGTAACCTCCTTTGAACCTATGGACCTATGAACCCACGAGCACTGTGTGACACTCAATATTTGTGTCATTAACTGTTCTGCATGAACCACATCCACCTCATTTGTAATGTGTCCATATATTGTATCAGAGCACTCACACACACATTTCCAGTTATAAACATATAGGCATAAGATGCACAAGTGATGTAATAATGTGAAATAGGTAGAGTTGTATGACTGTGTTAACAGTTCTACTGTGTGGCATGTTATGCATACTCAAGTATGTATCTGGAAGTGTTGTCACAAATCTTTAAGTTAAGTAAAAAATCTTTAAGGGGAGTACACAACTATGTGCATAGATGACTGTGGATGGCACCACCTATACTCAATGGGAGGCAAAACATAACCCGTTACATGACAGATTTGGATCAAAATTCACAACCCTGTCCCCACTGGTCATCACCCAAATTATACATGCAAACATTACTCAACATATTTTCGCAAGTGAACCACTCATCTGTGTGCTCTCTAAGGCTAAAGACACAGCATCAGTGGGCCATGGCAACATCTCAGGTTGCCTTATCAATAAATTATAACATGACCTAACAGACACAGTTTGATCCCTACTTAACCACAACTTCCAGACAGGCTAGTTTCTGGTTCAATAGTGGACAGCAACAGTCATCTATCTGAACAAAGGGATACCATCAACCGACATTGTCAATAAGAACTTAGTTAATCTCCCGACTGTGTAACCAACACATTTTTGATTTTTTTAAGGCTAGTTCATTTCTGATAAATCTGGCTGACTTCTTCAAGAAGATCACCAAAGCCATGGATAAGGGAAAGAATGTGCACCCCACATAATTTGGCCAAAGCATTTGACACAATTCCACACTCAGGTACTACAGAGAAACTGTCTCAACTGGTCATAAAGCACTACTGTAGCCCAAAGAATCCCCATCTGGGCATATACTGTCAAAGTGTTTGAATGCACCTGAAGTAAAAGGCCAGTGAGCAGTGCAGTACTACATGGTTCTGTACTTAGCCATTTCCTGTTTGGTATTTAATTCAAAGAAGTGAAGGCAAACTTATCCAGCCTTTGTCCAACAAACTTTACAGATGACTGCAAATTGTGGTCAATCCTTGAATCTGGTAAAATTATTTATATACAGCAGAAAGTATTAACTTACACAAATGATTAGTGCCAGAGCCATGGACACACACTAAATGGCCAATAAAAAGCATAATTGTTCTCTTTTGTAAAGCAAATACCCAACCTAATTACAATATACACATCACAAATCTATGAGTAGACCCAGAGGTATGTGATCTGACTTCTCAGGTAGATAGTAATTGTAAGTTCAATCAACATGTGTCCACAGTGGTGGCAAATCTCTTATATGTGGCACAACTCATAATTATGGGCATGTCACCAAGATCAAAGGATGTTATAATGCCATTGTACATGGCCCTCATCACATCAGTAATTAAGAACAATGCACATTTTGCAGATAATTCATCATACATCTGCAACAGCTGGAGCAACACAAGAGTTTTTGCATAAGGAAGATACAGGGTATAATAGACAACTCCTACAGGGAAAGATTAAAAGTCATGTCAGTGTATTCTGTCCTCTACAGACTGATAAAGGCTGATTTTTGTCTGGCCTACACAGCTGTCACCAATTTGGCCCTGATGGAAATGTTACATATTGGTAAAGCGAACTGAAAAAGGGTCACTTGTTCCAAGGATATTAACCTGGCCTCTGACATAATAAATCTGGTTGGGGAGATAGAAACATCTCTCAGACACTACCTCTGTTTTGGAACAAAAGCTTAACATTCATGCAAAGCAAAGGCCTTTCCAGACCATATTCAAGTGCATCCTACATCAGTGGATGGTTAATGGTAATTTTACTCCTGGTGTTGCACCCATGTCCAGCTTGGAAATAGGCAGTTGTTCTTAGATCACATAGCATAGGCTCATATCTTTGTGAAATTTGTTCACCTAGCTATTTTAAATTATGAAACTCATGTTAAATATGGCTAGGCTTTTATGCGATCTTGGAACATTAGCCTAGTACTTTCCTATGAACCTATGAACCTATGAAGTCCAATTGTATATTAGGTACAACTATAATGTGACTGTGAACACATATGCATGCATGTCAGGATTTCATGGCAGTATAACATTTTCCATGGAAATGTCAGGGGGACAGTCACTGTGTGGCACATTTTGAGGTTTAACATGTGCTTATAGGATGTGCTCCATGAATTGCTTGGTATGGGAACAATATCACAGTGACAGTTTCCTTACTTATTGATGTTAGACGTTGCACTGTTGTAGTTTCTGTGCACATGGGAATAGTTGATGCACTGGCATCAGTCTCATGTACTGCTGTACCATTCGTAATAATGCATTACTTCTTAATTCGCACATCAATTTCAGATGCTTCAGACAATATCCATTGCTATTACATGTAGCAGATGCATGCAATACACAGCTGTGTGTAGGAATCCACTGATAATAGTGTACTGTTTGTGTGTGTTGTTATCCTTATGGCTGATACCAATGTCAGCCAGAGATGCTTTAGTGAAGTGTGTTACATTTGGTACAGTGAGCTTCCGCACATCTTGTCGGCCATACAGAAATATTTTTTGTGTTGCATACCTATTAGGGATTGACAGTGCAGACTTCCCTTTAAGGTGTTGTACAAGATGCATGTGAGATACGTCTTTCTGTCTTGCACTGAGTAAATACAGAGATTATTGACAACATTGATGGCATGGGTTTGATTCTTGCATGTGTGGCTTGTGGCTTATGTGTCAGGCAAATCTCTCAAATGGTCAGGATTGCCCCTGAATTCAAAACCATGTTTAACACTGCCCCATTTAACCCCGCCAAAGACAATTTATTTTTGGAAAACTCTATTTTTGGAAAACAGGTGGTGGATCCCCTTACAGAATACTTGCAGTTATTGCATTTGTACATGTCTGTTCCTGCAGAACATGAATAATAACTTAAACTCACATATTCTGGCAATGTCACAGATTTACGTTGTTAATATTTTAATATTGTTCAAGAATGGGCCTGCTTCGGTCATCAGTTGTCCATAAGTCTGTTGCTATGTGACCATGGTTGTTTGTGTGGTATGCTGACATTTCACTGATACTTAAGCAAATCATATGGCAGATTTTCATAACATGCACATACTCCATATTATATATACCATCCTTGCTAAATGTCTTCTCCAGTGAGCATGTCACTAACATGTAACCTTGTGTGACAGTCACGCATACACCATCATGTGTGATGAACTCGCACAGGAGGAGTAAATAGTAGTATGTACTGTGCTATGTACGGATTATTATATTTGATTGAAAGTTCATTTCACTGAAAATGAAATCACTAGGGCCACTTCACTGAAAGTACACTTCACTGAAAACTCATTTGACTGAAACTCCTTTTGTTGAATGTTATATATGGCCTTTTCCCCACTGTAGTGCGATCCTGGAGTTAGAATATATAGTAAGGGTGTGTGTGGGGGTTGTAGGGGGGCAAAGCCCCCCACATACTTTGGTTATATATTGTCTTCTGCAAACATTCATTACACTTGTAAGCTTCCATGTATATAGTTTAATATGTTTATAATATGTGGGGGGCTGTGCCCCCACACCCCCCACTGTGGGGAGGGTGCCCCCCTTACTATATATATATATATATATATATATATATATATATATATATATAATAACTCCAGGATCGCACTACAGTGGGGAAAAGGCCATATATAACTTTAAGCAAAAGGAGTTTTGGTCAAATGAGTTTTCAGTCAAATGAAGTTTCACCAAAATGGCCCTAGTGATTTCATTTTCAATGAAATGAACTTTCAATCAAATATAGCAAACCCGCTATGTACATATGTGTGTAATGCTATGCTACTGACTTGGAAGTGTACATACATTGACTTATCCTATCTTGGGTACATTGCCATATTTTACAAGTCCTCTTCCTTTTCCTTAATTCTTATCATTCATATCTCTGGTCATTTTAATCAGCACACTTTCCCAGCCTAGTGTACTTATGTTTCATTGTATTCGCCCTTGCTGTTCACACAACCATCTATTATTTCAGTCTGCAAATTATTATTGTAGTGTACATTGCACTGAGTACACTTTTCTATAATGTGTTAATACTGGAGTTATTGCTGTATATTCACCACAGTAGTCATTGTGGCTATCCGCGCAATCTCGCAGAGCAGTTTTGCCTGCAGACAAACTTGTATGCATCTTCTGCCTGCATTTGTGTTGCTCTATACAAAACTTTGCTTGTTTTCTTGTAAGTGTGATCTATGGCATGCATATGTGATTAGAGCTGCTGCTCATCACTCACTTGAAGCTTAAACAGTGTTTATTAAATCCCTGGAACTGACTTTTTCAAGTGGATTAGATCTTGAAATTAACAATGCCATGGGTCCTGTGGGGACAGGTCTATTAGGTCAATGTACTAGACTGTGTTGATGCCATCCCTTGCAGTCTTCATACCAAGATATTGCAAAGTGATCAGACCGTGTTCAATAATTCAAGGGTAAATGTGTTCCACACTACTTTCATGACAGTTGGACAGAGTGTCCCTGAAGGAGTGCTTCATTTTGCAAACTCTGCTGCATTGTATTTCAGAATATTTATCCCTGATTTGTTCATTTCTGTAGTTAAGATTGTTATGAGCAACAATAGCTGAGGATCACGTTTTCCTTTTATCTGTGCACTTTTTTCTTTTTCCCTGTTTAATAATTCCAAATCAAAGACTGATCCTTTACAAGGTTATTTTATTAGCAGTTAGAATCCTGTCCCTTTTAGAGTAATGACAATAGTCCCGGTGTTAGGTGCATCACCAGTCAAACTACTCCACTTCAGATATGGTACTTTAATGGCCTCAGCTGTAAGCACTTTTATCATCGAGGTGCTACTTTCTATAATTTTCTTATGTTTCTTCATCATAAGTAAGGGTTCCAAATACTGCTACTGCTCTGATTCTGTTTTTTTTTTTTTTAGCAGCATCGATGGCACTTTGCTGTCTCTTCTCCTTCATTACTGATTTGGTCTACAGCTTTGTATCTGCAGATTTAGCATAGTCCTTTTTGATCATCTTAGTGTGGACAATGTATCTTAATCTGATATTTAGCTGTATGTATGACAGCACTCCATAATGACAGACATTTTCTGATAACTGATCATGGGGACACTGTTTCAAGTACCAAAGTACTAAGGAATGGCAGAGGCTTAACTTTTATTTTTTTGCAAGACAGATTAAAGGCATTAGAGGGTTAGGTTATGATAGATGCTTGGAAGTTTTGTCTTTGTTTAGTCTAAATTATAGTTTTATCAGGAGAGATTTAATGATGCATAAATGTATCTATACTAATTTTTTTTTGCAGTAGGAGAAGGTATTAATAAAGCTGGGCATTTATTGAATACTAGAAAGAATAAGTTGTTGATTAATGTTGTCTCTTTACAGGACTAAGAAATTAGGCAAGTCACTTCATATTCAGACAGGTAAATAGAGGGTGGAATATGTTACTGATTGAAGTTAGGAGAAGTGAGTCATTATCTCCATTTAAATCTTGTTTGGATAAATGAGTGGGGAGGAGGGGGGGATTTGATTGCCATTTTACTGAGGACAGACTCTTTGAAGGCCTTAATACTGTGACTTTGTTTTATTGACAGAACTGCGGTGGTGGTGGTGCTGTGGTAGCATTGTCGCCTCACAGTAAGACGCTGTCTGGTTCGATTCTCAGCTAGAGCGTTTTCTGCTTGGAGACATGCGTGGATGGGCATACCTTCATTGAAGGTTGTGCATCAGGGCTGGCAACTTGGCACATAAAAATCTACTGCCAATCATTAGCGGACCGGAGTTCCGCTATGGTGACCCCTAACTGGGAAAAGCCGAAAGACACAACAACTTTGTTTTATTGACATTTGACATTTAAATCTGTCTATGTTTCCTTTAAGCCCCTTTATTCTAGGTCATCATATATGCATGTTTCATAACTCTAAAATGTGCCTTTGTGTTAGAGATCTGTTTAAATTGCATATAAGTAGCTTAACAAAGCAACATATTTAGTTTAGTTTAATTTAGTTTAGTTTGTTGTCATAATTTAGATAAGAGACTTAGTGTTGGGGTGTGCTAAAATGATACATGGCTAGTCTAGCAAAGTGTGGTATATGTAGTTAATACAATCAGGAGGAAGCTGAACAGGTGATAAAAAAGCTTATAAGCTGATGCAGATGAATGAATAACAAAATTTAACATCCTTCAGTAGATTTGCTACTTCAGTTATGACTGATATTAAATACAAAATGGAGTGCTGGGGTGCATTTGTGTAATTTTGTTGGCAGTGTGAACTGCAGCTGCAATATGATTTTTTTCTGCAAACTCAAAACTTTTTTTAGCTCACATTGGTTAATATCGTACAGTCTTGGAAATGTTATTCATTACCCTCATCTTTTGTTTCTAGCATTTGATCAACTTTTTGATAAAGAAACTCAGTTTAACAACAGAGACACTACACCGTTCTGAAACTCCAGGTTTTTCATTTTCAAAGAAGGTGTTTAAACATGTTTCTGAAACATCAATAGTCATTAAGGCGAATGACTACAAAGCTGGATATATGGCAGCCAGAATATTTTTTGTCTGCAGCCTGCATGTTGCCTGAGGTCAAGAGCAATGGTCTGGAACTGCATCTAAAGCATTTGTTTTTCTTTTTATTAATTAGGAGCATGTACATTTAAAGAAGCCATTATCAGAGAAGAGTAATATATAATGGATCTATTTCAATTGATTGACAAATTATGTTGTAGAAACCTACATGTTCGAGACCACATGATCAACAATGCAGTTTGTCGATCAACAGAAACAACATAAAACAATGTTTTTTGCAGGTGGGAAAGACCCCCCCCTTACACCACACATATCCCCTGCTAATTATTTAAATGAACTGCATGAGTGCACTACAGTGGGGAGAAGGATCATTCCCTAATCTCCACTGTATTGCAGTCTCAGTCAATATGGTCAAGGAACTGCATTGTTGATCATGTGGTCGTGACCATGTGGGCTTTAAAAATGTCATTTGTCAACCAATTGAAATAGACCTCTGTTTATCATGTTATTTATCATTCACATTGTTTTTCTGGCTTCCCACTTTGGTGAAGCCATCTTTTTCAAAAGATATTCAGATGATAGCTTTCTTATTTTTTTGGAGGTGATGACTCTTGGTGGAAGTCATATGAGCTTACTGTTCAAGAAACGCATTAAGGCAGATAACACTAATAGACTTAACTACACTTTTTACAGGTGGTTTATAACAAGTCTGGTATGCCACATCTCTTGGTCTTTTATATTTTCTAGTCTGAGAAATATGATATGTGAAGGACAGTGTTGAAAAAGGATCTCAATATATCAGCACTACAAATATTGACCTGGTACATATTAATATCACAATAGATTATTTTTTTTACTCTTTATGTTTTCCAACACTTAATGTAATGGTAGTTCAAAGAATTTTAATTCATGCATCTGATTTAGTTATATGTATCATTTTCTCATTTCCTGTGGATGCAATGAAAAATCAGACTTTGTCAGAACCGCTTATGATGACATGATGTGCACAGTGTGTAAAAAAGAAGGCCAACCTACTTCAGTCAGCCACATACCTTTTCTTCACATTTTTCCACTTTGAGTTGAGTATCTTGAAATGGCTCCCTCATGATCTGCAATATAGGATATGATCCAAGATTGTATTTTTTATTTACTTATTTGCTGCCAAGGCCAGCCTACTAGGTACTGGTGTTTTATTTCCAGAGAAAACCTACAAGGACTGCCTGGTTAAGTAAATTGCTAAAAGCCACATAGCAGGCAATTAATGACAGAAGTAATCAACCCCTAAATGACATGATGAAGCTCATCAGAAGCTGATAGATGTTAACCCTCTATGCAGAGCTACCTGATATGTGGTATAAATGCTTCATTTCTAGACTTTCAATGTGTAAGGCACAGGTAGACCGTTTTCAGGTTCCAGTTATTTCAATGAATACATTCAAGTTACCATTACAAACCCAGTCATCCAGTAACAAAATTAATAAAATGTTAGTCATTTTTTATTGTAAGTCAGGTGTTCAGAGGTACCTTTCCAGATCGCAGCAATAACTCATATAGGCTGGCAGCTGATGCAGTTTTCAGTGGCTTTGTTTGGATACATTTCTGCATGTTATAATTATCCTGAGACTGGCTAGCCAAACAGTTATCATTTGGTTTCATAAGGCTCTCTCAGAGAAGTTCCAGATCTATATTATTTGTGATTCTTTTATATTTTATCTCACAGACATAATTTGTATATTGAACTGGGAGTTCTTTACCGGTGAATACATATTGTACCACTGAAGAATGATGTGCTGTCATTCACTGATGACCATCACTGCAAAAACATTTGGTTGAGCCTTTATAAATAAAATGGCATTTCATCAATAAAGTTAAAAAAATGAAATATTTTCTGTTGGTGTCAAAGTCCTACATGTCCAATATACTTGCACATCTTTCTTATATACAGTAAATTCTAATGTCACCACTTTTCAAGGAAAGAGAGGCAGGCAGCTTGGATAAATGTCAGTTTGTTCATCTGGTCTTGGATGAATAGTCATTGCAGAAACAGTCTAAAATAAATCATAGAAATATGTTGAAAATTAGACAACTGAGTACCACATAAACCTTTTTAGTTCTTGATTCTGCCAGTATTATGTAACTTATATAAATTGTATAAAAGAAATGGGGCTTAATATCTCATTTTTTTAATTCTGTCTATACCAGTTTGTGATTTGTCAATTGTATCTGTTGGTAGTTTCCCCTGATGATTACTAGAAGAGTTTTTAGTATTTGAGTTAGTTTGCTGAGTCAATATTTGCTGATATAAATTAAGCAAGCAGTGTTTTGCTAAAAAAGATATTCATGTAAATGAATTATTCAACGACTCATAAATATGTAATGTTGCAATGTTCTGTGTTTGGTGGATATCAGATGGGTACAGTATATCTGTGGTTTTGGCACACTTATTGTATACATGTTTAATGGGTCTGTAAGGAATGTATTTTATCTATTTATTTTACATTTGTTGACAGGGATAGTCCAACTGGATATATGTCCATTTTCAGCAGAGGCCCGGGGAGAAAAGCTCCAGATAACAGAGATAGAACATAACAGATATGAGTGAAACATATTTACAAAGCCGTCTAGTAGGGACTCACAATATACACAGTGTGTAATAGTATACAAAAACAACAGGTTGCAGCAAGCTATTATGAGCAAGAGATGCATACAATATTAATTTAAACAAGGCATTGAATAAGTAGTGATTAATCATGGTTAGTACATGGACAGAGCCAGTGCTCTTTAAAATACTGTTTGAGGCCATTTTAGAAGAGACTTAAAGAAGGTTTGAGGGTAAGGTTAGATGGAAGTGAATTCCAAGTTTTACCAACAATGTTGGCAAACAGGGAGTCACTGGCGGGGTTAATGGCTTTGTGGGTTTGGACCAGCAGTTTATTGGATGATCGTAGTTGCCTTGAATTACTGTATGGTTTTATGATATTTTTGAGTGCTGGAGTATTTTCAGGGTGGTACAGAATTTTGTGTGCTACTATAAGCTGATTGAACAGATGCATGCTAGGCAGTTCTAGCCACCCAAGAAGACTGAGGTTTTGACAGTGATGTGTACTATATGTTGAGCCTATGGCAAATCTGGCAATATGGTTGCAACAGTGAGAGAGCTTACTAAATTCAGTTTTGCTCAAATTTGATAGTATGGGGGTGGCATATAGAAGGGTAGAGAGTAGGTGTGGGTAGGCATTTGCAGTCCTAGCTAATGGAGTTAGAAAAGGGTTGCTTTTATATAATGAGACAAACTTCTTATTAATGGAATTTATAGTTTTATTGATATGCAGATCAAATTTGAGATTATTGTCCACTATTACTCCTAAAAGCTTAGTATAGTCATCTGGAGAGCTAGAGGGACTGTTGTTGGATGTCATGGAGAAGTAAAATGGGGTGTATCTACTGGTGGGGGTAAAGAGGAACAGTTTAGTTTTGTTGGGATTTAATAACAGACTGTGATTAGAGAGCCAATTTTCAACTGTGTTAAATGTGTTTTGTGTTAAGGTTTGCAGGTCTAAAGGGGAGGAGGCCATACAGATCAGGGTAGAATCGTCTGCATATTGAATGCAGGTTGCATCAGGGATGGCAGTATGAAGATTGTTGATGAAGATAGAAAAGAGTAGAGGACCTAGAATAGAGCCCAGAGGGACACCAAGGGTGAGAGGCAGCAGGGTGAACAGTTTGCCCTGCCATAATACAGCCTGTTGTGTGCCATTCAGATAGGATAGGAACCACTGAATAGCATGATTATCTAGGGAGCTGGATTTTAGGGAATGGATGAGTAATTTGTGGTTGACCATATCAAAGGTCTTCGACAGGTCTAGAAACAGGGCTGAGGATAGTCTGTTGTTGTTCCTATTTTGGAATATGGTATTTGTAAAAGAAAGGAGGGTGGTGGAGGTGCTGTGATGTGGCCTAAAGCCATGCTGAGAGTTGGCAAGCAGACCGTTCTGAATGAGATAGTCCATAAGCTGGTTATGAATGCACTTAACCATTAATTTGGCTAGTGGTGAGAGAATAGCAATGGGTCTGTAGCTGGACAGTTCTGTTGAACTTCCACCTTTGTGGAGTGGGATAACATGGGATATTTTCCAGATTGAGGGGATAGTTCCATTAGTCAGTGTTCTATTGATTAGGATAGAGATGGGGAATGAAATGGTGTCGGCAGCTTTTTATAGGTACTCTGCAGGAAGGAGGTCAGCAGAAAGGGTGGTTAGTTTTAGTTTTTCGATAAGGGATTGGATAAAAGTGGTGGAGACAGGTTGGAAGCTAAAGGTGGGATAAGAAATGGGTGTGATAGTGGTAGAGGGTGAGAGTAAGTTGGTTGGCTAAGGACTGAATAGTTTCAGTGAAAAAGTTATTAACGGCAGTGGCAACAATTTCTGGGGATTTATGGGTGTAGTTTGATGGGGTTGGAGTAGTAGATTGTCCTGGATGAAGAAGTTGGTTAATACCTGCCCAAAACATCTGGGGATTGTTTTGGTGTTTAAATTGGAGGTTCTGGTAGTAGTTTTTTTTGTCTAGAAAAATAAGTTTTTTTGTATCATTTCTAAGTTGATGATATCTCACTTGGTCGAGGGGGTTTAGTTGCTTGCCATTTGGTCCAGGCTATATTTCTAAGTTTGATTTTTATCTGTTTCCTTTGTGAGCCATGGAGCAGTATTAGATTTAGTCTTTTTAGTATGTTCAGGAGCATGGGAGTCAAGGATGCTCAGGAATTTATTGTTAAAGAAAGTTACAGCTTCATTTAGTGGTAGATTTTTTTTTAGGATTGACCAGCTGACTGATTTAAGTTTGTTTAGGAAGTTAGTAGGATTGAAGTTTTTATTATTTCTGATTGTTTTGTACATAGTCCTGTGGTGGGTTTCTGCCTTATGCGTAATAATATAAGTTAGTGAATGATCACCTACGTCATCGGGAAGAGTCCCAGCTGTATACAAGCTTGGGTGGCTATTGATAAGTACCCAATCTAAGATACTTTCCCTATTGGTGGGTTTACTAATCCTAGTGGGAGAGGTTATTATTTGTGTGAACCCAAACAGATTTATATGGATGACAGGGGATTCAGCTGAGCAGGTGTAACTGCAAATATATTTTCTTCTTTTCTCAGTTTCCCAAACTCTGTTCACAGCAGGATTAGACTGCAAACTCTGCAATCTCCTCTTGATGCAGGTGGTCTTGATCAGGGATACTGGAAATTTGTGGAAGTGGTTATCAGAAAGTGTAGAAATATTTTAAAAAATGTACGTGGAAAATTGTATGATTCAGTAGACAGTTTTGCTGCTCATAATATTTTTATATCACACGCTGCTGCTTGCATTAATTGTAGCTGCCATATATAGGTTATGTGGCTGCTTTCAGTTTAAGTTTTTCAGAAAATCACAGCAGACATGACTTTTTACACAGTATAAGTTCAATTCTCGTAAAAACAAGTATGCATCACAGGATTCTTTCAAGTATTCCATCCTGAACAGATTAGAGTGGAAACCTAAATATTACCTGGCTTGTTTTGATGAAAGATGAATTTATGAGTCACTTAATTGTTGTTCCCCCATACACAATGCATTTATCAGCAACGTTTAATTCCAAAGCCCTTCCAATGCAAAACAAAATAAATAAAATAATAATAATAATAATAATAATAATAATAATAATGAGCTACTAAAGGCTGTGATAAGGGCACAGTCTCCATTAAAATGTTCAATAGTAAAGGTTTTGATGCATTTACATTTAATGAGGAAGCTATTAGATCACTTTAAGTCAAAGTCAAAGTAAACTTTATTGTCCATCAGATATATACAGCAGTACAAGTTAAATGAAATGACATTGTTTTGGTCCCCGTGCAAGACATAATAATGAACACATAGTTTGAATGACAGTAAGACTAATGCACATACAGTAATAATTAAAATATTACAACACAATAAATTACCACAGTTGGACAGGAAGACAATAGACAATATTGTATTATTAGGTACTGCAAGCCAATGACATCACATTGTGATTACTTAGAATATTGCACTTCTGCAGCTTGATATATTGTGATGTTCATATTGCACATGTATGGAGTGGTGATGCACTCCTGACTATTACACATTCAGGAAGGAATAGCATAAAAAATCAGGCTAACTGTACCATAGTGATTACTATACTGTAGATGATACTTCACAGCAAGTGGCATATTGATCTGATTATTCACTGTCATGCCTGGCATTCAAGTTCAGCAGCCTTATAAAGAGAAGAAGCTCCTGTTCAGTCTAGATGTTTTGCATTGTAAGCTGCAATACCGCCTACCCCAGGAAAGGCAGAAGTACATGCCACAGGCAGGGTGAGTGAGATCGTTGATTATCTTCCTAGCCTTCCCACTCACCGAGTCTCATGCAGATCATTCATGGATGGGAGCAAGGAATCAATAGTTTTTTCCACTGTCCTCACTACCCTCAGGACAGCCTTGTGGTCAGATGTTTTGCAGTTACCATACCAAACTATGATGTTATTTGAGGGGATGCTCTCAATGGTCCCCCTGTAGAAGGCTTTGAGGATGGACTGAGACAGGTTTGTTTTCCTCAGTTTCCTTAGGACGTGCAGAAGTTGTTATGCCTTCTTCACTGTGTAGCTAATATGAGATGACCAGGATAGGTCATCTGAGATGTGCACCCCCAGGAACTTGCTGTTTTTGATTCTTTCCACTGCCACTCCCTTAATTTCCAGAGGTTGATGTATCTCATGAGTCCTCCTGAAGTCCACTATTAATTCTTTGGTCTTACTTACATTTAAGGACAGATTGCTGCTGTCACACTAGCCTATCAGATACTTCACTTCATCCCTGTAGGCTGTTTCCTCACCATTTCTGACCAGACCTATGACAGTGGTATCATCCGCAAACTTGATGATTTTGTTGGGGTCATGCTTGGCCATGCAGTTGTAAGTCAACAAGGTGAAAGGTGAACAGCAGAAGACTCAGGATGCATCCCTGAGGAACACAGGTGCTCAGTGTAATACTGATCGAACTGTTATTTCCCACACATACTTTTTGGGGTCTGTTGATGAGAAAGTCCAGTATCCAGTTACATAGGGGGGTGTTAATGCCCAGCTGGATCAGCTTCGAAATCAGTGTTAAAGGCTTAACTAAAATCGAGGAACAACATTCTGACATAGCAATTCTTTTTCTCTAAATGTGCCATGGATTCATGAAGTGCTATAGCTATTGCATCGGCGGTGCAGTGGCTAAATCTATAAGCAAACTGTAATGTATCCAGTGTTGCAGGTAGGCTTGAAGAGATATGGTTCTTGATCAACCACTCAAAACACTTCATTACTGTTGATGTAAGAGCTTGTCGGTTTGGATTTCTTGGGTAAAGGAATGATTGTCACATTTTTGAAGCAACTAGGTACAATAGCTAGTTGCAGGGATGTGTTGAATATATCTGTTAGTACAGTGGACTGTTGGTAGCACAGTCTCTTAGAATGATAGAACAATAAACCAAGTAAAATATAACCTTGTCAATACACACTCAAAAAAAAAAAAAAAAAAAAAAAAGCACACAAGTTTAATCCAAAAACACATAGTGTTAATTGCTTTCATTCTTCCAATATGGGACTTCCTCAGAACAAAACTACAAACAGAAAGTAACTTCTTTAAAAGGTATATAGGTACCATGTGACTAATCTCATGTTTCCATTTCATTAAAATTCATTCTGTAAAAGTGAAACACTTAAGTATAATATAATTATTACTGCATCAGAATTCTTCTTTCAGCTTTTCCCAGTTAGGGGTTGCCACAGTGGATCACCTGTCCACTCATGATTGGCAGTGGAGTTTTATGTGTGAAGTTGCCAGCCTGGCGCCCAACCTTACACAGAAGGCACACACATGCACACACTCACACCTAGGGTCAATTTAGAGTGTCCAATCCACCTGCAACATGTCTTTGGGATAAAACCGGAGCACCCGGAGGAAACACACGTGACCATAGGGAGGACATGCAGACTCCACACAGAAGGCACCCCAGCCGAGGATCGAACCAGAGAACCTCTTGCTGCGAGGTGGCAACACTAACCGCTGCACCACCGTGGCCGCCCTATTACTGCATCAGAATATCATGCAAAAAAATAAAATAAAATGACATAAAGTAAAAACAATCTTTAAATTGGCTTAGTTTTAAAATAAATGCTGGTGGCACACAATAATTAAGCCCTGTGAAAGATTTCATGTTCATCTTAAGTAGCCACCAGAATGCCCTAGCTTCTAAATATTCCTTCCATGGACCACCTCTGGGATTGATAGGGACTTTTTCTAATATTGAAAATAAAAAAGAATGATCAGCGTGAACAATAATACTTTTACGTAAAGCATTGGTGTGTTGCCTATTCAAAATGTCATTGGTATGGTCATATATGCTTTCTGTAAAGGTTTGTTTAGTTTTTCTTACATAGAGTGCATTACATTTGGTGCAGAAAGCAATGTAAGTGACTCCTTTAGTTCCATAGTTATAATACCCTTTACTAGTCACTCTATATTAAGAGCGAAAATAAAATTCCACTCCTTCAGATATACACTAACACTATGCACATGTTATATTTATAGGTACCTACCAGTGTTCTAGAATTATTCACATTTTATATGATTCTAACATCTTTTTTAGGTTTTCTGTAAACCACCCTTGATGTATTTCATAATAGTTTCATAAAACATTCATGTGTGAATATGTCCCAATTTTTGTTTACAATTTCTTTGATGTTACAACTATCTATACTATAAATTGAAAGTAATGCCCTGTTGAATGTAAAAGAATCCTTCTGCTGCATTTCTTGATGTAATACTGCATTGTTGCAACATATTAGTGGTATATGTGTCCCAGTTTTTACTTTATTAATCACCTCATCAGAAATAACATCTAGGAGATTCGCTGGATAACCTTTCATGAATAACATTCAGCCAGTACTGAAATTACAGTCATCAAAATTATGACAGTCACTTATGTATAAAGAAATGCACACATTTTGATTACAGTAATGAGCCTACTCACAGGTTATACTATTGTTCATTAAGATTGCACCGAGTACATTTTAGTTACGATACTGTCTTTAACATTTCATATTTATTTTATCACTACACAGCTTTATAAGTGGAGTTTATAGGTTCATAGGTTCATAGGTTTATACTAGGCTATCTGCCCTAAGGCATTTATAAGCCTAGCCCAAAGTTTTGTGGCTTACGCCACCCCTTATGTTAAAAAATACTGTGCCCATTAGTTTGTTGTGCCTCTGTCCAGCAGTGACACAGAGATGATTCCCGGGGCAAACCTACGATCTCCCATCCACCAGTCAAGATTTGTCTTGAACAGAGCCAGCGAGGTGCTCTGCCTCACATGGACCGGGATCCTATTCCACAGCATAGGGAGTCTCTGGGTGACAAATCTATCCCTCCAGCATGTCCTATTTATATCCGTGCTAAGGTTTAAGTCGCTTGCTCTAGTGGATCTGGTAGATTTGGATTTTTTGAGGTGGGTATGACTATACATTTTTTGGCGTTTAACTTCAGGCCATGGCTCTGGCACCAGTTATCAGTTTCCGTGAGACCCCTCTGAAGGATGTCTGTGTCCGATGTACTTTCTACTATGGCACCCAGTTTGCATTCATCTGCAAACTTTGTCAGCCATAGTCCTCCTATGTTTGCCTGTACTTCTGAGAAGTAGATGCCGAACAACAGGGGGCCAAGGACTGAGCCCTGTGGGACACCACTTGAGACCGGCTTGGAGTCTGACATGGCGCCAGCAACTCTAACCCTGTGGGTTCTGTCCTTTAGCCAGTTTGCAACCCATCTTGTGACATATGGGTTTACATTTAAGCTGGTAAGTTTCTCTATAATACCCGAGTGGGGTATTGTATCGAAAGCTTTTGCAAGGTCAAGGTAGGCTGTATGGACTGCCTTTCCCTCATCAATGGCCTTGGTGACTGTTTCGAAGAAGTTGACCAAGTTCAAAAGGCATGATCTGCCCTTGACAAAGCCAAACTGGGTCAGGTCCAATGTCTGCAAGTCCACTATGTCTTTGTTTATGAGTTCCATTATGATCCTCTCCATAGCTTTGCAGACCAGGCTTGTTAAGCTTATGGGGCGGTAATTACCAGGGTCCGTAAAGGCACCGCCTTTGTGGAGTGGAACCACAGTTGCCGTACGCCACTCCTTGGGCACGTATCCTGTGGTAAGGCTAAGATTAAACAGCTGCCTTATATGTGGGTTTAGTTCCTCGTTGAGTTCGTGTAGCACACAGCCAGGGACACCATCCGGTCCCATTGATGCTGTGTTTTTAGCTTTAGAGAGGAAGCTTTCACCTGTGCATTTGAGATGTCTGGGAGGCTACACTCCGCTGGGATAGTTATCTCTCCTTTTGGGGGGGAGAGGGGGGTGAAGTTTGCACTGAGCCTGTCTGCCAGTATGTTGGCAATGTCTGTGGGTTCAGTGATTTTTGTATCATTTTGGACTAATTCTGCGCATATCTGGAAGTTTCCACCCAGGTTTCTAACATAGCTGAAGAAGGCCTTATGATTGTCTTTTGAATCTATTGCAATTTTTCTCTCAAAGTTGGCCTTGGATGATTTTATGAGTGCTCGTATTTTTTTACTAATAATGATCAAGGGTGTCTTCTCTTTTATGGATTTTGCTCTATCATGTAACAGCTTTCTCCTCTTATTGTAAAGTTTGTTTATGGCTGGGGTCCACCAGACTGGACGCTTGCCCTTGGTGGAAAGAGTCTTGGTTTTATTAGGGATTGCCTGATCCATGCAGTCCTGGAGGTGTTCGTAGAAGGCATTTGTAAGGGCTTCCGCAGCTTGGATTGTGGTTTCCACTGGCTCGGCTGCCTTGAAGGATACCACACCAGTCTTGAGTAGTGTGAAGTTTGCTTTAGAGAAGTTCTTCACTGTGGTCTTTTTTGTTTGGGGTGGGGGCGGGATGTGGATTTCCAGTGAGATAAGTTTTTGATCTGATCTCACCAATGAGGGATATACTTCCGGTGTGGAGCATTTTGTCCCCATGTTTGTGATGATGAGATCTAGTATATTTTCTCCTCTTGTGGAAACGGTGACTAGTTGTTCCATGGCATTTGAATTTATGAACTCTAGGAACCTTTGGGCTAGAAAGTTGGGGCTTGAGTAATGTTCCCAGTCTATATTCGGGTAGTTGAAGTCACCCAATATAATGGTGTTTATATTTGAGGAAAGGTTCCTTTCAGCCTTGTATAGGTAATTAGAAGCTTTAGTATAAAAAGAAGGGTTATTTTTATTACTTTTATTCTGATGAAGCCCTATCTTTATCGGGGATGAGATCACTTAATCAACTGACCAATTAAAGGATTTTTTTGTATTTTAATTGTGTTGTTATTCATGTGATCTATTTGCCTAACTCCCAGTGCATTACCTGTTTTGTTGACTATTTTACAAATAAATCTAACCAACATGCTCAATGTGTGCTGAGTATTGTGTTATCATACCCCTAATATAGGAATGTCCAAGAACCAGTCATACTTCAAAGACTACATGATATTTTGAAAGCTAAAAATGCATTACTACTTGGAGACTTAAACTATCCTGATATTAAATTTAAAACAATTAATAGCAGATACTTTATGGAATTCATCAATGTATTATCTTTTCATAATCTTGACCAACTTGCATGTGAACATGCTCACAACATCCTTTTGGCATAGTAGCAACTGATATTTCAAAATATATTCATAACGTATGCATTACAATGTCATTGGGAAATTCAGACCATAATTCTGTAGTCTTTGACAAAATATTATATATCGGTACTGTCAGGCCCCAGTGGCCCAAAGGGATTGTGG
Organism: Protopterus annectens; assembly: GCF_019279795.1. Taxonomy (NCBI): domain Eukaryota; kingdom Metazoa; phylum Chordata; order Ceratodontiformes; family Protopteridae; genus Protopterus; species Protopterus annectens. The sequence continues at coordinate 194,437,478 of NC_056726.1, forward strand.
GGTCAAATCCAATCTAGGGTGATATAATGTTAAATTATTAAGGTTGGTGTAATGGCTACAGTCTTTACCATACAGATAGAAGGTATAAGGTTTGATTCTGATCTCTGCTTACTGGCTATGCTTTTAATAGTCTGTAGACTGATAGCCTAGTGTTAACCTATGTTAAAAAATATGATAAATAACTTTAACTATTTGTCAATTAATTATGAATTGCTTATAAAACATATTAATAACATCATTTGGTTAAGAGTATAAGTATTTATGATTATTTCTAATTAGGTTTTAAAAACATTTTGTAATCTGCAATTAAATTAACTGGCTCCTCTAAAGAAATCAGACACAGACATGATTTCCTGTCTTGATGGAACTTGCATGTAGTTAAAGCATATAAGAAAAAGAAGAGGATATTTGAGGAATATAAAATGACATTGTAATCATTATAAAAGGAAATTGAATCCCATCAGTTAAGAACTGAAATATGGTTTATGACTGGGCTTTGTCAGATACATGTCTATCCATCGAAGGCCAAAGCATTGAATAGCATGTATTGTTGACTATGCCATTCATTGAGCCATTCTGACTAAAACTGGATTATGATAGGGATAAAGAAATTTGCCTTTTCCCCACTCTAGTGCGATCTCAGAGTTGGTGTATATGATTAAGAGGGGGTTTGGAGGGGCACAGCCCCCACATGAAAAGGTTTTGATGAATGGCATTTATGATGCAATACCATTTGATGCTTTTACCCTTCGATGAATAACCATAGACCTGGCTTTGTATGTTGGGATGATTTTTCAGATCTTGAAAAAGCCTTTGATGCATTATTTTTCACAGCAATCTGCAAAGTCATGTGTAATATCACTATACATCCACAAATAAATAAATAAATAAATAAATAAATAAATAAATAAAGAAATACATAAATAAATAGATTATGGCTTGGGTAATAGGATGCGTTCAGGTTGTGGTTATCCAAGGGAATAAATCTAAATACTTAGAAATTACTTCAGCTGCATAAAAAAACTGTTCCTTCTAGCTTTAGACACAGCTTCATTTTCCTGGTTTATTAGATATCTCTGCCTGACAGAAAGCAGACAGTAAAAGGGTAAAAAGATCTATTTTCCTTTATCTCCATATTCATAGGTATCTCACAGGTCTCAGTCCTTGGTCCTCTGTTTTTTTAAATATTCTTAAAAGACCTTAACATAGTGAGTAAACATGTCTCTATCATGAAGTATGCAAACAGCTCAGCACTCACCGACTCTGTAAAAACCTCCATAAACTACAAGTGACCTAGAAATCCCTCTCCTCCATTAAATCCTTGCTGAGTTAAATCAGTTACTCCTAATCCCTAAAAAAATCCAACCAATTATATTATACCTAAGAAATTCTCTGATCAGAAATTGCTCTTCACCCTTACTTCTACTAATGGCATACACATAGAGCTTGTGACCATTTTAAGCTCTTCAGTGTCATAATGTCACAATTGATGAAAGTGTGAAATTCAACTACCTTATGAAAGAAGCAATAAAACAATAATATCAAAAACTAGGCCCACTTTAGAGAGTCAAACATTTCTTGACTGACTCTACTAGGAAAAAAACATAGCCTCAACCTTTCTTCTACCAACCAATTTCTATGATGCCCCCATACTCATTAACAATAAATCCCCCCAAACTAATTTACTTGAGCAATCCCATAACAAAGTAGACATATGTGCTGCCAATCCATGATGCAAATCTGTCTCACCACTGCTTGTCATATAAGCATATCAAATGGACAGACTTTTCACACTTCCTAACCCTATTACAACTAGCTACCACACACAATCACATTTATAAAACACAGCATTTCCCACGTCTAAGAAATATCATTGCTTACACCCAAATCTAACAACTCTCCAGGTGACTCTCTGTGCTCTTCCTATGTTTCTATGATATGAAACATCATCTGTACTCCTCTTAAGCATGTCAAAGACAGTATACCCTTTACTAACAACTTAAAGCTGCAACTAAAGCAACACCTGATGGAGCCCTGGTTGTGCTCTTGCAACACACCAGGCTGAAGTCAGATCGACTAATACCCATCACTAACCAACTACCCATTGCTGTCACAGCCCTACCTGTAGATGACTACTTCATACAATCTCTCTGATTAGCTTTGTTCTCATCCTCTAACTGTATCAATCACTACCTTGCTCCTTAATAGTCACCCTTAAAACTCTTCTCTATTTTATTTCACTTGCCTCCTACTGCCTTTTATCTTTCTCCTAATTGTAAATCCATTAACCTGAATACCTGATTGCTCCTCTGTTTTCCTCACTCTGCTTTTTTTCTACAGACCTAATCACTTCACTCTGATCACTACTATTCCCCTCTTGCATCTTGAGGAAGAATAGGATGATATGATACATCTGTTTAGAATTTGCTTCATTACTAGATAATACCACCTTACTGCGGTGGTGGTGCTGCGGTAGCGTTATCGCCTCACAGTTAGACGTTGCCCATTCGATCCTCAGTTAGAGCGTCTTCTGTGTGGCGACATGCGTGAATGGACGTTCCTTCATTGAAGGTTGTGCGTTAGGCCCGGCAAGCCAGCACGTAAAACTCTACTGCCAATCATTAGCGGACCGGAATTCCGCTGTGGTGACCCCTAACCGGGAAAAAGCTGAAAGACACAAACAAACTAGATAATACCACCTTATTTCTCTATGTTCCATACCTTCTGTGTCTACCTCTACATTTGCTACATATCTACTATAACATAGTCACTTTACCCTGATAACTAACTAGTCTATAAAATTACTTTTCTCTTCTGCTTTTTTCACTACATTTTTCCTAAACATTTTGTTTGCCAACTGCATTTTCAGTATTGTTTTAATTTTGTACATAATTATTGTGTATCTTGTATTATTAGTAATATTTATTTGTATTATTAAATCATTGTGTATCCTGGATTTTTGTGGAGCTTTTCTTCCCAGGAGTCTGTTGTAAAGGGGTATTTTTTTCTGTGGCCTTAGCTGTAAAGTAGCCCTGCCAATACGTGTAATAAATAAATAAACAAACTATCCAGAGCCCTGTCTTGCATCTCCTGGAGATCATAATCACACTTGCAAATCCAGTTTTTACTTCATTGTTAGCTACAGATCCCTATTAATGTCATCAAGAGATCATGAAAATTACCTTAACACCATTAGGGGGTTAAATATCAAGCCAAATACTTTCCTGTTAAGGGATCCAGTTGGTTAAGCATTAACTGGCACACTTTACAGCTCTGAAAATCAGCATTTCACAAACTTTGTTATTGCAAATGCACTAGAACAATTACAATAACAATGTTGAGTGCATTTGCAAGTGCACTAGAGCAGTTGTAAAACTACTGACTAGAGGCACTAATATCATTGATCTCGTCCTTATCAACTTAACTTCTCCCTGTATTCCACTTTATATCTCCTTGTCCCTGGTTAAATTGAGTCACAGGTCAGTCATCTGCTCTGCCAGTCCTAGTCATTTCACCCACCACCAACTGAGACCATATTTAGGGACTTCACCAGGCAAACCTTGCACAGTTTATGGAAGACTTATGCAAATTTCTCAAGAATCTGCTGTAAATGAATCTAACTGAAAGGGCTGGCGCATTCACCTCTTACTTTTACCAACACCTAAACACAGTCGTAGAAAAGTCAGCATCTGTTTGCCGTAAATATAATGGTAAATTCAGGAATCAGCACTTCTGGTGGAACTTCCTGATTAATTCATTATATAGTAAAAGAAGGAAAATGATAAGTTGTAAGAAATCCCCATACATTTAAGTCAGGATGACAGTCAGGAAGAAACTTAGAAGAAGCAGTAAAAATGTAAAACAGAGTCTGAGATTAATGTCACTACAGGCCTCCATAGGAAACTACAAATCCTTCTTGAGTTAGGCGAGGAACTTAAAAGGAATATCTAACAATACACTGAGCTCTTCTATGACAATATTATATATTTCATTCCCAAGGATGTAATACCATGTCAGTGGTGAAACAGGTGGCACACTCACCTTTGGCGCAGAAGGTTGGGGATTCTGTTCCATACTAGGTAGATGGATTGCTGACATTGCAGTGCAGCAAAGGGCGGGGGGGGGTGCTGCATTCCTGAGTGTGTCTTCCTTTCGATAAGATGGTAAACAGGGGCCTTATCTACCTGAGTGATTGATAGCTCAAGTGGATGTAAAAGATCACACAGCATCTATGAAAAGAGTAGAAGTTCCCCAATGCCCTTGCCAAATTTCTGCTAGTAATCTAAATACCACCTTGAGACTCCCCTGAAAAGAGGCTGATAGCCTGGTAGGAATAACCTGGTCAATAAAGGATAAATAAATAAATACAGATATTAGCAGACAAATTTAGTGTTAGCTTTACTCCACCTTCAAAAGTGTTAGCAAGTATTAAATTTGCTGCCAAAGACTAAAAATAATAATTCCTTGTGACCAAACAAATGCCAGGCTTTATTCTCCACAATGCCAAGTATGCACTGTCTGAGTTTCTACTTAAATGTTCAGCCTCTTCCTACCCAAAGAGTTTGTGCCTGCTGCCTGGAGAAAGTACAGTTTTGTACCTACCATAAATGTAGATGTTCGAAGATCCACATTGCTGCAGTCCTAACACTTGGGTAGTCCGCTGTCCACGGTCGGCCCGAATATCAAAGTATAAGGCTGACGTCGGTCAGGGCGCATTTAACTGATGTCAGGACGTCAGGGTACAAATGCGCATGACCGGCGTCATATCCTCAGTCTTTTCTTGCCCCAGATGTCAGAAGACCTTAAAAAAGAAAGGTCAAAACCAAAAGACAGCAAACAAATAACCAACCACCCTTGCACTAACTATATGTACAATAGTTATAATACACACAATATGTACAACCCAACCCACACAACCACCTCCAAGTACAGAGGGGAAGGAGGGAGGGTAAATTGGACTGCAGCAATGTGGATCTTCGAACATCTACATTTATGGTAGGCACAAAACTGTACTATGTTCTTCATCTCACATTGCTGCAGTCCTAACACTTGGGTAGAATCCCAAAGCAGAGATAAGGGAGGATGGCTAACTAGAAGGAAGCAGGAGCTGCCAAAATGCCCTGCAAAACCGCAGTGGCAAAACCAGCCCTGGACTTAGAGTAAAGTGGCAGGTGATAATGCCTAGAGAAGGTATGCACAGAACTCCAAGTAGCTGCCTCTAAAATATCCTTGGTTGCCACTCCCCTCAAAAAGCTGTGGAAGTGGCAGTAGCCCTAGTGGAATGAGGCCTAATCCCAGCTGGAACCTCCTTGCCATGATGGGAATAACAGAAAGCAATGCAAAACCCAATCCACTTAGAAATAGTTTGTTTAGACACAGGCTTGCCCTGAGAACTCAAAGCAAAAGAAACAAACAACTGCTGAGACTGCCTGAACCCTTTAGTTCTGTCCAAATAATAACGCAACTGCCTGTGTACATCCAAAGTGTGCAAAATCTTTTCCCCTTTATTTTGGGGATTTGCATAAAAAGTAGGCAAATGAATAGTCTGGTTTAAAGCAACACTAGAAACCACCTTAGGCATAAAGGAAGGATTAGTACGTAATGATACCCTATCCTTATGGAAAATCAAGAAAGGCTCAACTGCCATAAGGGCCTGCAATTCAGAAACCCTTCTTGCAGAGGTAATGGCCAATAAAAAAGCAGTCTTCCATGATAAATATTTCAACTCAGCAGTAGCTGCCGGCTCAAAAGGTTGTAGAGTGAGTTTCTCCAACACAAAATTGAGATCCCAAGCAGGAGTAGGAGCTCTTCGTGGGGGTCTGATATTCTTCGCCCCTCTAAGAAATTGCTTGAACAAAGGATGAGAAAACAATGGCGGGTCGCAATCATAGTGAGCTGAAATTGCTGCAGCATGAACTTTAATAGAAGAGAAGGACAAACCTTTGTCCAGTAACTCAGTAAGATATTGAAGAGCCACACTTAAATTAGGCTCAGAAACATCAAAATCCTTAGCTGTACTCCAAAAGAAAAATCTCTTCCATTTATCTGCGTACACTTTCCTTGTACTAGGCCGTCTAGCTTCCAAAATCACATTCAAAACTTGTTGTGGAAGTTGAGACCTTTTACGGTTCAAAACAGAATATGCCAGGCTGTTAGGCGAAGAGAGTGAAGTTTGACATTGAGCAAATGGCTGTCTTCCTGTGACAACAGGTGTGGAATCGAAGGCAAAGGCCATGGAGGCTTCCATACTAGACTTCTCAGTAATGGGTACCAGTGCTGTCGAAGCCAATCTGGAGCTATTAAAATCATCCTTGGCTTGTCCTGTCTGGCCTTCAGAAGTACCTTTGGGAGGAGAGGCAGAGGTGGAAAGGCATACACATGAAGATTGCTCCAATTGAAAGAAAGAGCATCCACTTTCCAGGCTGTGGGATGAAACCTTTTTGTGCAAAACTTTGGCAGCTGATGGTTTAGTGGAGAAGCGAACAGATCTATGTCTGGAGCTCCCCATGACACTGTCAATGTCTGAAATACATGAGGATCCAATTTCCACTCGTGGGGATCCATAATTCGTCTGCTCAACACATCTGCTAAGGAGTTCTGTGCTCCTGGCAGAAACCTTGCCTGAAGATTGAGCTGTAAACTGAGAGCAGTCTCCCACAAAATCATTGTTTGCCTGCACAGAGGATAAGAATGCGTTCCCCCTTGCTTGTTGATGTACCACATGACAGTTGTGTTGTCTGTTAGAATCAACACCTGTCCTGGAAGAAGGAATTCCTTGAAAGCTATTAATGCAAACTGGACTGCTAACATCTCCTTCATGTTGATATGTATATGTTGTAGTCTGACAGGCCACTTGTTTTGTATCCATTTTCCATTCAGATGAGCTCCCCAAGCTTTGTCTGAGGCATCTGTCGTTAAAATCTGACTTGCCTCTGGCCGGGTCACAGAGAGTCCCTTGTTTAGGTGACATTCCTGAGCCCACCATAAAAATTCCTTCTGAATGCAAGGTATTATTGGAATGACAGTGTCCAGATCCTGGCAGTGCTGTGTCCATACATTTTTGAGATACCATTGTAGCTTCCTCATATGCAATTTGGCATTGGGAAGCACCAGAATACAAGATGCCATGAACCCTAAGGCTTGAAGGACTGTCCTTGCAGTCAGCCCGGACTGTTGAGATAGTTGATGGAAGTAAAGGGATAGACTCTTTTGTTTGTCCGGGGTTAAAAAGGCCATCTGGGCTGCTGTATTCAGTCTCACACCCAGAAAGCACATGTCTTGAGAGGGTACTAGACTGGACTTTATTTCGTTCACAGAATACCCTAGGCATCTTAGCACTGCTATCACATACTCCAAATGACGAAGAAGCTCTTCCTTTCCTTGAGCCAGAATCAGGCAGTCGTCCAAATAAGGATAGATCTGTATTCCTTTTAGTCTGAAGAAAGCTATCACTGGAGCCAGAACTTTCGTGAACACTCTGGGCGCAGTAGATAAGCCAAAGGGCAATGCAGAGAACTGATAGTGAGAAGTCCCAGCTCGAAAACGCAGATACTTTCTGCAACTGAGTCTGATAGGAACATGAAGATAAGCCTCCTTGAGATCCAAAGTTACCATCCAATGATCTTTGCCAAGCAGAGGTAAAAGCTGCTGCAACGTCAACATTTTGAACTTGGGAATGTCCAGATAAGTGTTGAGGATAGATAAATCCAAAATTGGTCTCCACGTGTTCCCCTTCTTTGGTACGAGGAACAGGCGAGAATAAAAACCTAGGCCCACTTCTGGCAGAGGGACCGGCTGTATGGCCCCTAGTTGGAGCAACAGAGAAACCTGTCTGTGAGCCTCTATTCTTTGTTGAGGAGGAACGTCTGGCATGCCTTTGAAAGGAGGCAAGGTATGGAAATAAAACCTGTAGCCGTGGTGTATGATATCCAATACCCATCTGTCCTGGGTAATTAAACTCCAATTTTCTTTGAAGAGTGCCAACCTTCCTCCCAAAGGTGCTGCCAGAGGAGCAGGCTCTGGCAGCAGAAAAGGTAGGTCATTGGGTCTGTTTACGAAAGGACTGACCCCTGCCCTCACCTGAAGCCTGTGCAGGAGAACTCCCTGTTCTAGGCTGGAAAGAGCCCTGAGCTCTGCCCTTACCATGTCTAGATCTACCCCTAGACTGGGAATCATAAGAAGGATACGTCCACCCCTTAGTAGGCCAATTTCTACTAAACTTTGGAGGCTGGACTTGTAAAAAATCTTTAACAGTCTGCATAGACTTAGCCTTGTCTTCCATTTTCATTAAGACTGTCTCAACAGGAGGTCCAAACAACACGTCAGATTGTAAAGGAGCATCTAAAATCCTTGTTTTAACATGTTCAGACAAATTCTGATCCCTCAGCCAGGTGTGCCTGCGAAGAACAGTCCCAGTGGTAGCCACCATAGACGAGGCCTGTACAGCATCAAAACCACATTGCAAAGAATGCTTACCCACCTGTTCAGAAACATGGACTAAATCTTGCAACTCTTTACAATCAATACCAACTGCCAGAGAATCAACCTTAGACTTCAATTGTGAAAGGAGATAGTTTTGGTATTTCAACATGTGAAACTGGCAATTCAGAGCCCTTATAGCAAGAGTGGAAGAAGTATAAACTTTCTTTCCCCATCTATCCAAGGCCCTAGCCTCCTTATCTGTAGGAACCGGAGTCTTAACAACAGAAGCCTTAACACCCTTAGGCCCCTGGCTAACAGTTTCTGGGTCTGCCCTAGGACTTTTAAAAAGATACTTGTGAACGTCAGGCACCCTGTAATACCTATCCGGTTTAACAGGAGCAGGAGGCAAAGAATCAGGATTAAGAGAAGCCTCTGTAAAAACATCTTCTACAACATCCAAAACAGGAGGTATAGCCAAAGGCCTATGCTGGGGTAAAAACAAAAATTCCCTAAGCCTTTTCCTGGAATCAGAGAAGTCCTGACCTTCCCACTTAAAATGCTCCCTCATGGAATGAAGAGTTTCAGAAAAAGAAAAATCCTCAGGAGGAGTAGCAGAAGGAGTAGAATCATCCACATCAGAATCAGAATAAGGAGAGTACTCCTGCAAGTCTTCAGCCGAAGACTCTGAAACATCTGAAGCTTGCTCAAAACCACCCAGCTCAGGCTCCACCCTAGGTCTCTTAGCAGGAGGGGGCATAGAACCCTAATCAAAGTAATCAAATCTTCTGCCATTTTAAGCATATGCTTCTTGGGCATAGTACCTGAAGAGCTAGGGGTAACACCAACTGAAGCTAAACCTGGCCTGCCCCTGGGAGCGGCCTTAGTAACAGAAGGAGAGGGCCTAACCACCTTAGGAAGGGAGGGGAGTATAGTAACCTGAGAAGCCCCCTCAGCCTGACTTGCCTCCTGAGAGGCCACATCTTGCAATAATAAAGTTTCACTCTGTGAACACAAAGAAATCTCCGGTGGAGCTACCGGCTCCACCGACACCTCTAAAGAACCGGCGTCCGTTACAGACGGTTCTTCTAGCCTAGGCTTAACTGTCTTGTCCTTGCGCTTCTTCGAGGAAGCGGGCGTCGGCATTTTATAATTGCAACGCTTCCCAAAGACTAACCTAGCACAATCCAACCTTCTCTTTATAGTGCGTTTATTAAATCTAGCACAAGAGCGACAGCCAACAACGTCGTGCTCAGGCCCTAAGCAAGGAATACACAAAGTATGATAATCTCTATGCGGTATCTGTTTCCCACAAGAAACGCAATTATTAACTTTTTCTGACATCCGGTAAATGACTGAGGCAAGAAAAACAAAAATATTCTAACGGGTACTTAGCCAACTTTGAACTCGGTCTGAAACTTCTAAATAGAAAAATCTCAGAACGCCAACCGGCACTTGCAATGTTGCTTCTGCATCGGACCATGCGGCAAAAAAGACTGAGGATATGACGCCGGTCATGCGCATTTGTACCCTGACGTCCTGACGTCAGTTAAATGCGCCCTGACTGACGTCAGCCTTATACTTTGATATTCGGGCCGACCGTGGACAGCGGACTACCCAAGTGTTAGGACTGCAGCAATGTGAGATGAAGAACATCACCTACTGTGACTCCCCTCGACAAGGATGGCCCTATACAGATGCAGATAATCATAGACCCATTAGCCTTATATGCAATGCCACAGTATGAATCTTAGCAGAATTCATGACCCATTAGCCTTATATGCAATGCCACAGAATGAATCATAGCGGAATTCATTTATGCAGATACAGACAACTTAACTCATCTAGATCCCAATTGGTTTGGTTTTGTGGAGGGTAAGTTATTTCTCCTAAACCTAGTTAGCTTCTTTGGACATGTTGCATAGTCTGTGGACTCTAGTCACTTAATGTACACTTCTTTTCCTCAAATGGTCAAGGCTTTTGGCACTATCCTCCATGATAGTATTGTTAAAAAATAGACATGCTTAATATAAATACCTGTGTTATCGCTGGATTGCAAATGGACTGTTCAAATGATCCCAAGTTGTGAAATTTGCTGGTACCCTCTATCAGTGTAAAATTTTACACAGTGAGGTAAACAGGTATCAGTACTGAACCCTCTACTGTTTGGACAGTGAGTTACACAGGTATCAGTGCCAAACCCTCTACTGTTTGGACAGTGATCAGTGCTGAGCCCTCTACTGTTTAGCATTTATTTTGCATGCATCAAGTCCACTATTCCAAAACTGCGGTTGACCAGGTTTGCTGATGACTGTAAGCTGAGCATTGTTATCCACTCATTTACCGATCAAAAAGCCTCCAGTAAGGGCTTTAATATGCACATAATTACATGCAAAAAATATAGAGTAGGTGCATTCAATATAAAAGCTGTTCCCACTTCATATGATATAAATGGTATTCATATTCAGATATACAAGGTGATGAGACCAGACTTATGTGGATAGTTTTCTATCATTCAATCAGCATGTTTTCATCATAATCAGGAAATCCTTCTGTCTGTCCCAGTTAGTTTCCAAGATCATATCATCAAGGTCTAAAGAACTCATCCTGCCATTATACTCTTCCCTTATCAGACCCAACTTGGAATACAATGCCCATTTGGTATGTATAAATTAAAGCATATTGATCAACTAGAAGGATGCCAAAGATACAATGCCAAGTAATTTAAAGGCATTAAATCCTTTATCTTGATAGATTAGCATAGTTCTTCTTATACTCAGTAACCTACAGACCGCCCCAAGCTGACCTGTGTCACAATTTTTAAGTGAAGAAAAATGCATTCCCATTTTGTCTCCTATTTCTCTGTAAAACCAGTGACTCTACAAGCAGTAACACTAGAGACCTAAATATGTACCAACAAATAAACAAGGCTTGCTGGAGAGACAGGATCCTGATTCAATTTATTCCCAACTTATGAAATAAGTTATCACTGCAGCTCAAACAAAGTAGTACTCTGACTATCTTTAAGGCTAGACTTGATGAATAGATGGGTAGACACAAATTTACACCAGAATTGCCATGTACAGCCATGCCTGATTTGGAAGGTAAGCACTATAAAGTGCTAGAAACAGAAGCACAAATCTTTAAGTGTGTCAAGTTAAAGGTCCATGTATGGTGAGGCATTTTGTGATCCTTGTTATTGCTTGCTTAGTATTGTTACAGATGTTCCTATGTGCACTGTGGTACTTAAGCTCTTCAGAAAGAGACAAAACAAATATTCTTTTCACTTTCTGTCTAAATTTGAGGCAACTATTTACAATTTATTCCATACATTTCTGACCTTCATAATGAGCTATTACAGAATGAGACTCTGATGGTCTAATTTAGAAAGTTAAGGCTAGGAACTACTAATGAGCTTCAGCCTGTAGTCCTGGGTTTACTTCCCAAAATTTCTGTTTGCAAACTACGTAACTCTGAGCAAGATTCTTAATCAGATATGTTATCAAGATAACAACAAAAAGGGGGAGAATAAATATATGTGCTTCAGTACTGTACTTAATCACATTAAAAAATGACAACACTTTTTTCTCTTGAAAGGTTGGGAGGGTGGCCTAAAGGTTAGGGTGTTTGCCTTACAAACACAGGGTGCAGGGTTTGAGTCTTACAAGGGATAATTGGCTAGGCTTAAAATGGCTCTCAAGGGCAGTTAGGTTAGTACTAACATATGAACCTATGATTGTTAATATTCAACTACCTTGCATGTTGGGAATCTGTAAAAAATGCATTCTATAATTTTACCATAATGAACTGTAGTATCTAGTAAATTCCTTCTCACTTGATTACTATGATTTTCAGTACACTTCATCTGATATGATTGTCCATACATCCCGTGTAAACACTGATACCACCAGTGGTATACTGCTATCTAATCTAACTCCTAATCTAACACTTGCTACTCCTTGACCTGGCCAAGGCCTTCGATACTATTCCCACTCAGGTATAACAGATAAACTATCTCAACTAGACATCAGTCCATATGTTACCAGATGGGTAGCAAACTGGCTTATGGATAGAACCCACCTAGTCAAAATATGGGAAGCCACCTCAAGTAGTAGACCCGTAACAAGCAGTGTACCCCAGGGATTGGTCTTGGGGCCTCTGCTGTTTGAGATATACTTCTCAGAGTTGCAGGCCAAATCTAGTGGGCTATGGCTGACCAAGCTTGCAGATGACTGCAAGCCGGGTGCCATCATCAATTCCCCTAGTGATGTGGACATCCTCCAAGAGAGTCTCACCCAAACAAATAACTGGTGCCAAAAACATGGCCTCAAACTGAATGCCAATAAATGCATCCCTGCTGGACAGTGGCTAGGGTGCTGACTTGTTGGAACATGGGCCAATTTCTTGGCTAGGCTTGTAAGGGACTCAGGGCCAATAGCCTAGTAGCTTCATATGATCCTATGATCCTAATAGTAGCCAACAAATTACTATGACCAGCAAAATGGATTTGGGAGAGTCTGTGGATATTTGACAGCTAAAACAATGTCACATGCTTCCTGAATTGGTATAACTGTATGTTTGATCTTGAGGTTAGTGAGATATTATCAAATGAGGAAGCCTTCCAAGAGGGCTTATTCCAGACAAATAACTGGTGTCAAATCAATTGACTAAAATTAAATACCAAGACGTGTATAATCATATCCTTTGGCAAGTATGTCTCCCCTTGTAACTATCATATTGATAAAGCACCCCTGAAAATTGATTCCATTGTTAGGAATCAGGGAAACAATGTCAACTATAAACTGCCCTTTGATCACCACATATCCACTGTTGTAAAGAAGTCCTTTTTGATTCCACAGCATATATCTAAGTGTATTGTAGCCAGATCCAGGAATGTAATTGTTCCAGTGTACTCAGCACTCATTAGGCTGACCATTGAGTGTAATGCCCCTTTTGGTATGTACATGTGCAAACACTTGTCACAAGTGGAATAACTACAATGCTTTCTCACTAAAAAAAAATCATGGCCCTAATTTGTAAGAAACATGCAGACCATCTCAAAGCCTTCTCAGTATCCTACAGGTTACTGAGAGGCGGTCTCTGCCTTGTGTATAGAGCTTCCATAAACACAGTTCTGTCAGACCCATTATACATTCGCAAGTCCAGTGCTATCATAAGCACCTGATCAAGAGATTTCAGTCTCCTTTGCAAAATAAGTAGAACATGTTGCAGAGATAGGTTTGCATAACAAAGAATGCTGCTTCTATGGAAATGTTTTCCAATCCACATAAAGCAAAGTACTTCTCTTACTCTGTTCAAATGTAAATTGGACTAACAGATAGGCAACTGCAAGTTGACCCCAGATTATAGGGTCATAGGATCATAGGAGATTACATACCGAAGGAGTCATTGCACTCAATTATTGGCCTTATAAGGGAAGAATACAGGGGTCTTATGACATCTTTGGCCCTGGATGAGATACCCTTACTTATCAGGTGGGCCATGTAGAAAGATTTCCGTACAATGGAAGCAACACGATGGTCAAAAGTCAGGTTGCAATCAACCTGGGTGCCCAAATCCCTCACTACTGATTGTGTACTTAGGACACTGTTATTAATGTGATAATATATGGGGACGTCACTCTCCCCAAAGGGGATGATGATGCATTTTTTTACATTCAGCTTGAGGCCATGTTTTTGGAACCAGTCATTTGTTTGGGTGAGACCCTCTTGGAGGGCATCCACATCACTTGGGGAATTGACAACTGCACCCAGCTTGCAGTCATCTGCAACCTTGGTCAGCCATAGTCCACTGGTTTTGGCCTGCACCTCAGAGAAGTATATCCCGAATAACAGAGGCACCAAGACTGATCCCTGGGGAACGCTGCTTGTTACAGGTCTACTGCTTGAGGTGGCTTCCCCTATTTTGATTAGGTGGGTTCTATCAGTGAGCCAGTTTGCTACCCATCTGGTAACATATGGATTAATGCTTTGTTGAGAGAGTTTATCTACTATGCACGAGTGGGGAATAGTGTTAAAGGCTTTGGCCAGGTCAAGGTAGGTGGTGTGCACTGTCTTCCCCTCGTCCATGGCTTTGGTGACTGTCTCAAAGAAGTCGACTAGATTTAACAGATATGACATCCCCTTGACAAAGCCAAACTGTTTTGGGTCAAGTGTTTGGAGGTTGCCAATGTCCCTGTTAATGAGGTCCATGATAATCTGTCCAATGGCCTTGCAGATCAGGCTAGTTAGGCTGATGGGCCTATAATTTCCTGGATCAGTGGATGCTCCACCTTTGTGTAAAGGGATGACAGTGGCTATCCTCCACTCATGTGGAACAAAGCCGATACTCAGGCTTTTGTTGAATAGGGTGCCTAATAGTGCTGCTAGTTCATGCCTGAGTTCATGTAGGATGCAGCCTGGGATGTTATCGGGTCCCATGGAGGCTGTATTTTTTGCCTTTGAGAGGGCAGTAATGACCTGTTACATAGATTTAAGGGGTGGGGGGCAGGTACTGATGATGTCCTGATTTACTGATGGGGGGGGGACAGAGGGGAGAAGTTTTCACTGAATCTGCCAGTCAGTAGATTGGCTATATCTACAACATTTGTGTATGTGGTGTCCTTGACCACCAGTTCTGAACAGATCTGGGTGCTCCTTTGAGACTGCGAAAGCATGTGAAGAAGGCGTTATGGTTGTCTCTATTAGATGTGGCCAATTTGGACTCGACATTGGCTTTAGAGGATTTCACTAGTGGTCTTATTTGCTTGTTCAGGCTAAGGAGAGATTGCTTCCAGTTGGGTACCTGCTCCTCCTTGGTCCTGGACAGCATTTTTTTCCTTTTGTTATATAGTTTATTTATTGCAGATGTCCACCAAACAGGTTTACTCTTCCTTGCGGAGGATGATTTTGCCCTGTCAGGTATTCCTAATTCACCCTGTCCCTCATAGATAGGAGAAACATGTAAATGTCCCAACATATCCTTTCTCAGCACACTTTTGAGTTATCTGTATGCAAAATATAAGGGCTGGAAACTACCATAGGCATACAAGTTTTAAGATTCTTGCAGATCAGTAGCTTAGTAAGTACCTATGAACCTATTAAATCAAGTAATCACACTCTCTGTATTCACTGGGGATACTCCTAAGACACCCCTTAAGTATAACATTGTTCTTGTTGTGGTGAACTTCATTATAATGCTGTTATAATCCATGTAGATAAGCGTGAACCATTGATAAAAATAGGTTTTCAATTTCAGAAAAACATCTCAAATCTGTTGCCATGTTTTTTTTAAAAACAACGGAGTCCTAATGTGTACGTATATTGTTGATTATGCATCTGTATATATAGCCACAAACCATATAATATATCAACGATTACTGGAAATACCAGAAAGTTATGTTTTTATTGGATGATCTTTTAAGTATGTGGATGTGAAATCTGTTATTCCATTATTTTTTCATAAACTGTGCCATATTCAATTTTAAAACAGCATTTTTGGTACATGATCACACATTTAAAATGCAATAAAAACCCTTAGAAGGTATATAATTTCTGTATAAAGAATCTGCTCCAGGCTTTGTAGAAATGCCATAATACAATATTGCCTTTTCATATATTGCACAATAAAATCAAAAGTTTCATCCTATGACATACACTGTACTAGTATTCATATGTCAAGACTAGAAAGAAATAGAACCATGTTTCTAGCTTTGACTGTGACACAGTGACTTCAAATAGAGAAGAGATCTTGTTTTGCATTTATATATTTCATAGTGGATATGCCCCAGTGAAGCTATGGTTAATTTTTCTAGTGAAAACTGCAGGCAAATAGCTAAAATGGTTGTACACATGAATGATAAATGTTCCATACCTGTAATTACAGTATGCATTCAGAAGAATATTAAAAAAAGAAATACAAGTGTGAACAAGATTGACACTTTGACATGCCACATAATATGAAAAGCAGTATCATGACACATGCCTACATGAGGGCTTATTATTTATTTATTTATTTATTTATTTTATTTTACATTTGTTGACCGGGATAGTCCGACTGGATACATGTCCATTTTCAGCGGAGGCCCGGGGAGAAAAGCTCCAACAGAGTTACAATGACAAATTGTTACAGAAAATAGTATATAAGATGAACAAAAATGAGGAAGAGAGAAAAAAGAAAAAAGAAAAGAAAACTATTTACATACTATTACAAAACTACCATGCTCTATCATATGCAAAATACTATTAACAATTAGATTATACATTAATAACAGAAAGCAGCAGGAGGGTACTATCACATTGAAATGTTAGGAAATTGGTGCTATGCATGGGTACAAACTCCAGGATTGTGTACATAGATGCACAATTGCCATGTATAATCACCTCATTATAATCTTATCAGTATGATGTATTGGTAACACACTACAGTTGTCACACAAATATGTGAGTTGCGCATATGCTAAGCCAAAATATTTATGAAGCATTGATTATGTTTCCTTTGTAAGAATTAAACATTCTATTTAATAATATACATAAATGGAAAACATAGTAGTACTTAAGATAACATCTTATATAAAACAGGAGAAGTTAGTTATTTAAACCACATATAATCGATAATCTTAAAAATTAGCTTGAGCTTAATGAATCCTAATAGGAATATGATTTTGTATATT